>NC_091832.1:104621551-104924581 GCF_037783145.1 Equus przewalskii | reverse complement strand
AGGAAGGTCACAGGTGATTGGGGTCATGGGCACAAAGAAAGGTTTGGCCTTCAGCTGAAGGAAGGGAGCCCTTACTCTCTTAAGTTGTTAAGAAGTAAGGATAGAATGATTGTGGATGTAGATGATTTTGTAGATAGGGGCCTGGAAAGTTGAAGAAGAGGGTTGGATTCGGTGATTTGCAAGCCTCAGCTTGAGTCTATTTAATGAATCATTTATTTGACCCCTTGTGTTACTGAATCCATATATAATCAACTGTGATTAAGACTGAGTTTTACCCTTTATTATGCACAGTACAATACATAGTAAAGTCTGATCCCTCTTATTGAAAAATAATATACAGAAATCCAAACTTTAAAAATGTAAACACATTGAGTTTGAGGTGTCTATGGATCATCTTAATGGAGTTGATCATCCAGACTAGTTTTCATTTTGTTTTAATTTCTCCCCATTTAATTGAAAATAAGATCTATTATGTAAAATTCTAATTAATACAGATCTATTGCTTTAAGAGGAAGAAGCTCTATATGTATGGATGTTCATGTACTTATGGAAGTTTTCTTTACTATAAGTTTATGCTGTTTTCTAGATAAGAAAATAAGATTGAATATACTGAGGTGACAAGTAATAATCCTTTATTCTCCTGGCTTTACGTAATTACTGTTTAGGTCAGGACCTGTCTGTGTGGGTGGTCTTCTCTATGCAACATTTTTATCCAAGTTAAGCTTCTCCTGTAGCTTTTTCTTACTTTCTGACCTGCTTGATAATTTAGTCTCATATTCACTATCACAAAAAATTCGTCTATATAGTATGGTACTTGTAACTCAATGTAGTCTTAAAGGGTTTTCTCAATTATTTTAATATTTGACCTTCTGTAGTGGATCTAAGAATCATTTCCATTTTCCAGAAATAATGCCTTTGTAAATACATTGTTAAAGCTTCAGAATCTTAGAGTGAATTGATTGATCAAAGAAGACTAGCGGTGCCTGGCCCACAGTTTGTACTTAATAAATGTTTGATGAGTGAAAGACTGAATGCACACAACTTCATTTTTGTGAAAGTTTACCACATTGAAAACTCTGATTTTCTCTGAAAAGAATAGTACTTCTTCTTTTGGAATATCTGAAACCACTGAATCTTAACTGTAGTAACAAATGCTTTGAGTCCCAGGCACTCACAAAGGTACTCACTGGAGATAGAGGCCTCGCTCACCTACTTTTACCTTGGGTATGAGTTTTAATATTTAATGATAACAAGTTTGGATTGGTGCTGGTTTGGGCAAGGTTCAGGTTAATTATATAAAAGAGTACATAATTTCTTCAAACTCTATCCTATCCTGTTACCCAATTCTCTAGTACAAGTGCTTTAGGCACTGATTTAATCTGGAAATGGTAATTGGACTCCCCACTAGAATAGTCCATGTGTTTTGAGAGGCCATCTGGTAATAACAGGATGTCATTCTTATATGAAAGAACTCAAGGAAAGAATCTAGAATGAAGAACCATCTGTTGATCTCACCAGAGTACTGGCAGCACTGTAATCTGAAACATTCTGGTCAAAGTCAAGTTTATCAAGGGTCATAATTTTCAGTAAGAAGAACCCCAGAGTAAGTTGCTGGATGGGTTGGAATTAAAAAACAGCTCACACACTGCATGATTGAGCACGTTTGCTGTTACTTCTTGAGTTGTGCAGATTTATTAGCCTCCACATCCAAGTGTGCTGGAAACAGTTTGTATTTTAATTGAAATATTCACCTTAATTTTCTCTGCGTACTTTTTCCTCAGACAGACCCTTGGATGGTTGTCTCTTTTTTTACCCCATCCATTTTCCGCCATTCTCACTTCACATATGTTCCAGTTAAATGTAAGCAACCACAAACAGCTACACACTGTAAAATATCCCATTTCTACCCTGGAGTCTATACATTCACTTTTCTGCAGGGCCTGCAGAAACCAAATGATGAGACCCTTGAAGGTAGTGCAGATGAGTTTGCAAGAGCTTCTATATAAAGTTCTGGTAGTCTCTTCTGTTCATGTTTGGTTCGTTCTGTTAAACTGTCTTACCTACAACCTTGTTTTAGTATTTTAATCTCTTTTGGGCTAAGAAAATGACCCGGAGGGAAAGGAAAGTCCTGTGGCAATTCAGCTTATATTCTTAGCTAACTGACTTAATTGGCTTATGCCTTCATTTTTGTTTATGAAACTATAAAAATATAAAGCCTGTGATAAATACCTAAGTACAATACTGATGCTTTTTCTTGGGTATATACATTCCAGAAATTAGTTATGTTTCCACATTAGGGTGAGTTGTGTACTGAAGTTTTAAGGGGAAATTTTAAATCTTAATCTATGTTTTTTATATAAATGGCACCTTGCATCTTGTGGACACTGAAATAGACCCCAGGATTTAGGACCACAGTAAAGAAATCTGAAATTTATTAATTATTTCTTTACTGTGAGTTCACGTTATCTCTGGTTAAAAAGACAGTTTCTTTTAAAGCTTTAACTAGAAGAAATGTATATAAAATACATACACAAACTGAAAGGACAGCAGAGAGATAATACAGTCTCTGGAATTAGGCAAACCTGGATTTGAATCCTGCCTCTGACATTTACTAGCTCTATGACCCTGGACAGTTTTCTCATATGCACAGTAGTTACAGTAATAACAGTACTTACTTCCTAGAGTCATTGTGAAGATTAAATTCTTACCTTAATATTTTGTCTCTAATATTAGCAAAAAAATGGCTGACAAAGTTTTTAAAAGATGTATGAGTCATATTCTTTTATAATACTGGATGCAGGAAAAAAAAACCAAATGTAGCATTTGGGGTGTTAAACCTGGATTACACATCCTAATCCAGAGACTAGCAGGTCTTTAGACCTGCAGGCTGCCAGTGAGGACAGCAGAACCTTTAGGTGTTGTTAGATGTTGGTGGTTGGGCTCAGACAGATGCCTAAGGAAGGGAACAACACCATGGGCCAGTAGCTTAACCTCTGGGCCTCAGTTTCCTCATACCTGTTTTGAGGATTGTATGGGTTGCTAATTAAGACCCTGTCTACTTTGGACATGCTTTGACTTTAAAGCAGTAGAAAGAAATTAAAATAAAAGAAGAATGACTACAAAAAGTGTGGAAGCATCCACAATGCCCTTCAGTAAGTGAATGGATAAATAAAGTGTGGTATATCCAGGCAATGGAATATTATTCAGCACTAAAAAGAAATGAACTATCAAGCCAAGAAAAGACATGGAGGAATCTTAAATGCATATTACTAAGTGAAAGAAACCAATTTGAAAAGGCCATGTACTGCCTGATTCCAACTATATGACATTCTGAAAAAGGCAAAACTATGGAAACATTAAAAAGACCAGTGGTTGCCAGGGGTTATGAGGGAGGGATGAATAGGCAGAGTACAGAGGATTTTTAGGCCAGTGAAACTGCTTTATGACGCTATAAAGATGGATACATGTCATTATACATTTGTCTAAACCCACAGAATGTGTACCCCCAAGAGTGAACCCTAGTGTGAACTATAGACTTTGAGTGATAATGATGTCAAGGTAGATTCATTGATTGTAACAAATGTACCACTCTAGTAGGGGAGGCTGTGTGTATGTGGGGGCAGGGGTATCTGTACTTTATGCTCAATTTTACTGTGAACCTAAAATTGCCCTAAAAAATAAAGTCTGTTTAAAAAAAAAAAAAAACACAGGATGGGAGGAAATGAAGAAGAGAGGAAATAAAAAGGCTACTCACTATGCCTGCCCTCATCTCCACTGCCTGTTTTGTACACTCGGCCTTTCCACTCCCTGTGGCCCTTCCTCTTCTCCAACCTCAGTCGCTTCCATATACGTGGTTAAGGCAGCTTTTTTCCCCACAGTGAATTCCTAGAAACAGTGCCATAAAGCAGACCACCACAAACAGACCATTGTTGAAAGAGTTATATTTCCTTACACAAACAATATTGTAATTGAGGATTGCATTCCTGACCAGAACTTGCCATCAAATAAAAAAGTATGCTCCAAGTTCTCTAAAACAAGTATAAGTATACACTACACATTGATTGAGATCCTGTATACCATGAGTGATTGGTCCATAAAAATACAACTCTGGAAATAGTCATGTTTTACAACCATTTTTGGATAGTATATTCCTTTTTTAAACCTTCCTTGGATTGTTTGTTACCCTTAGGATACAACATGTCTGGACCAGCTGGGTCATATGGCTACCCCTGTGGCCAAAGGAACAGAGCACTATGCCCGGCTTATCAAAGGGTCAAAGAGTTGGAGTGGCTGAGGAGCAGTTCCCTGAAGGTGAAGGCCTCATTTGTGCAGATAACTAGGGAGAAGTACTGGGATTATCCCAAAAAAAAAAAAAAAAAAAAAAGAGGAGGAAGAGAGAGACAGAGACAGAGAAAAGAAGGGAAAAGAGAAGAATGCCCTGTTTCCTATATCAAGGATGTGAGATACCAACCAGGATGTTTTACAAGATTTTCTCTTTTAACACAGAAAGGGAAAAGTCAGTGTTTGTTCTATAACAGAATATTTAATGTATAAAAATTATTTTGCTTCACAAAAACTACGAACAAAGATGCCTCTCACTTTTATATTTCCTTTGTTTCTAGAAGTTTAGGTCAGATGCTCCATAAAGTTTTTAGCACCATGTGATCTGTAAAGCATATGTTCCACCAGAAAATCCTTCTAGTCACCAGCTCTCTGGTTTCCATAGAGGCAATGATGGAAATTTATGTGTAATCCCAGACTGGCATTATTCTGCAAAGGGTGTTTGTAAAATATTAAATTCTGATAAAGGGGATAATATTTTTAAATCATTCTTTGTCTCTGAATAATGCTGCATATTAATAGTTATTTTGCATTTGGCTTCAGAATTTCTTACTACATAAACTTTGATTTCATACTAGTGTAAGTATCCTGCGAGGAAAAAAAGTAGAAATGCTTTTCTTTTTTATAGGGTTAGAGAGAATATGCTGTATCTTCCAAATTAATGCTTTCTACCATGACTACCATCTTTTTATTCAGCTACTGATAAAAAGAATAGCAGTTTTTCTTACCCAGAATCCTAAATTTGAGTCAAGCCCAGTTTTATAGGAATGTTCTATGTAACAGGGCGTTAGCTATCTAAATCAGGGGTCAGCAAACTATAATCTGTGGGTCAAATATGTCCCACAATCTGTTTTTGTAAGGCCAATAAGCTAAGAATAGTTTTATATTTTTAAGTGATTGAAGAAAAACTAAAAGAAGAGGAAAAATACATGAAATTCTAATTTCAGTGTCTGTAAAGTTTTATTGGAACATAGCCACAAACACTCATTTACATATTGCCTACGGCTGCTTTCACACAACAAGGGCAGATCTGAGTAGTTACAAGAGGGACTGTTTTCTCCACAAAGCCTAAAATACTTGCTGTCTGGCCCTTCATGGAATCAGTTTGCTGGCCCCTGATAATTTTTTCAGCATCTGCCACTCTACCCACACATGTATTCATTCTCTCTCTCTCTTTCCCTCCCTCTCTCCCCCTTTTCCTTCTCTCCTCCACTCCCTCTCTTCCTTTTTATACACATACATCATTTTGAATTTGGAAATTACAATTAGAAAGAAATCAAATTGTGAGCCTACAGTAAATGGTAAGCGGAAACACATTTTAATTTCCCTTTGATTTGTCAACTTTCTCCTCCCTGTCTGCTTTCCCTTTCCTCTGGCCTTTATATAGAATTTGTAAGTCTATGCCATTTCCCAACATATTTTGTTTTTAAGGTAGAGGTTAGATCTTGATACATTTTTTAACTTCCATGGAAAGTTCCCTGTTAGTATGTGGTCCCATTTTTAACCTATTTTCAGACACCCCCGATTATCTAAAATCACTTTCACATGGTGCTGAGGTTAAGCTTTATTTCTCTTGGCATGTCCCTGCCATAGCAGACACTTCCTCTTTGCCTTGAAAGGACAAAACGATGTTCAGCTGTCTGGGCTTAGGCCCAGTATTTGATTTATACATTATTTAATTTCCTCCTGAAAATTGGAAGCAGGACTTTCAGGAATGGAAGTCGGTATTTTTCATTTGTTTAAGAACACTTTTAGGTCTAATATAATCATCAGTAGTAGATATCAGCATGATTAGGGGGTGACTTAAGGTAAAGCAAATAAAACATGAATACAAAGGAAAACTATTTGACACTGGAGATCTCAAGTTTTTGAATAATCATTATTGCATGTGTTATTAGGTTTTTTGTGTGCTAGTGTTCATTCAGCAATCTTTTCTATGCTACATTTTGAGGCACCTGTCTTTACCCATTGGAGGAAAGACCTTTAGCCATTTTGTTGTAGTTGAAATGGTTAGGGGATGAGAAGTTTGAGGAGAACTTACTGTGACCATTCCAGTAATTTTACAGAGGATTTTTGGTTTCTCTCTGAGCTGCTACTGCATTTATCTCCACAATTAAGTTCATACACATGCCAGGATATGAATGCCAAAACGGTTTGAAATTCTTACAGCAGTGAACTCAGGAAATTAAAAATTAACTCTGGAAATATCATTTCTTGTTTTACATCCACTTTTGGGTAGTGTATTCGTTTTTAAACCTCCTTTAGATCATTGTTACTGTTAGGTTACAATCTGTCTTCTTTTTACCACCAAAGTTCTTAAAAGTGTGGCACACTTCCTCACTCCTAATTCACTTCTCAAACCCTGGCAGTCTGGCCTCTTCCTCTCTCCACCACCACTGAGCTGATCTCACCAACGTTTCCTCATCTCCAACGCAGTAACCAGCTCGGAGTCCTGGGCTTCACTGGCCTTTCTGCCCCATCTGCCAGAATTCGTACCCGCTTCCTGAAACCCTCTTCTGGTTTTCATGTGGACTGTCTTAGTTTCCACTACTTCTTCCTCTCTTTTATAGGACTCCTCTCCTAGGATCAAGCTAAGCCGAAGTGTTCCCAAAGTTCTGTTTCTTTGGCTTTTTCTCTCCCTACACCCTTACCTTTCCCTTCTCACCCTTCTGCAGTGCCTGAGACACTTGAGAACTGAGAGGGCTGCAAGGAGCACAGTTTGAAACCATCCCAGTTCTGTGAGGCTACTTGTGAGTCCCTGAATCCAGCCCACCCTGTGCCACCTCTGTGCCTTGCTCAGGAGTGTGCCTTCACCTGGAGTGCCTCGCTGCCAACACCACCATCTTCACATTCTCACATTCCTTTAAAGCTCGTTCCTGAAGAATCTATTCTTTGAGGTTACTGAGCTCCCGCTATTGTCTTTGCTTCCTCATCTGAGGTATGGTGGAGAAAGCCTGATATGGTAGATAGAGCAGGGGCACTGGAGTCAGGCAGATAGGGATTTAAATCTGGACCCACCACTTACCTGTTTGTATGATTTGGGGCAAATTTATCTAAATGCTTTAAATGTCAGTTTCTTCATTTACAAATGGTGAGGGGAGGGAGAATGCTGCCTACCTCATAGGAGTGTTGGATAGATTGGAAGTGTGAAGGCCTAGAACACTTGGGAATCAATCAGTTAGGGTGCTGGTGCTGGCAGTAGTGTTGGTGGTGGTGGTAGTAGGAGTAACTATAATATCATCATCAATATTGTTCTTCCACCCCAGCATTTCATGTTTCTCATATGTCAGTTAATGCACTTCACTTTCTTTTTCTAAAGATTCTATTTTTCCTTTTTCTCCCAAAGCCCCCCGGTACATAGTTGTATATTTTTAGTTGTGGGTCCTTCTAGTTGTGGCATGTGAGACGCCGCCTCAGCATGGCTTGATGAGTAGTGCCAAATCCGCGCCAGGGATTCAAACTGGTGAAACTCTGGGCCGCCGAAGCAGAGCAAACTTAACCACTCGGCCACGGGGCCGGCCCCTCACTTCATTTTCTAAATAGGCATTTACATAGTTGTATTATTTCCCCTTCTGAATTCTAGGCTCCTAGAGGTTGTCTTTATATCCCCTACTCCCCAAGAATGTAGAACAATGACTTGTACATAGGTTTTCCTACGTGAGTTGAGTTGAATAGGATAGCCTCTCTCCTCCCCTAAAAGAAATCCTGGCTTCATAGTGTTCTGATGATTCAGAGCTGGTACATTTGCAGCTGTATCTGCATAATTCGATCAAATATTAGCGTACTAAAAAGTCATTGTCTGTTGTTACATTTTGTCACACTGAGTCTTGAAACTAGCCTTTAAAATGACTGCATTGACTTAAGGACCTATATATATTTAGAGCTAGACAGTCTGAGGAAATTCTTATTTTTGATAAAAAAGTTTGTATTTCATATGTAAATGCTATCAGTAGTAAAATAAAATAAATTAATACGTATTTAAAGTTCTTATATTAAAATGTATCTGTCTTTTGATTTTATACTTTCTGATTTATAAATCAAGGCTAACTGCAAAGGTTTTTTTGGCTTAAGTAACTAACAGTTTTTCTTTTTACATGTTTTTTCCTTAGAAAATCCTTACTTTCTATCTCTGGACATATTTCTGGAAAGCAGCTTTTCTGCCTCTCGGAAGTGTCACTTCTTCACAAATCACACGTTATTCTAGTTATAATCACCTATAACTGCTTAGTTTGTTGTTTGGAGGACCAGGAAGGCAGATTAGTTCTCTAGGTGATTTTTGAAGGAGAGAGTAAGGAAAGAGTTATTGCACTATTGCTGACCTGAACTTCTATAGTAGGGGAGCCCTGAAGCTCATGGACTTGACTTACAGACCAGGCAGCACTGGGAAGCCTTGGGAAAACAGTGTAAATTCACATGGAGTACTTTTACGAAGTACCAATACCCCCAAATCACTAAGATCTCCCCTGGTCAGGCACTCATGAGTCAGAAAGCCTTTTTGGAGCAGCCCTTTTCCAGAGCTCAGTATTACGTAGTATTCTGAGAGCTTTGAACCAGCTGGCCTTCACCTGAGTTAAGGACACTTCTGTGGTGAGCCCCAAGGAAGTGTGCTCAGGGTCGGGAAAGGGAGGGTGGCCAAAAGACAGACAATTCACACTTTGAATACCTGCAAGCATTCTTTGCAACCACTCAGGAATATAAACTAGTATCACAGCTGAGAGGTTTATGTAGCATTCCATTGAGCTCTAATCTCTGCTTAGTCTCTACAGTTTTTTTGGTTACTAGGTATTTAGTGCAGCCCCATTTTGTGGAAGGCTGGCCAAGAGCACACTTCAAATCAATAGTAGTCAAAGCTAGCTTTCCTAAATCTAGGTTGGAATATGAGCATCCAAGTTCAGTGGTTCTGAATTTTGTGGGATGGATATTTTTTAGTTTTTGGTAAGTCTTAACAATCTGCCTGAGCAATGTATATGATGTAAAGTTAAATACAGCACCTGCTCTAAGGCATAAATTCCAGACTTGGTCATAAACCAAACTGTGAGAACGGATATCCTAACTTTAGTTAACATTAAGTCAGATATCAAACCTTATTCTCTTGATATATTCTCCTTTTTTCTTTCGTTGTCCTCATTCATACATTTAACAAATATTTAGTAAACATCTATTATGTGCCAGGTAAGGTTCTGCGTGCTAACATACATTAGCAAACAAAACAAACAAAAGTCTCTACCCTGTGTGTGTGCGTGTCATTTTTGTGAGGGGAAACAGACTATCGACAAACTAAGTTAAAATGTAATATATTAGATGGCAGTAACAGAGGGGGAGCAAAATAAATAAATCAGGGAAGGAAAAAAAATGATTATAGGGAGGAAGCAGCAGGTTTAAATAAGGTGGTCAGGGAAAAACTCACTGAAAAGGTGGCGTTTGGTAAAGACCTGAGGTGAGTGAACCATGCAGTTAGTTCTCCAAGGGAAGGGCATTCCAGAAGAGGAAAGAAGTGCAAATGCTCTGAACAAGACTGAGCTGCTCATGTTTCAGAACAGCCAGGAAGCCAGGGTAGCTGGAGTAAAGAGAGTGTGGGAGTGTTCTAGTGTCCAACTGAAGAAAGTGGGAGGAGGTGATAGGTATCAAATGCTGCTGATAGATCAAGTAAATTGAGAACTGAGACTGACCATTGGATTATGATCTTGACAGAGCAATTCAGTGGAGGGTCAGAAGTCTCATTTGAATGGGTTTAAGTGAGAGTGGGAGGAATTGCAACATATTTTTATGCTGGTGGGAAAAGTTGATTGTATGTGGGGGAACAATTACGGCAGCAAATCTTGACTTAGGAAAAAGGGAATGGAATCCAGTTTATAAATAGGAGGACTAATCTTAGAAACCCAGATAGTTCATTGAAACAGGAAGGAAAGTTAAGTATGCAGGTACAAGGGAACAAGGTAGATTTGATGGTGATAGCATATTAATAGTTCTTTTCTGTCATATAAACCAACTTTCTTTCCAATGTTTGAATAAAATCTGTAATATTCCTGTCATATGGTCATTTGCTCACTATTTCTAGGACTATCCGCATATTTGCCCAGCTTATAAATTATTGATATATTTCTTCCTTTTATTGAGCAAAAGCCTGTCTCCTGAAGCAGTGGTCCTAGTTCTGCTTTCTAGAGCCTCCCAAGACCAACTGTTCTAATCCTTCTCCATGAGAGCCTTTCAAGGACTGGAGGGTTGACATGATTTCTCAGTGTCGACCTCATTCCTTCTGACTATCATACCTAACCCTTTAGTGTTTCTGCTGGGATGTGGTTTAAGCCCCCTTACATCTGATCACTCTGTCTCTCCTAAGAGGGTCCAGGCTTATTGAAACAGTTTTGTTTGTTAATCAGAACTCATTTATCCTGGACTTTGGGATTCTTTTTCTGCTAGGCTTGTTTTTTTCCCATATGTTCAGTGTTTCTAACAAATCTTCACGCTTGACCAGCAAGTCAACACAATTTTCATCTAATGTGTTTATCTCTAGGATGCAGCCAAAGACAAAGCACAGCTATTATAGAATCCCCTCTAACCTGACCTTTACCCATTACTTAGCCGATTCTGGGTAGTATTGTCATTTCTAAGTTTTCACATGACTCCAGGTCAGTCAATATCTAATCCAGCAGACTTGGTCAGATTAAGTGGTATGGGGCAAAAAAAAAAAAAAAAAGGGAGATATATTACCAGTGGATTCAAGCCTAGATGACTGGGAGAATGGTGTGTCCCTGAAAATGAGTTAGTGAGGCAGGCAGTTTTCAGATCAAGGTAAGACATCTGATGTTGGACACTTTGGATTGTAGGTGCCCAGAGAAATGCCTAAGCTGAAGATATTTCAAAGGCATTTGTGTAGGAGTGATATTTGAAGACATGAGAATATATTTGTTCTTGGAGAGGTGATACGTAAAGACTAGAAACCAGGGGCCAATAATAATACATCTGTATTGGAAATGTCTGTGACATGTAAGCATGTGACCTGAGAATTAGAAGCTAGTCCTAGTACATAACCATGTGCATGAAAAATTGACATAGGAGAACCACCAGGATAAATAAGAGTCCTGATTCTCCTATTATCACTTTCCTAAGCCCATGTTTGCTGCTGTATGTGAGCTGACCTTAGTCCTACTACCAGCCCCATTAGCAGTGCTGCTACCTTTACCGTTACAACAGAGTATTGGCAGCAGTTGTGATCACCAGAGGCAGTGACTGAGTGTGAGCCACCTCCAGTAGCCAGGCTTTGGAAAAAAGCCAGGTCAGTTCTATAGCGTGAAGCCACTTGGAGATGTAGAGAGGTGGAGCTATGGCTCGAGCTGACAGAAGCCTCTAGGCCTTGAAAGGCTGATTGGAGCAGAGTAAGGTGAAAAATGAGAAGAGGCAAGTAAAGGAGCCAGAAAATATGATTTCTGAGACTCACCTTTTCTAAAATTTTGAGCGAGCAGTGGTTGAAAAAGCAAGATTCTATAATCGTACTCATGCTACGGTGAATAGGAGCATCTTACCATGTTCTTTCTTCTTTGCTAGAATTTTACTTTTGTCCTACTTGACCATCTTTAGACTTTGATCAACATATAAATAAATCTTAAGAGGGAACAAAAGACTGGAAACAAATGTACATTACTTGGGACCTGGTTGAATAAACTGTGCAACTGTAAAAGGAATGAGAAATAGCTCTCGATATAGCCAGGAAGTGATTTGTAGGATAAACTGTTAAGTGAGAAAGGCAAGGCAGAGAAAAATATGAATAGTAAGCTAACATTTATCTGAGAGGGTGGGAAAGCTTCCCCTTATACAGTATATCCCAGCTGATAAATGAAGAAGGAATAGCAGAAATAGGATAGCACCATTTTGCAACCATTAATGAAGTAAAGGACTTAGGCAATCATAAGTAACTACTAAACCATAAAAAAGGGGGCAACCAGAAGTTACGTGCATCTCAACATCACCTATGAAGAATTTGTTCCAAAAAATCAAACCTGAATCCTCTCAAGCCGCTAGATCTTACTATAACTTTACAGGAAATACAGGAGACAGAGAAACATGTTAAATCACACCACAGAGATGCTATCAGGAAAAAAAAGAATGTGGAAAATTATATAAGACATATGATCCCGTTATTGCAACATAAATTATAAAGGAAAAGAGGGAGAGAATCTTTTAGATATGAGATATGTTAACTAAATGCAATGTGTAGGTCTTACTTTGATTCTAATTCAATCAAAATAGCTGTGGAATACATTTATGAATAATTGGCAAAATTTTAACACTGACTAAATATTGACAATATTAAGTAATCATTGCTATTTTTTAATGTGGAATAATGATGTGGTTGTGCTTTTTTAAAAAAAAATATTCTTTTTCAAGTCAGCCCTGATGGTCTAGTGGTTAAAGTTCCATGCTCTCTGCTTTGGTGGCCCAAGTTCATTTCCTGGTTGCAGAACCACACCACCTGTCTATCAGTTGCCATGCTGTGGCAGCAGCTCACATAGAAGAACTGGAAGGACTTACAACTAGGATATACAGCCATGCACTGGGGCTTTGGGGAGAAGAGAAGGAAAAAAAAAAGTTCTTCCAGAGATATATATTGAAATATTTATGGATTAAATATTATGATTCTGAAATTTGCTTCAGAAAATTCAGTGCAGTGTCGGCAGTGAGGATTAGTGTGTAGAATGAAACAAGAGTGGCCATGAGTTGATCATCATTAAGGCTGGGTAACAGGTGATTGAGAGTACACGGTATATTGTTCCCTCTACTGTTGTATATGTTTGAATTTTCCCTAGTTAAAAAGAAATTTAAGTAGTAGGGGAGGAAGATAATATTATTCTCTCCCTAAATGTTCATTAAGGCTTTCAATCTCATCTATCTCCCCTTTCTCCTCTATTCTTGGGAGAAAGAATTGCGCAAATTTACAAAATGGGATGGAGCTGTTGTGACAGGCACTTCAAATCATTTTTCGGCCACTTAGAATGGTAGAATTAAGTCAAAAAGTTCTCCAAATTTGGAATGCTGTCCGTTTCATTCTGTCCCTCCTTAATTAAGACTTATCAACACACATTTCCAGTTACATGCACAGTTTTGATTGAATTTACGAATTGTCTCCAATTAAAATTTCCATAACCTTCCAAACTGGACAGCTCCAGACTTGAGCTTTGTAATCTATTAGTTATTTATGACCCCTCCCACACACACAAAAAGTTGAGTTTTTGTTTGCTTTCTTTTCTAATTTTCATTGAGACTTCTCCAGTTACTAGGAAAGAGAATGGATTTAACACAAAGATAACTTTTAACTTTGACCATGACCCATGTTGGAATTATTCAGAAACAATAGCTTTAATTCTTCCTATAGATTGTATAATCATTTCCAAAGAAATTAACTGGTGGCCCTTGAGGCTTCTCAACTTTATCATATTTTGAATGATACCTGTGGCCTGGAAATAGTTGTACAGCTCAGAACATTATCTGGACCCCTTTGAGCAGGATGGTCTCTAAGAAAATGGCAGCTAGAAACAACTGGCCCCCCTGCAGCATGCTCAGCACTATTTTTGGAAGTATGGCTGGTAGGGAGCAGGGGCACAGTTGCACCACTGGGCGCAAGTCCCAGAATGGCAACCTTTCAACAGAATGTTTTGAGGTAATGTGTTGCCAAGACAGCATTTGAGAGGAAGCAATGTATAAGCAACACAAGTTTGCATATACATAGAGAAGGATAAACGGCACTTTTTACATCCCCCATCTCAATTCCCTCAACTCACCAACCTAGGCCTGCCTCAAATCATCTATACTTCCAGCCCTCCCAAGGATCTTCACCTCCTCCCCCTAAGAAATTACAGAGTTGCATGTCATCACAATGTGACTGATGACACACATACAGTTGATTGGTGCAGGGGAAATGACCTGTCTCAATTTGGCCCCATCATAGTATGCCTTCCATTGCCACTGTGACTGAACCAGGCCACTCAGAGACTTTCCACAGGAGTTTTGGCTACTGGAACTGAGAAAAGGAGGACTTTCTGGTAGCTAAAGCTGTAAGATATAAAACAGAGAAGCTGTGCATTGCCATGTTTTCTACCATGTGGGGAGAACCAGTCTGTAGCGAGAGAGGAATAAAACTGAAGTACAGAGAGAAAAGATCAAAATTATAGAGAGAGAATTCTGATAGCATTGCAGTCCCTGGTTCCAGTTGGTCTGCTGAGGCCCAGCCACACCCTGTGCCTAGATTCTGTTAGATCAAATAATGCCCTAATAATAAATTCCCCGTTTTGATTCAAATTGGGTCTCTGTCCCTAGCAATTGAGCCCTAATATACAGCAGATGTCACAACTGATTGCACATGTTTGGAGACATAAGAGAAGCTGAGGCAGAATTTAGTCCACCTTGCTCAGAGGCATTCACAAATGTAGTGTGAAAACTACTCATCAGCCCCCCCCCCGATCGTGTTTGTTATGGCGATTAAAGAATACATGGCCTTAAAGCCTTTTCAGGACTTGGGTTTCTTAAAGAAGATAAAGCAAAAGTGTTCATTAAAAGATTGCTATAAAAATTTAATAATTCTGAGGTTAACCAAAACTTAGCATAATCTTCCATAGGAACATTTGTGTATGTGTATGGGGGTTTTAAATTCCACAAATATTCCTAAAATGAGCACTTGGCAGAAAGATATTTTACAGTGTTTTGTTTCAGCATGTAAAATCTCGTTTTATTACAGAATTCTTTTGTCAAAGGTACAGCTATGCTGGGTTGCTGCCATAATGATGGATCTTAACAGCCCAGTTAATTTGAAAAGATTCACAAATGCTGGGTTTCAGAACTACTTGTGGTAAAATGTGCTTCGCACTTTAATACAGTGCTTAAACGCACACCACATCTTGTAAACTTATATTTCATCTGCAAATGAGTGTTTGTGTGTATACACACATATATGTTCATACATATGAATGTAGGTATGTTTATTTCAAAGAGAACAGAGTTGGTGGTTAAGAGCAGGATGGACTTGTAAAATAATTCAGAATTTCTCCTGACTCTCACATTTGCCAGTGTAATTGTAAAATGTATACAAAACTTATCTTGAACACACTGTATCAAAGATGGTATGGGTTTATTTCCAGTTAGATGCCCACATGCTAAAATGGAGGTACCTGTTATCAAAATGCAGCCTAATTAACCTTTTGTGATTAGATCTCCAAATGAAAAAGTATAGCCGTGGGCTAGCCCTGATGGCCTAGTGGTTAAAGTTCCATGGGCTCCACTTCAGTGGCCCAGGTTTCGTTCCCAGGCGCAGAACCACACCATTCGTCTATCAGTTTCTATGCTGTGGTGGCAGCTCACATAGAAGAACCAGAAGGACTTACAACTAGAATATACAGCTATGTACTGGAACTTTGGGGAGGGAAAAAAAAAGAAGGGGAGAGGGAAAATTAGCAACAGATGTTAGCACAGGGTGAATCTTTCCCAGCAAAAAACAAGACAAAAAAAGAAAGAAAGAAAAATATAGCCCTTAAGAAGAAATCCTTGGCACTTGCTTCAATTTTCTCCTATTTACAACATTATAGGGTGCTTTTATGTGTATATTTTATCATTCATAATAAAGAATACATTGACTAAGATTGCAAAATAGTTCCATTGTATCTTAATGCCCTTGTGTCCAGTTGACTCATCTCTGTGAAAAAAACATTCTACTCAATTAGAAATAGCTACTGGTCTCTTTCCAATGATACGTTTTTGATGGATAGAAATCTGAGGAAAATTTACCTAGTTTAAAATGATGAAGCAAAACGTATGAATATAGTCCTGAGATTTACTAAATACACATACTCAAATTCACTCAATTTTACATCTTTAGATTTTAAAAACTTGAATAATCTATGCTTTAAAACTTCACCAGTAGCTCTTTAAATATACTGACTGCTGTATTTCTGATACCAAAACAATCCCATCAAGTGATAATTTAATGATCCTTTTAATAAAATTTCTTTTAAACGTGACTGTTTCATTATCAACAAGTAGTTTCCTCTACCCTCTTTTTCCACAACGCTTTCCATATCTTTGGATTGCTGTTATGGCCTTTCTCATAGTTTTTAGTTTAGTCTTTACAAGTAGACATTTTTCAATCTTTCCTTAGGAGTCTTTCTGGCTTTTTTCATTGCTGAACTTGACACAAACCTTGTTCTCTCACTAGAATTCCTGCAAAGGAGTTTGGGTAACAGTAGTTAAGAAAAAATGTTTAGGTTTCATAGTCCATTAAGTAATAGACTTAATGATCAGAAGAGAAAAACATGTGAATGTTTTGGGTAAAGCCTGCATAAACTGACCCATCTTTATTCTCCACCTTGACCTGGACTAAGAGTAACTGTAATGAAAGTGATTGTCCAAGATGGCTTTTACGAGTGTAATTTCCTTTAAATTACATCACATATATAATTTTTTGTTATTAAAAAGCAGGAGCTGTATCTCACTATTGGCTTTCAAATCAGTATAATCAGTGATTTTCTTTTCCTTTTAATGGACATGCAGGAAATAGAGTTCAAAGTGCGTTTCACTCCTTGTAAGACCACAGGCCATATAATTTTGCAGATAAGGAAACAACTCCCTCAGTTTCTAAATACCCAGTATGTAATGTTATGACTAAACATCAAAACCTAAATGTATTTAAATTTAAAAATTCACTAAGGGTTAACTAAAATTACACATAGTTAGCACATGCCACTTGTAATTTCTAATCTTATCTTGGGAACTTCGTTTTGCATTCCTTAACTAGTGTGCTTAAGTTTTCAGTCTTAGTGTCGTATTACCTTAGCTTTTTTTTTTTTTTAATATATGAAATAGGATATAGGTCTTTAGCTTCCTCTTCATGTCAGTAAAGATCTAAACAAGCATTTTGTTATACCTAGGGGCGGCTGTTGAATTTTTCTAGGGTACAAGAGGAATATCTAAGAATGTAAAAACAACTCACCTTTACTATGATCAACTCCACTTTGTAACTCCTATACTCCCCAACTAGGATAATTCTAGCCAAATTACATTCTGGCCTCGGTCATCTGGAAAGGGGAAGATAATATTGTTATGAAGCATTCATAGGATTTAAGAAAGTCTGAAATATAGTTACTATAGAGCAGTGGTTCTTAACCCTTTTGTAGTTATGGTTCCTTTTTAGAATATGATGAAAACATTGAATCCTGTCTCTATAAAAATACATATACACATAAAAGTTTTCATAGGTTTCAGTATATTCTTAGACACACCTAGATATCCATGGACCCCAGGTTAAGGACCCTTTTTTATATGGCCAGTAAACACCCAAAACTGGTGAAGTGCTGTTTGAAATAACATCCAATTCATTGTAACAAATAAGATAATGTTGCTTTATTACTATTTTAATTTAAAACAAAATAATATCTTGTGAGCTTCTAAACAATGGCTTATAAGCAACATAAATATTCTCAGTCAGAAGAAACAGAGACCACCTTAAAAATGTAAAAATAGAGAAGATATGTGAATATATACTGGATGTTTTAGAATATCGTATTTGATGGGGATATCACTTAATATAAATCCATTTTTATTTATGTGCTAGAGAGAAAGAAGAACTTTCCTTTCTTCTTTTTATTTATTTATTTTTAATTCCAGTAACATTGGATTATAACATTATATAGCTTTCGTTTGTACATCATAATATATTTCGAATTCTGTGTAGATTACATCATGTTCACCACCCAAAAACTAATTATAGTCCATCCCCTCACATGTGAGCCTAATGAACCTTTTTGCTGTCTCCCTGCTTCTCCCATGGTAACCACCAATCCATTCTCCGTTGCTATGTGTTTGTTTGTCGTTGTTTTTATCGTCTACTTATGAGTGAGATCATACAGTATTTGACTTTCTCCCTCTGACTTGTTTCACTCAGCATAATACCCTCAAGGTCCATCCATGTTGTCACAAATGGCCAGATTTCATCGTTTCTTACGGCTGAGTAGTATTCCATTGTGTATAAATACCACATCTTCTTTATCCATTGGTCCTTTCATGGGCACCTAGGTTGCTTCCAAGTCTTGGGTATTGTGCATAATGCTTCAGTGAACATAGGGGTGCAGGTATCTTTATACCTTTCCGTTATCAAGTTCTTTGGATAAATACCCAGCAGTAGGATAGCTGGATCATATGGTAGATCTATTCTTAATTTTCTGAGGATACCCCATACTGCTTTCCATAGTGGTTGCTCCAGTTTGCACTCCCACCAGCAGTGTACAAGGGTTCCCATCTCTCCACATCCTCTCCAACATTTGTTGTTTCCTGTATTATTAATTATAGCCATTCTGACCAGAGTGAGGTGATACCTCATTGTAGTTTTGATTTGCGTTTCTCTGATAGCTAATGATGTTGAGCATCTTTTCCTATGCTTGTTGGCCATCCATATATCTTCTGTGGAGAAATCTCTGTTCAAATCTTTTGCCCATTTTTTAATTGAGTTGTTGGTTTTTTTGTTGTTGAGCTGTATGAGTTCTTTGTATATTTTGGATATTAACCCCTTATCTGATATATGGTGTGCAAACATCTTCTCCCAATTGTTAGGTTGTCTTTTCATTTTGTTGATGGTTTCCTTTGCTGTGCAGAAGCTTTTTAGTTTGATGTAGTCCCATTTGTTCATTTTTTCTTTTGTTTCACTTGCCTGGTCAGACATGGTACTTGAAAATATGCTGCTAAGACCGATGTCAAAGAACATGCTACCTATGTTTTCTTCTAGAAGTTTCATGGTTTCAGGTCTTACATTCTTTAATCCATTTTGAGTTGATTTTTGTGCATGGTGTAAGGGAATGGTCTACTTTCATTCTTTTGCATGTGGCTGTCCAGTTTTCCCAACACTGTTTATTGAAGAGACTCTCCTGTCTCCATCGTATGCTCGGCTCCCTTGTCAAATGTTAGCTGTCCATAAATGTGTGGGTTTATTTCTGGGCTCTCGATTCTGTTCCATTGATCTGTGTGTCTGTTTTTGTGCCAGTGCCATGCTGTTTTGGTTACTATGGCTTTGTAGTATATTTTGAAATCAGGGAGTGTGATACCTCCAGCTTTGTTCTTTTCTCTCAGGAATCCTGTGATACCTCCAGCTTTGTTCTTTTCTCTCAGGAATCCTTTGACTATTCGGGGTCTTTTGTTGTTCCATATAAATTTTAGGGTTCTTTGTTCTATTTCTGTGAAAAATCTTGTTGGAACTTTGATAGGGATTGCATTAAATCTATAGATTGCTTTAGGAAGTATGGACATTTTAACGATGTTAATTCTTCCAATCCAAGAGCATGGAATATCTTTCCATTTCTTTGTGTCTTCTTCGATTTCTTTCAACAACGTTTTATAGTTTTCAGTGTACGGATCTTTCACCTCTTTGGTTAAGTTTATTCCTAGGTATTTTATGCTTTTTGTTGCAATTGTAAATGGGATTGTATTCTTAATTTCTCTTTCTGCTACTTTGTTGTCAGTGTATAGAAATGCAACTGATTTTTGTACATTGATTTTGTATCCCACGACTTGACTGTATTCCTTTATTGTTTCTAAAACTGTTTTAGTGGATTCTTTAGGGTTTTCTAGATATAAAATCATGTCGTCTGCAAAGAGTGACAGTTTCACTTCTTTTCCAATCTGGATCCCTTTTATTTCTTTTTCTTGCCTGATTGCTCTGGCTAGGACTTCCATTACTATGTTAAATAAGAGTGGTGACAGTGGGCTTCCTTGTCTGGTTCCTGTTCTTAAAGGGATAGCTTTCAGTTTTTCTCTGTTGAGAATGGTAATTGCTGTGGGTTTGTCATATATGGCCTTTATTATGTTGAGGTATTTTCCTTCTATACCCATTTTATTTAGAGTTTTTATCATAAATGGATACTGTATCTTGTCAAATGCTTTCTCTGCATCTATTGAGATGATCATGTGATTTTTCTTCTTCACTTTGTTAATGTGGTATATATCACATTGATAGATTTGCAGATGTTGAACCATCCCTGCATCCCTGGAATGAAACCCACTTGATCATGATGTATGATCTTTTTAATGTAATGTTGTATTCGATTTTCTAGTACTTTGTTGAGGATTTTTGCATTGATGTTCATCAGTGATATTGTCCTGTAACTTCGTTTTTTTGTGTTGTCATTGTCTGGTTTTCACGTCAGGATAATGTTGGCTTTGTAGAATGAATTAGGAAGCCTCCCCTCCTCTTCAGTTTTTTAGAAGAGTTTGAGAAGGATAGGTATTAAGTCTTCTTTGAATGTTTGGTAGAATTCACCAGGGAAGCCATCTGGTCCTGGACTTTTATCTTTTGGGAGGTTTTTGATTGCTGTTTCGATCTCCTTACTGGTGATCAGTCTATTCAAATTTTCTACTTCTTCTTGGTCCAGTTTTGGAAGCTTGTATGTTTCTAAGAACTTAGCCATTTCTTCTAGATTATCCAATTTGTTGGCATATAGCTTTTCATAGTATTCTCTTATTATCTTTTGTATTTCTGAGGTGTCCGTTGTAATCTCTCCTCTTTCATTTCTGATTTTATTTATTTGAGCCTTCTCTCTTTTTTTCTTGGTGAGTCTAGCTAAAGGTTTGTCAATTTTGTTTATCTTTTCGAAGAACCAGCTCTTGATTTCATTAATTTTTTCTAGTTTTTTTTAGTCTCTATTTCATTTATTTCTGCTCTGATTTTTATTATTTCCTTCCTTCTGCTGATTTTTGGCTTTGTTGTTCTTTTTCTAGTACCTTTAGATGCACTTTTAGATTATCTATTTGGGATTTTTCTTCTTTGTTGAAGTAGACCTGAATTGCTATAAACTTCCCCCTTAGAACCACTTTTGCTGTATCCCACAGATTTTGACATGTCGTATTTTCATTTTCATTTGTCTCCAGGAATTTTTTGATTTCTCCTTTGATTTCTTCATTGACCCAATCGTTGTTCAGTAGCACTTGGTTTAATCTCCACATTTTTGTGGCTTTTCTGGTTTTCTTCCTGTAGTTGATTTCTAGTTTCATACCTTTGTGGTCAGAAAAGATGCATGGTATTATTTTGATCTTCTTAAATTTATTGAGACTTGTTTCGTGTCCTAATATGTGATCAGTCCTGGAGAATGTTCCATGTGCATTTGAAAAGAATGTATATTCTGTGGTTTTTGGATGGAATGTTCTGTATATATCTACTAAGTCCATCTGGTCTAGTATGTCCTTTAAGGCCAGTGTTTCCTTATTGATCTTCTGTTTGGATGATCTATCCATTGGTGTAAGTGGAGTGTCAAAGTCCCCTACTATTATTTATTATTGTGTTACTATCTATTTCTCCTTTTATGTCTGTTAATAATTGCTTTATATATTTAGGTGCTCCTATGTTGGGTGCATTGATATTTTTACAAATGTTATATTTTCCTGTTGGATTGTTCCCTTTATCATTATGTAGTGCCCGTCTTTGTCTCTTGTTACAGTTTTTGTTTTAAAGTCTATTGTGTCTGATATAAGTATTGCTACCCCCACTCTCTTTTCTTTGCTATTTGCATGGAATACCTTTTTCCATCCTTTCACTTTCAGTTTGTGAGTGTCTTTAGGTCTTAAGTGTGTCTCTTGTATGCAGCATATACATGGGTCTTGTTTTTTTATCCAATTGGCCACCCTGTGGCATTTGATTGGAGCATTTAGTCCATTGACGTTTAAAGTAGCTATTGATGAATATTATTTATTGCCATTTTGTTACTTTATTTTTCTGGGTGTTTTAGTAGTTCTCTGTTCCTGTCTTTTTCTCTTGCTCTCTTCCCTTGTGGTTTGATGGCTATCTTTAGTAATATGTTTGATTTCTTCTGTCTTACTTTTTTGCTTGTTTATTATAGGTTTCTGATTTGTGATTACCATGAGGATCCTATTTAATATTCTATGTATATAACAGTCTATATCAAGTTGATAGACTCTTTAGCTTGACCTTTTTCTAAAAGCTCTACTTTTTCACTCCCCTCCTCCCACATTTTATGTTTTTCAAATCATATATAGTCTCTTGTTTAGTGTGTGTCCATCGATTACCGTCTTATCATTGAAATAGGTGATTTTAGTACATTTGTCTTTTAACCTTCATATTATCTTCACAGGTAGTTAATCTGCTAGCTTTACTATATTTTTACCTTTACAACTGATTTTATTGCCTGGGTTTTTTGTTGTTGTTGTTTTGGTTTTTTGATAATATTTTTTTAATCTCTATTTGTGGTCATTGCTTTCCCACTTAAATAAGTCCTTTCAGCATTTCTCGTAGAACTGGTTTCTTGGTGATAAACTCCTTTAATTTTTGCTTTTCTGGGAAGCTCTTTATCTCTCCTTCAATCTGAATGACAACCTTGATGGATAGAGTATTCTTGGCTGTAGGTTTTTTCCTTTTAGCACTTTAAATACATCGTGTCATTCTCTTCTCGCCTCTAGTGTCTCGGCTGAGAAGTCCACTGATAGCCTGATGGGCTTCCCTTTATATGTCACTTGTGGCCTTTCTCTTGCTGCTTTTAGGAGTCTCTCTTTATCTTTAATTTTGGACATTTTAATTATAATATGTCTTGGTGTGGGCCTCTTTGGGCTTATCTTGTTTGGAGCTCTCTTTGCTTCCTGAACTTGGATGTCTGTTTCCTTCCTCAGATTAGGAAAATTTTCATCTATTGTTTCTTCAAATAAATTTTCTGCCCCTTTGTCTCTCTCTTCTCTTTCTGGGACACCTATAATCTGAATGTTAGCTTGATATTGTCCCAGAGTTCCCTTAGACTGTTCTCATTCTGTCTAATTCTTTTTTCTTTTTCCTGTTCTGCTTGGGTGATTTCCTCTAGTCTTTTGTCTAGCTCACTGATCCGTTCTTCTGCATCCTCTACTCTGCTATTCAGTGCCTCTAGTGAATTTCTCATTTCCAGTGTTGTATTCTTCATTTCTGATTGTTTTTTGTTTTTTATATCTTCCAGTTCTTTGCTGATGTGCTCACTGTGTTCGTCCAGTTTTCTCCCAATATCAGTGAACATCCTCATGATATTTTGTTTGAACTCTTTGTCGAGTAGGTCGCTTTTTTCTGTTTCATTTAGTCCTTTTTCTGGGGTTTTGTCTTGTTCCCTTGCTTGGAAAGTATTCCTTTGTCTCCTCCGTATGCCTCTTTCTCTGTGCTTATTTCTATGTATTAGGTGAGTCAGCTATGTCTTCTGATTTTGGAGAAGTGGCCTTATGTATGAGATGCCTTATGAGGCCCAGCAGTGTGCTTCCGTCTCAGCACCAGTCCAGAAGATCCAGGAGTGACCCCTTTGTGGGCTACTTGTGTCCTTCTGCTGTGGCAGGGTTTCTTCCACTGCAGGTACCCAGGGAGTCTAGTCTTTCCTTCCCTGGCCAGCTGTTTGTAAATCCGGTTTGGGGAGCCTCAGCACTGTTGGCTACAAAGTCTGTCAGCACACTCCTGTCGCAATTTTCCTTAATTGGGTTGGCACCCAGTGTAGCTGGTTGCTAGGCTCAGGGGCTTACAGTTGTGATAGGCCTCAGGCCTACAAGGCTGTTTTCAGTTCTCTTAGGAGTGCAGCTGAGTGGGGATGCCCCTAGGCACGGGAGCACTCAATTGTTTCAGGCTCTGGAAGGTGGGGCTGATCCTTTTTATGGCTATTTGTGAAGCACAGGTCTTCTGCGGCTGATGAGCCTCACCTGACTGCACACACCATTGACAGTCCTGGTCCATGCACACTTCTCAACCCCCTGGAGCGTACCCCAATGCCATGCTGCAGAGGCCCCCCCTCTCCACCAATGTCCCCCACAGTTCACCTGGTCCTCAGAATTCACCTGCCCCACAGAGGCAGACACCCTTGCCTGCCTGTAGAAGATCAAGGCACCCAGTCAATGCAGGCTGAAAAGTAGCCTGAGGGCTTGCTGTTAGGTGGGGCCAGTCCCTAGGGCGGGTTGCCTGCCCTGGCTGAACTGGATTAAATCTGTGCTGTAGTGGGCGTGGCAGACCCCTGGCCTAAGAGGCCAAGGGATGAACCTCAGTGGCACCCACGGAGTCTGTGTCAGCATGCCTGGACCAGTTCAGAACAATGGCCCCCACCAATGTCTCAGTCTCTGGAGAGGTCCCTCCCCTCTCACCAGATGCACCCAGAACCCACCAGGTGAGTCTCGTTTCACCAAAGAATTGTCAGCCTTCTCTCTGGTGATTTTAGGTTGCTGCAATGAGTGAGTTTGTGCGTGGGCCCTTTAAGACCCGGCTCTTTTCGGCTTTCGGCCAATAGCTTTTCTGGGGATATCCTCACTGCATTTAATAGCCAGCAAACCAGACAGTAAGACCTCCGTCTCAGTTGGGCTGAGTCCAAAGGATGCTTATAGCAGTATCGGCCCCTGCTCCAGACCTCACTCCTCAGGGAGGGCTGCGTACCTTAGGGTGTCTCCCGCCTGGCCAGCTGAGACGCTCCGCTGCTCCCAAAGGTGGCTTTTTTCCTCTCCAGAAGGAATTTCTGCCTCTTCCGCGTTAGTCATGACTGTCCCTTGTTGTGGGGGGTTCTTTTTATCCAGTTTTCAGTTTTCTCTCCAGGGTAATTTTTCCAAAAATAGTTGTAACCTGGTTGTATTCGTGGGAGGAGATGAGTTCAGTCTGCCTACGCCACCATCTTGACGAGATCCCTCAGAGCTTTCCTTTCTTTCAGGACAATGCTACTGTCAATGAGAATAACATCCATAAAATAAGTGTAAGATAAATAATCATATTGTCTTCTCACTCCCTGTTACATGCTAACGGTATATTTAATGTTTGCTCACCAGGATCTATCTTCAGGTGCCCCTTAGCTCACTGCAGATTGTCCAGTCATTTTTTTCTACTTAACACAGATAGCCATTAACACCAGACTATACTCTTAAATGATTTTAGGGATGCCAAGCAAGGCTGCTGATCAGGCTGGACCAGCCTGCAGCTGCTAAGAGAATGGGAAATGAGAAAGGAGCTCCTTATAGATTCAGACCAAGCGTAGGGGGCGTGAAAGGGGTGAAGGTCAAAAGGTAGAAACTTCCAGTTATAAAATAAGTCCTGTAAATGTACAGCATGGTGACTATAATCAATAATACTGTATTGTATATTTGAAAGTTTCTAAGAGAATAGATCTTAAAAGTTCTCTTCACAAGAATAAAAAATTTGTAACTCGTGTGGTGATGGATGTTATATTGTGATTATTTCACAATATATACATGTGTCGAATCATTATGTTATACACCTGAAACTAATTTTATATGTCAAGTATATCTAAAAAAATACTTGGTGTAAAGGTGCAAAAAGTTCTAACTCCCAAATATTCCATTCCGAGTGCTTAAAGAGTCCAGAATCCCAAGCTAGACAAGATCCAAAGAAGGCTACCCAGGGCAACCCTGCATCTACAGAGTTTCAAAGGAGGCATTTTTATGTGCATTGGTGGGGCAAGATGTAGGGGCTGGCAGGGAATTCAACTGACGGATGAGGAAACATAAGGTGTGTTAAAACTGGCTTAACACCCTGCCTACCCCCTTCCCCCAGGCCCCGCCTCCCAAGCTCCCATAACACTGGCAGGGAGGGTCAAACCTTCAGACCTGGAGAGGCGTCTTAGAGCTAGCTGAACTTTGCTTGGTCTCCTTTCCCAAGAACATGCCCTCGCCTGCCCTTCTCTTTGCCCGGGGCCAACCTCAAACTCTCCTATTCCTGGGTGCTTTAACCAAAGTTTGATGCCTCTTCTGGGTCTCCACTGGCTTTCTGGCCATAGCTTGGTCATCAGCCCCACAAGAGCTCACAGATACACACCTCAACTTAGGGTGACCCATTGTGCCCAAGACATTTTTGCTTTTTAATCCATAGTAGACAATTACCTTGGGTGCAATTGTCACAGCAGGAACTGCACACACGTGTGTGTGTGTGTGTGTGTGTGTGTGTGTGTTTTAAAAAGGCAAAAACTGGTTTATATCTCTGCTCAAAGTTGACCTCAGCAGGAGAAATTTTTGTAGACTCTTAAAGGTCAAGGAACATGCTAACCTGTATGTTTGGGAAGTAGAGCAGGACCAAGGCCAGAAGGCTTTTGTGGAACTTCTAGTCTATTGAGAGAGATAGACATTTAGCACAAATAACTCTATATAGCCTGACAGTTGTGATGTGACAGGATAACGCCGGCTGCTACCAGACCATAAAACAAGTGATCCTGCAGCAGGAAGGCCTGGGGAGGTGGTGAAGTTGCCTCAGGGAATGCCTCCCCTGGAAACATTCCCACTGAACCTTGGAGAGTAAATAGATTAACCAGTACTGTGCACATCTTGTTCCATGAAAGTGGGACTTCGTTTTCTTCACAGCTGTATTCCCCAGGGCTTGGTACCTTGTAGGTGGTCAATAAAGATTTCTTGAATAAATCAACGAATAGGGGGTTCCTGACATCTGTCTGCCCTCTCCTCCCTCTCCTTCCCTACCACAGGGCTCCTGTTCTTTCCATTGCTGTAACGAGGGGGAGTCTTTTCAAAACTAAAAACACTCCTTTTTAGCTTGTTATGGTTCAATTAATGTTACAAACATTTAAAATTCCTGCAGCTGCAGATGGTTGTAGAAATAATAAGAATAAAAACTTCAGATCTTTCCAGCCCCAAAGCTCTGTGGAATGATCAATTCGTTTGTACATTTTTTTAAAAAAGCAAAAACTATTATGGGTTTCTCCATGCAAGTAATATGAAAGGTTATACATTGCATGTACATATACTTCAGCTATATATTTTGGAGACCTCAAAATAACTTTAAGTCAGCAAAATTAAGCAAGCCAGGGTTGTTTTCCCTCTTATTTAATGTCATTAGGCTTTGAATGTGTCTTTACAGAAGTTCTTACTTCCTTTTGACTCAGTACTATGGATGGCATTCCTAGATAGTATGACTTTAACACAATCTCAGTTGGATTAATTATCATAAAGCTTATTTTGCAGATAATCCAAGGGAATTTAGCCCAAGAGCAATAGTTAGGAAATTCCTTAAATCTGAAAATTTGTCCTCCAGAACCCTCACTTCTAGCCTCACCACGTGAAAGTTTTTCAGTGAGGTGGCATTTTAATGGATTTTTAAAAGTGCCGCTTGCTTCCACTCTGCATTCCCTTCTTCAGCCCTGTTTTACGTTCTGAGCTGCTTTCTTGGCAGTTCAGGGCGCCCTTGGCCATTTGCGCCTGTGACAGTCTGACTTCCATCTGCTGCTCTATGGCCAGGAACCTGCTGTGCTCCCTTCAGTCACAGCTTTCATGCCCGGCCATTCAGCTACCTTTCAGCGCGTCTCAATGGGGCAGGGGAGAATGGGCCCTCAGCATCCACATGAGCACATAATCTCCCAGGTAGCCTCCTCCTTGAAGCACCTCCAGTGCATGCTATTCGCAAACAGCAGGACACCACTCTCTACTGGGTTCCTAATCCCTCAGACACACAGGGGAAGGAGGTCACAGGGCTGTGAAAGTGAAAAGAAAAGCGAGAGGGCGGGTGAGCGGGAGCCACACAATATCAGCCCCGGGCCGCCAGCGGCTGCGCCACAATCAGCGCCAGCTGCAGCCCAATTAAGCTCTACAGGTCACAGGTGTTCCGGACAGAAGATGCTTTTAACAAAACCACTTTCTTGAAAATACCTAAGACTTTTTAAAGCACTGCAGCCCATTTCTTTCGGTGGATTCTTTAAAGCTATTTAGTACACTTGAAATACAAAGAAGCTGAAAAGCACATTTAGGCCTCACTGGAAGGCGTGCTTTCTTCATGCCAAACAGCGGGAGCAGCGGCTGCGGCCTCAGGACCTGGAGAGAGCAACTCTGCCTCTGCGTGGATTCTGAGCACAGCTGCCCGAGAAAGGGCTGGGGTGGCTCTCTTCTCCAGCTCCATCTCTGCAAGTGGTCTGCTCTAAACTGTGCGGTTCACCTACTCATGCGCGAAATTGCTGCATGGCGATCCTTGTAATCATAAATTGCAATCCCTAGGATGCCACTGTAGTTTCCCTATGAAATTTTTAGCATCTTGCCATGTGCTGATTAAACAAAACATATGAATTCAGCTATCCAGAGCCACTTTTCTCATCATCTAAGGTCACCCTATAAATAAGCTTCCTCTTCTTACATATTTAAAACTTCTGACTTCTTTTTCTCCACAGATCTGAGTGCTCCCTGTGCCTACAGGGTGGGGTCACAGAATCAGGCAGAACTTTAGTTGGTTAAGGCATGGTCAGATCTTTGTTAACCTTCCGCCTTTCTTGGAAGATACAGATAACCCCAGAGAGGGAGGAACTTAGTGGTGAGGGTTATGTTAGAATTTCAGCATCCCTCTTGCAGGTGAGCAGCTCATAGTTCCCCTACTCCATAGACCCACTTGCAGCAGCCTCCCCTCTTCCCAACATCACATGCCATTGTGGGTATGTTTGTCATTATTGTCATCTGTTTACAGTCAATAGAAAAGAAGCACAGGTACTACCCAGGCCTCTCCTGGAAATGGAAGTAACTGTGCTTTAATTCACTACTGGGTTTCTAATCGCTGAATGCACCAGAAAAGAAGGTAGTGCTACTGTGAAACTGAAGAGAACAAGAGCAGGTTTGTAGCACAGGAGACACGAATACCCAAAATAGTGCCCGACATTTTCTTTTCTTTTGAGGAAGATTAGCTCTGAGCTAACTACTGCCAATCCTCTTTTTGCTGAGGAAGACTGGCCCTGAGCTAACATCCGTGCCCATCTTCCTCTACTTTATATGTGGGACGCCTACCACAGCACAACGTGCCAAGCGGTGCCATGTCTGTACCCCAGGATCCAAACTGGCAAACCCCGGGCCGCTGAAGCAGAACGTGTAAACTTAACCGCTGTGCCACCGGGCCGACCCCCCAACATTTTCAGGTTTTCCTTCCTGTTTGATTAGTTTTTGGTAAACAGTCTTTGACTTGACTATTATTCTTTATCACGTCATTTTAAAAAATTATTACTGCCCGCTTAGAAACCATGTTGGTTTTAATTTTCCCAGTACGCCTATTTCTTTTTTGCTAAGCTGAGCCACCTGTTTAAACTCTCTTGTCTTGTGGATTGAGGGAAAGAACTGTAGGCTATGTGTAAGAGGTTTCATTTTTTTTCCACAGTGAAGTAAGACATTGTTCTTATTCTTCGTGGCATTCAGAATTCTGCACAATTGCCTCTTTTGCCCTTTTGCATTTAAAAGTGAGGTAATTAGATTTCCCAAGGTTCAATGGTCAAGAGCCTTCTCATCCTGGGAAGTTGCTTCCCCACACCCCTCACAAGTGCGGTTGTCTCACGTAATCCAGTTACTGCTGGACTGTTGTGCTGAGGCCCTGCTTTCTCAGCAGGCAAGCCTAGCATGAATATTCCTACTCATGTGTCCCTTTGCTTTCATTGCTGAGTTACATTCCCTGCATTTGAAGACAGTCACTATTTTTCTTCAGTGACTTTGTCTTGAGAATTTCTAAACATTTTCATTAAAAATCTTTTCACTTCCTAACTTCTAGGAACTCATCTCAAATATGCCTAAATCTTTCATATGGAGAGTTCTTGCTTATTTTATGTTATTTTTCAGATATCTGATGGCTCTATTATTACTGGTAAACAAATAGAAAGAGAACTTGTGATATGTTGGCACTAAATAAATGTGTGTCGTGGGTCCCTGAAACAACCATGTGTCTCAGTCTACCTCTGACAGTAAGAGCTTGGGCCCTCTCTGCCAGTCTTTCATCTTCTTTTCTCATTTCCCCAAACAGATAATATTTTCAGCGTTGCAACAAGGCACATGTTTATTTTAAAAGTTTGGATATCAATTTTTTAGTCAAAATTGCAAAAGAACACAGAATACACACTCTCAACTTTACAGAGCCAGCCAAAGCATTTTTGCTTTTACAGCCTAATGGTGAAAGCAACCTTACTGGTAGTTGGCTAATAGTTTATTTAAATGATCTAGTCTGCAGCCTATGGGGGAAGAGGACAAGATGGTAAAGGGATTAGGGGGAAGCTTCCAAAATCCTTTTTACCAAAGATGTTAAGGTGCTCAAGTGCCAAGAGTTTTCTTTCTAAACGAGTTAGTTTAACATTGCAGACAGTCTGTGATTCAAATTTGTCTTCTCATCTATACATCTTCTCAGTGAGGCTCTTCTGTGGGCTCACAGGAAAATTCACCTGAATTCCCCCATCACTGAAACAGTTCCAGACTGCATCTGGGTTCGAATGTGAGGTCAGCAGAATGACAAACTGTGTGGTTCCTGTATACACCGTAGACATATATATACACGCATATATGTATACTTATTTCATTAAGTTTCCTTGCAAACTTTAGAGATAGTAATGGGAAAGGTCCCAGTTTAAATTGAAAGCTGTTCTCAGTTTCTATAGTATTTATTCCCAAGTGGAGAGATGTATTGGCAAATTTACCTGAAAAGACCTCCTCACCTTTCCAAAGCTTAGTACAGAAAAGAAAATCCTCAACAATTAACTGATGCCAGGTTACTTTCATGAAGTGAGAGAATAGATCACCATGTGCACAATTTTTTTAGAAAAGCTTCCATCTCATTTCTCTAAACCAATACATATTACTGCATTGTTTGTAAATTTGGAGGAATCTTTCTCAATTACGGTGCAGTTTTTTCCATTGACAACACAGCAAAACAAACTCCTGTCCCTTTGTAATAACTTTTGATACCTGAGGCAGCATCCCTCAAAACAACACAGGCATGTTTGTATTCTTGCTAAAATTTCTAATTTATATTACTTCTAGGGAAAGAACTAGATTCAAAGTAGTGCCTCAGACTGAAAGATTGCTTAAGATGATCATATTTCACAGTGTTAAACAATTTTTGTTATTGACTTTATCATTCCAAACACTTTATTCCTAAAACTTAAGTATAACTGACACAGTCTAGGTCATATGAAATATAAGTAAAAATATTACAAGATATTGGCCAAATATGAGAAAGATACTTATAACATGTACTTTTTGAAAACTTGTTTGTAGTTAAGGAACTATTCAGTTCAATTCAACAAACATGTATCGACTGTTTACATCTGCAGAGCACAAGTGTATGCTGGAGCTCCTGCCTCTTGACCTCTTTCAGCTAGTCTTCCTCCAGTCTCTCTTACTCAGCCCTTTCTCTTTTCTCTCTGTTCTGGAATAGGGGAGAGCAAAAGAAAAAAGGACATGAGATAGGCTAGAGCCATGTTGTGCCTTGATTGAGTTGTTTGGTGTGGGTTAGCATCCCCCAGAGTGTGTGCTAGAGATCACCAGTAACCCTAAAGATAGTCATTCGTGGGTGTTCTGTCAAAAACAGAATGGGGGAGAGTTCTGTGGGAAACACTGGGTTAAAGAAAATTAAGCAGATCTTCGTTGCTAGACTTCACAGAAATCTTCAACATTCTGCTGTGCATTGTGGGAAACAGTATATACACTGTTACCTAAAACTTACTTGATCATGAAGTACTTCTTCCTCTGGAAATACACTAATATCTCAAGGGGACGTTGGCATGGGCCATGAGACCGAGCAGGACGGCCTCAGTTTTGAGGAAGTGTGATATCTGGAACTCAGGCCAAAGTAACGGACCCCAGAGCAAATAGAAACCAACCATCACAAAATGGACCTCCTAAGAATACTTCCACTTTTAGACCTACCTTTTTATTTGGGTTAGGAGAGTAGTAATCCAATCAATGCTTTTACTTTTGGAATTTCTACTAAGAAGCTCTTTCATAAGGACAGGATAAAAACAAAGACACCTCTAGGAGTGATGCTCTGTCTGCTGCTTGTGCATCTGCTGCTTGTGCATTAGCTGCTTGTGAATTGGGTTTAGAGCTTTAGAGATGACTGTCACTGACCAGCCTTCACTGTCACTATGGCCCATGTGACTTCTGAAAACTATCATTTTTATCTTTCATGACATTTTGTGCTAGAATTACTCTTTTTTTTTTCTCTTTTTTAATTCTCCATTTTGGCTCCTCGGGCTAGATCAACGTAATCCCTGGTCTCTTTCTCCCCACCTTGCTGTTTCTTTGCTCACTTAGTTCCTTCTGCTCAGATGCCCTTTCCTTTCCTATATGCATATCTAAATTCTATCCTTCCCACGTTGGTTCATGAAGCAGTAATTTCTTCCTTCTTGTCATACCGAAGCGCTTCCCTTCTGCCTTGCTGTTGTACTTCTAACACCGTGCCACGCATCACTGATGTCCATCTCCTGCTGGTTTGGGAGCACCAGAAGACAGACACTATGTCTTAGACATCTCTGAATCCTCCACTTGGCCTCACCTAGTTGTTGCTGTTCACACAGTAGCTATTCAGTGGATGTTGATTGATGAAAGAGTGACTGGTTAATTATTAATAGTGTGCTGTTTCTGTTACTGATTGTATATTGCTAAGCAAATATGATAGGAAAATAAAAGTGGCAGAAAGAATTGCCTAATTGACTAGTTCTTCAGGGCATCCCTTGTAAATAAAAAAAAACAGGATAATGTTTATCAAAGAAAGTGGTGTATTCAGGCAGTCCTCTGCCACCCCAGAAGTGCGATAAGCTGTGCTCCTTCAACACAGAGGAGGACACCTTCATATCAGGTCCTTGAGAGCCAGTATTCAGCTGCTGTTTCTCTTGTCATTGTCTGTCAGAGGTTCTAAAGGTCATTTCTATCTAATCCAAACATTTTTCAGCACTCTAGTCAAAACTCTGCCCACCACCACCTCATACGTGCTCATCTGGCCACTCCATTTGCCATGCTCCCATCAGACTTTGCACAGTGCCCCCTATTAGTGGCATCACTGCATTATACAAAACCTGGGGACACTAGTCACATAGCAGTTAATTAGTACAGTCATTAGTAATTGGCTAGCACAGATGGTAGGTATTCAGTAAACGTTCCTAGCCGTTATGCACTGGGTCCAGTATTCTCTGAAGTCGGTCTCAGTTATGAAGTGTGCAAGACAAGGCACTAGCCCGGGGCTGGTGACTTCTCTACTCCACTTAGCCTGCGGAGGGAGCCACACAATGGAACCTTCCCTGTGCCGTGTCGGGGAGAGAGCTAGAGCTGTACCAGCCAATAGGAAATGCAGTCCTCTCCGCCTCTTCCAGTGACTCTTCTTTCTACTTTTAGCCTTGCCACCATTGCTTCACTCCTTGCACAGATTAAAGAAGTGCTGCTCAAATGGGGGGAGGGGGGGGGTGGTGTGAGGCTCACCCCACTTGGTCCCTTCACCTGCCTTCATGGAGGTGCCCAAGGTCCCTTTGGAACACAGTAGAACCGTTGGATAGCCAGTTTTCCATGCTGGGCATTTCCTGTGCTTATTAATTATCACATCTTGTTTTCAAAGTAACTCTTTTTGTACCAGAATATGCGATGAAGTTGTTTTACTAATCCCTAGAAGTTTTGTTTTTTCTTCAACAAGTTGGTAGCCACTCTTTCTGGAAAAGCATTAACATGCATAACCACTATAGTCAACTTCAGTGCTCATTAATGAAGCCCAGAACTAATAGTTACATTGTTGCAATTTGACAAAGCCATCTAAATCTATGCATGTTTTTTTGAAAGCTCCCTAAACATGCTGCTAAATCCTCTAAAAAGCTACTAAACTGCTTTGGCAGCCATTAGCCCAGCATAAGCAGAGGAGCTCTTTTCAGTAAGTGAACAAACAGAGAAAATATGCTGAATGGGTGGACAAATGTGTTTCAGCTGGCCCTTTCATTTACCGATATAAGGGTGCAGTCAATATCAATCACTGTTTTCCCTGTTGCCCTGAAAATCACAATATCTCTTTTCATCCCACAAGCTCTTTTCAGCACAGTAATGTGTCTTTAGAATGACACTGGCATCAGCCTGCTTCCGCTGTCTGAAGTCCAGAGAGCTTAAAAACACATTTCAGGATTCAAGACTTGAACCTTCCTCCCCTTCCGTTTTCCTACCGCCCACTCTCTCCTCTCTCACTCTGCATCCACTCCACCCCCTCCCTGGATTCTTCTCAATTCTTCCAGCTTTCCTCGTTGAGTAAACAGAATTCACTTCTCTCTTCTAATGCAGGTCTCCAAAGTAAACGTCGACAACTCTACCCGATAGTCCCAAGATTTAAGAACTCATTAAAGAGATGCACATAAAGAAAGGCTTTTACGTGTTGGTAATACATCAAAGGTTGAAAGGAATGTGGAAATTCTTTGCTGCGACAAGATGCACAGATGAGCAGGCCCTCACTCAGAATATCTCTTTCCTCTGCCCCCCCATCACTTGGTTCCTCCCTGCCCCCACCTCACGTACACACTCATCCTTTGTCATCCTAATTAGAAGTATGTGCCTGCACATCTGTTCCACCTTTACAATTGTAAGCTCCTTAAGAGCAAATGCCATATCTTTTTGTGCTTCTCATTCTGAGTACTTAATACGTTGTTTTGTAATGAAAGTGATTACTTTCTATCCTTTTGAAAACCTAAGTGGAATAACTCTTGAAGATAAATTTTAGTAGTGCGCTTATAGTTGTAGAAGTTACCACAGATGAATATCTGAAATACTACATTTCTAAAACACAATATGTTTTCTCGCTTGTTTTTTGTTTTTATTTGTTCTCTTTCAGATTATAGCTGTCTGTAGAGAGGCAGCCCTTCTGACTCTAGAAGAAGACATTCAAGCCAGGTGCATAATGAGAAGACATTTTACTCAAGCCTTGAACACTGTGACACCCAGAATTCCTGAATCATTGATACGTTTCTATGAAGATTATCAAGAGAAGAGTGGGCTACATACCCTCTGAGAAAATATATGTATTCATTATGCTAAAAATGCTTTCTAGATAAAACTTGTTTCTTTTTTAAATTTTATCTTGAAGGTGTCAAAAAATCCTTAATAAGCACAATGTCTGAAATACGTTGACTGGAATTGAGGGGCTTCAGTTCTTATAGAGATTTGAGAACATATGAATACAGTGAAAATATCCATGAAAATCTCTGGACATGAGTTTAAATCAGTTTTATCTGGAAATGTGTGCTGAGTTTTAGAAAGCAAACTTTCAGCTTTTTCATTTTTGACTTGGTTCATTCATCCCATGAGATGCTTTCCTTACTCCAGAATCCATTTCAGTGCGTTCCTAAATGCCAAACCTGTAGGCATCAGTGTTATACAAGAACATAGGAAATGTATGTGGATGAATGCATGATAAAAAATATTTATAAATCTTTGTTTTTGAAGGCCAGCCAATGAAATGGCCAAATGTGCCAGCCAGGCTTGTATGACCTTGTCTCCAAATATGTACTTGTTCTCGTTATAATTCATACCTATGTTTTTGCTTTAGCCTTCTTAACCTGTACTTATGGCAATGAAAAAAAGAGGATTAAGAGTTATTTCATATACTATAATACCCTTTGAAAGTTTAAAAAGTGGAAATATAAGCCTAGTCCAGTAGACTTGGGTTTTTTCATAAAATGCCATAAATAAATCATATGAAGTGTTCATGTTTTAGCTTGTACACATTTTCAGGTTACCAATAAACTCTTTCAGTTCAAAGATAAACCAAATGGATCTCTCAATCTCGTGTCTTATGTTGCAATCTAAATATGTGTATTTATGCTCCTAATGATTTATCCTTGGGATTTCTTGATACCTTAATGCTCCATAAATATCCTTGAAAAAGCTGTTGGAAATTGATTCCCTGGCTTCCAGTTCATAAGCTGGCAAGGGAAAGAATGTGCACTTAAACCTAGTCACTGTGGATCTTTGAACATTCCTAGAAAGACAAGTGAGACGAGAAATACCTGATTATCAAAACAACGAGGCTATACAGTTATGTGGTGGCAGATATTCAAAGTCATGTCTCAGCTGTTTCATCCTTTGACTATCAGAAATAGATTTGCACAGCTTTTTTCTCAGACTACACTGGTTTATTAGTACAAACAAACCACTCAAGGGACACAGATTACTACTATTTAGAATTGTGCCGTCAAAGATAATAGACAATAGTGACATGTGGCTATTTAAGTTTGAATTTTAATTAAAATTAAATAATATTAAAAATTTAGTTCATCAGACATGTTAGCCACATTTCAAGTGTTCAGTAGCCACATGTGACAAGTGTCTGCCATATTAGATGGAATAGATTGTAGAACATTTTCATCATTCAGAAAGTTCTGTTGAACTCTGTTGATTTAGAAAATAAGGCCTACACACATTGAAATACATAGAACCTCAAAATCACGTTTCTGCTTCGCATTTTCCCTTTAGTTATCAGAGGATTATAACTTCTTTCCTATGAGTGCTGAGAACACAAGAAAATAAGAGAAAAATTTATCCCCAAAGGGCTAAACAGGAAAATTAAAGAAATTCTATTGCCAATAAAATAAGAACCAGAACAGTAAGCTTGGACCAACCCTCAGGCTGGGGACTCAGTGGTGGGGAGGAGGGTAGCAATCTCAATCAGCAGGGAATTTAGGTGTTAATGGCCACTCAGACTCTTCAGCCCATATGATTTATGAAGTTATAACTGAGCTTCCTCCATAATGCCCAGATTTTAAAGACAAACATCTTCAGTGTAAGGGCAGACTAGAAAAGAAGTCCTCTTGCAGGCCAGGGAGACCACAAGGAGCCTCTTTTGACATGATCTGTGTGCTTTGAATTAAAAAAGGAAAAAAGAGGCCACTCTGAGGAATCGGACTATGGCATCATTCACCTGCCCATGGCTTCAGAGTTTGAATTCGTATGATCTTTGTGATGCAGAAGCTGAAAACCTAGAAATTAACATGAAAATATGGATTCAAGCTAGAAACACCCTTGGAGTGACTAGTAGTTGCACCCGTTAGAGAAATATATCCCCACCCCGGCCACACAGGATTTCAACAGCTGAAACCCTGCTTTAAGAGTTGATAATCCCAAAGGCTGTGGAGCAGTGGAAACTCACACTCAGCCTGGTGGAGCATAAACTGGTACAGCCACTCCAGAAAGCAACTAGCATATGTAGTAATGTTGAAGACCCTATAACTCAACAGTTCTCCCTGGTGTATATCTCAGAGCAAGCTGTGTTCGATGAGGTAATGAGTAAGAAGATCATAGCACTATTATTTGTATGTAGCAAGAAACTGGAAACAATCTAAATATTCATCAATAAGAGAATTGATTTCTATGGAATATTCATACAATGCAATACTCGTGGCAGTAAAGAATAATTAGAGCTACACATAAAACAGATGAATCTCAAAAACAGAATGTTTCAGAAGAATAGTTATGATATTTATTTAAAGTTTAAGGCATGCATAATAATATACATTGTTTATGGGGACATGTGTAGTAAGAGACTACGTGAATGGAAGTGAAAAGCACCAGTGGGGAGGAATTTCCTCAGGGGAGAAAAACTGAAAATGTTTCATACCTTAAGCTGGGCGATAGGAATACAGGTGTTGGTTATAATGTAGTCTACACTTTCTGTACACTTTTAGTATTTCATGATAATTTTAATTCAAAAGATGAACCTTAAACTGACATGTTATGGTGCAAAGATGAAATGCATCTATAGCCATGTTCTGTGTTCTGACCAGCGTCACAATCCTATCATTCAGCCCACTTCCATGGACTTCCAGTGCATTCACAGTGCCCACAATCCCGTGTGTCTGGAAAATCAGGAGTACCAGGTATGACAGAATAAATTGCAAGAAGGCAAATGAGAGATCCGGTTTTTAGGACCCAGGAAACAAGTTGAAAAAAATTTGTTAGTGAAGTCTTTAGGTTGTGGGGGGATTAAATCTGGGAGTCAGACATCTGTTTCCATGGCATTGTGATTGTGCAAGGAGTTGGAAGTTACGAATTTTGAAAGATTTTAGAGCAATGCATCTTTAGTCTATTACAAACCAATTATTTTTTATATCTTTAAATAGCTAATTATAGCCATTGAAAAGGCAATGATATCCCTTTATTTGACGTTTCATCCCTTTTTACGACAGTGCCAGTAAAAATTGAGTCACAAAAAAGCAGGTCAAGTGTCACTAATAACAGTTTGCCCCAGCTTCATCTGTGTGAGGGTTTTACTCTGATTCCAGAGTCTCGTGTTGATGGATTTAAAGTAGTGTATGATCCTATTATTTGGATTTGTTTATGAATGAATACACAGTACAGTTCATGGAAAATTTAAGTTCAGCAAGGAAAGGAAATGCCCAGGTTCCTGTCTTAAGAAGACAATCTGCTTTGTTGGCATCTATTTGGTCAAAAGTTTGTCTGTGGTCCAGATTCTTTTCAGGGTTTCAGGGATATTCACATTGGCACATTTCTTTTCAGTGTTCCAAAAGATTTTAGTTTGAATAGTGAAATTAATGCTTCTTTCTAACAACAAAACTGAGAAGAATGGCTTCTTTTACTTCTTCATGACCGAGTGTATTTATAAGCTTAATACTGACCGCCTTAACTTAGCTTGAAAAATGTTTAGTTTTTTGTTATTTCTAATGTGTAAAACAGGTTTTAAAAATAATGCACAGGTTTTTCATTTTGGAAAAATAATTATTGAATTTATAGAAAAACCAAACTTGAGTATATGTTTAATCTATATTGATCAGGAGAAGGCTACAGAAAAGTTGCTATAAAGGTAGAATAAAATGATTTCTCTGGCCTGTTGTTACTTAAATTCCTGAATATGAGGTTGTTAGAATCTTGGTTCATTTTATCATGTTTCTCAGTCCTTTAGGCACCCCATAAAATTACATGTGGATTGAACTATCAGTAGTTTCCAAATTTGGTCCACATAGAAATTCTAATCCTCCCCATTGATTTGCTTTCTTCAGTTTTCACTGTAACAATTGTATGCCTGGATAGGCTTTTTACCTAATGTCCATGTCAAATATACCCCAGTAGCCTCTGTCTTTGGGGGCTTACTTTTTGGCAACAAAATTCACTCTGGGAACTTTAAGCAAAGAGAGATGTTACAGGGTTTTAAATGGCTTACAAAATCATTGGGAAATTTGTAGACTCCTCTTTCAAGATTTAGTGATACATATTTCTGGAAAGACAGTTAAAGTGTCACAGTTACACACCACACACAACAAAACCTCAGGAAAGGAAAAGAAAGAAAAACTTAAAAATAGAGTTCATCTATGCTGAAATCAGGGAACGGATAAACCACATGTTAAAAATTTCAAAGGCTGTCAGGTACAACACATTGTGTACCAATCCAGGAAGTTGAGCATATCTCTGCTTGAGAACACATATGATGTGATGGGAAATACCTTATTTACTTGGTTTTAACATGCCATCAATTGTAAGACTAATAATTTAAAAACATCTTTTTTTAGAAAAAAGATGCAGTACTGTGATCTTAATGTTATTACATCCTGATTTCAGGAACTCTAAAATGTGAAAAACATACGTATTTAAAAAGCATCAAATCCAGTTAGGTGAGAAGGTAACTGGCATGTAATAATATGTTCATATATTTATCATAAGCCCACAGCAATTAAAATACTGTTTGCACCAATATAATCATAAAGAATAATGAAAACATTGACAGGTAAATAGAAGAGTCAAGGATATGGAGCACAGATTACTGGGGGGCCAGGAACAATCACAGATTGAAATATCCCAGATGGAAATAGCAGGAGAGCTATGCCAGAAGCCTGGGCGGAAAGGTTGGGAGTGGAGCAGAAACAGAACGAAAGACAAAGGTGAAGCACATTAGCAGGGACAATTTCTCAGAACAGAGAAGAAAATTTTAGAATACAACCGCTTTGAAGTCTCAACAATATTAAGGAAACAGGCAGTGTGATTCAGGAGGTAATAAAACAACTGAATAAGACTCAAAAAGAACAGAGCTAAGGAAAGGGATTGATTTATCATTTAATTTATTCCACGGATATACTCCCACAGGTATAAAGTGGCATATTATTTACCATATAATGGTAAAGTACTCATTACAGCCTTGTTATAATAGCAAAATATTAGAAAATTCAAATATCTATCAACAGGGGCTATTTAAATAAATTATGGTACATCCATACAATGGAACATTATGGTGCTGTAGAAAACAACAAAGAAGCTTTTTATAAACTGATCTAGAAATTATTTCCAAGATACAGAGAATCTAAATAACTTATAATAGATGCTTAAACTCTGCAAACAGAAGGCACATCGTTTCATGCTCTCATTATTTAATCCACATAATTATATAATAGGGTGCATGCATATATACACACACACACACACAGAACTTTTGTAATATATTTGCAAAAGCAGAAAAGGTGAACGTGCTCTATAACCACCATGTAATAAAACTGAAAATAAGAAACGTAGAAACAATAATAACAAAAAACCAACTACTTAGAAGTTCAAAATTCATTTTGAAATAATTCTTTGATCAAAGAGGAAATCAAAATCAAAATAGAATATCTGAAAAATAATAGTAAAAATACTATATATCAAAATCTATGGGATACGATTAACACTGTACACACAGGATAATTTATAGACCTAAACATTTTCATTAATAGAATAAGATTAACTGAATTAAGCATTCTCCTCAAAAAGTTATTGTAGAGAAATCCAAAATTAACCTCAGGAAAATAGAAAGGTAAAAGCTGAAATTAACAAAGAACAGCAGAAATGATTGATCCAACAGCTCCTTCTTTGGAGAACAAAATCCAAAACAAATTAATCTTTTTTGTGGCAGACAGAATAATGTGGCACTCACACACTCACGGAGATGTCCACGTCCTACTCCCCAGAAACTGTGAATATTGTATGTTACCTTACATGGCAAAAGGGACTTTCAGTCCCACCCCCCTGACCTCAGGGAAGGGAGAGGCACTGGAGGTTGAATCAATCACCAATGGCCAATGACTTGATCAATCATGCTGTGTAATGAAGCCTCCATAAAAACCCAAAAGCAGGTGGGTCAGAGAGCGTCCTGTCTGGTAAACTCGTGGAGATTCAGGGAGAGTGGCTCAAAGAGCATGGAAGTTGGTGCCCTTTCCCCGTACGTTGCCCTGTGCATCTCTTCAATCTGTCTGTTACTGAGTTATATCCTTTTGTAATAAACCAGTGATCTAGTTAAGTAAAATGTTTCTCTGAGTTCTGTGAGCTGCTCTAGCAAATTAATCAAACCTAAGGAAGGGGTCATGGGGACCTCCTATCTATAGCCAGTCAGAAGCACAGGTGACAACCCGGACTTCTGATCGGTGTCTGAAGTGGGGAGAACTGAGCCCTTAACGTCCAGGATCTGACTCTGTCTCCAGGTAGACCGTGTCAGAATTGAATTGAACTGAGTTGACTGCTTGATGGTTGCGGGGGAAAACCCACATATCTGAACTGGTGTCAGATTTATACTTGGTCTTTTCTAGACTTCTGAAAAGGATTACCAAAAACATTCATGCCATGTTAACCGTATGGCTGCAATACTTATTTCTGGCGGTGACCTTAATATAGTAATGATATATATGCCCTTTCATTATAGGAAAGTACTTTGTTCTGAATTTCATCAGTTGTTCACATGTTGTCTTTAAAATGTACATAGTCAAAATCTTTTCTGAAATAACAAATAAGTAAAAATAAATTCAACAATACTTAGATTTGGAAGTTATACAACCTGATTCCACCATAATTATACAACTTTGTTTTCCACCATCCCCAAATAATGCCTCCTATATACGCCAAACATTGAAAGTTTGGATTTTATCCAGTTGGCACTGGGAAGCCAGTGTTGTGTTCTGGGTTTGATGGGCTATGGAGCTTCTCTCATTTCTAGTCTCTTGGAATTCTTTTTAGCCAAAGTATCTCTTTCCTCTCTCTCTCTAGGATGCCCATCATCAGTTTGGTATTACGTGAAATACCATGCGTGCTGTGGAGTTTACCTGGTTGGTTGTCTGATATGATCTCAACGGTGGCCTGCATTTAATACGATGCCAGAGCTTCCCTGACTTAATAAAGACTAAGGAATCCAGCCCTAGATCCAGACCTAGTAAGTGGCGGAGCCAGGGAAGAGTACAGGTCCAGGACCTAGGGCGGGCTTGGCCTTGAATTGGAGCACACAAAGCTTCTCTGGTTCCGGAGGGAAAAGCAGGGTAGATGGTACCGGGCAGTAGGTGGAGAGATTTGGTGGAAACTTAGGACTATTTTTCTCAATGAAAATAGGAAGCTCTGCTCAGGTGAGGATGGAGATGGAGGAAGCGGCTTTGGAAATTTGAGGAGCGAGAGTAAACAGTCCATAAAAGTGGAGTTAAGATGGCAGAGCAGCAGTGAGGGCCCCCTGAGGTCAGTGATCAAGATTTTAGAGCACAAAGAATTTCCTGTCATAGATCAAATTCTTACATTTTATCTCAAATTCATATCATTTTTATAGTTTTCCTCCATTTTAGTGTATAAAAGCCTAAAACCGGTGCAAACTTAGTCCCAATTTCCATAGTAAGTGAAGGAAAATCATTTGTTTTCGGTGCCAAATTTTTTAAAAAATCCTTTTTTATTTGTATATTTCCACAAAACATTTTTGGTGGCCCTTTGTGCTTTGCCTCCTCCATATAATGTCTCAGTAGGAATTCTTCAAAAAACTTCCTGAGAGTGATTGAATGAATGCAAAAGAGCCTCTGGGCTGAGAGTTAAAGGACAATAGTTAGCCATTTCAACTGCTTCTCCTAAGCTTTCTGAGGTTTGGTCAAGAGACAAATCTGGGCCTCTGTCTCCTGGGTTCACCTTTAACAATTTGCCACTTTATTCCTCCATGTAGCTCCCATTCTAGTAATAAGATATCTGGTAAAAGCTAGGAGTTGGGGAAATCATCCAAGTAGATATAGAAATATTAACATGGGTTTTTAAACATTTTGTAAGTCCCAAAGGCCTAGACTCTTGTAAAATGTTGAGATTTTTGGTAGGTTTTATCACAAAAAGTTGATGTACCAGAAAAAATATTACACAGAGGTTTTAGCACAGAGCCAGATTGTACTAACCCAAAGAACACTCAAGATTTTTTCCAGTGGCTTCTGAGGTAACTCGTACTTTTCTCTTCTTAGGGTGTGTTAGATAGAGTTCATCCTCACAGAGCCCACCAGCCCTGGATGCAGTCCAGAAGCTCAGAATCACAGGAGTTTGTCCAGTGCTCTGGGCAGAAGTTGTCTGTCACTGTCACCCAGGGTTGGGTTTTTCCTCTGGTCTCAGTGAAGAGAAGGTCCATGTGTGCTCTCCTCTTCTCTCCCCTCCCTGGTGTCAGAGCAGGTGGAGAATGAGGAAGGCCTTTGCACTCCCACCACACGCGGGTCCGCCAAGCGTTCCTGATACCACACTTCACATCTCTCTTTTGTGTTTCCTCTTGTTGCCAGTTTGTTCCTTTACCATGGACTTAACTGGCCAGACCCAGTGGACTAAGAGGGAATTCCATTAGGAAGCACACGGGGGAAGAAAGCAAAAGAATTTTGGCAAAATCACAAAACGTCAATAATACTATACCTATTGGAATGGACTACTCACCCATCTCGTGGGGGTGCTGTGAGACCTAATTAATGTTCATAAAGGCCTTTGAGTTCTTTGGAGGGACAGTGCCACCAGAGTGCTAAGCATTATTGTGAAGGGATTATGTGCACGAATACAATGCCAGGAGCCAGGATATTACTAAAAATAAAGCAGAACTTTCTGTGAGGAAGGTAAGGAAGGAAATGCCTCACTGAAAAAAGCTTAACTGTCTTTTAATACAAATGCTTAGGCTACCGGGTAATGGAACAGCAAATCTGAGATTCTATTCTAAGTAAAGGATTATGTTTTCTCGGCATTGTCAAGGTGCTGTGGAACAAAACAGAATGACTGCTTTACCCAAAAGGAGGTTATCGTCTTTGAAAAGAGATTAAGAGGATGTTTGGCTATTGCGCTGTGTAGTCCATCCATGAGGAAAAAGACAACAGTCAAGCAAATGTTTGTTGGCATTTGAGGGGAAGGGGTTTAAAAAATTGGAAGAAAGGAGACTGCTCCAAATAATTCTTGATGGTTTGCTCCCGATAAATCTAGTGAAGAAGAATAAGGCTTCTTAGAAACCTAAATACGTTTTTCATCTGCTTCTCTCTCAAACAACAGCTTTAAACTGTTTGAAATAGCAGAAGTAATAAATTATTGCTTGTGTGTTTACAAAGAATGATCACATTAACAGGGTGAAAAAACAAAAATAAAACCTTCTACTTTGTCTGTATTATAAGTACTACACGCTACAGAGGTACTTATGGAATGGATTCTATAGTGTCTTTAGACGTTCTAGTCAGACGTTGAGTTTGCAAAATTTACAGCAGAAATGGGAATGAAAACTCTGTCTCCTCCTAACCTCTTCTTTCTAACCCTTTTCTTCTCCTCCACCGGCTTATTTCGTAACAAGGCCTCTGGAGTCTGAAGCAGATTAGCAAACAAATAAATCCTTTAATGTCATGGAATACTTTCCCCAGCATAAATGGGATTAATCTGCAAACCCAGCAAATTCTACATTTCAAATACCTCAGCTGCATAATAGGCCATTTCTGCCAACCCCCTAATTTCTGGCACAAAGGTCATTTTATTTTAATGTTTGCACTGGTTAGACTTTCTTTCTTCAAGTCTTCCTTCCCATTCCATGAAAACGCCCCATACGTACCCTTTAGAAAAGCATCAAAGAGCACAAATAATCACCTGTGCTTCACAGAGAAGCCGGAAGAGGGAACGAATGTGGACGGACCCTGAACTGCCTTCCACCCACCTGGGAAGATCCAGCTCCAGATGCTCCCGAGGCAGCTTCGGTGTGGCTCTGGCTGTACAGCTCTGGGTGTGAGGACTGAGTTTCATGGCCAAACAGGGGTACTACATAGCCACACACCCTTGTTTCCCCCAGATTTTACTATAAGAATGAGAAAATCACTGGGCCGGTCCCACAGACCCTACTTAGACGTGTTCAGGACTAGAAATGGTTGAGCGTGTACGCATAGAGAAGGCAGGCAGTATCATCTCTCATCTTCGAATTAGAAGGGTTCTCTAAGCACCATTTAATTCACTGACTTGTCCAAGGTCACAAAATAAGAGGTAGGGGCACTTGGCGGTTTATAGCCACCAGGTCGTCTGCCTGCCAGAGCCATCGTGTTCCTCCCAACCCACACCCCTTCCCTAAGGAAAAGATGGCCACGCTGCTCTCATTCAAGGAAAAAAGATTATTTTGGGATTATTTACTCAAAACTATTGGGTAAACTCTGACTCATATTAACATTTCCCTTTACTCACCCTGGAAATCTGAGCAATATGAGTCATCGAACTATTCTATCCTCTTGTTTGGTGACCAAAGGGAAATAGTTCATTTTAAGACATCCTCGTGGCTGTTGTGGATAAATTTCTGAGAGTCGTAATGAACAAAGATATGATGAAGAATGAGGCCGGAAGATCCCTACAGCTGTGAGCCCCTAAGTCCTCATGCACATGAACCAGAGAGACTCCTCCTTCCTGAAATACACGGCGTCCGCCAGGCCTGGAAGCCACAATAGTATAAACAGTGAGATAAGGGAGAACGAGAGCGTAAGCAGGTTTCTAAAGAGCGGCCATGACATCAGCAAAGCACACGACCAATGATGCACAGCAACCCACAACGAGACGGGTGAATCTTAGAAGAGGATCTTAAGCGAAAAAAAGTCCTAACATATTATATGCCACATGATACCCTTTATATAGTGTAAAGCAACTAAAATTTTTAAAAACGTGTGCAGTTTAGAAACACATTAAAACCATATAGAAAGAAAGGCAAGGAAATGATGAGTTCAGGATGGTGGTGGGAAGGACAGGGGTGACAGTGGTGGGGCACTGTCTGATTAGATGTTAGTTATTTTCTGGTCCTGTTTTTGTTTTGGGAGATGGGTTCACAGATGTTAGTTATGTATTAAAAATAAGTAAACACTGGGGCCAGCCTGGTGGCGTAGTGGGTTTGGATCTCGGGCACAGACATACACACCGTTCATCAAGCCATGCTGTGGCAGCATCCCACATACAAAATAGAGGAAGATGGGCAGGGATGTTAACTCAGGGACAATCTTCCTCAAGTAAAAAGAGGAAGATTGGCAACAGACGTTAGCTCAGGGCCAATCTTCCTCACCGCCCCCCCAAAAAAAACAGAGTAAATAATTAAACTTAAGCCAAACATTCATCACGACCCAATGATGACAATGTATCATGAATCAAGCATTTTGATTAACTAATTAATACACACCAAATTAAAAATAAAAGTGATAATTATGTTAGTTTTCTAAGGCTGCCATAACAAACTGCCGCAAACTGGGGGGCTTAAACAATAGAGACTCATTGTCTCACGATCTAGAGACTGGAAGTCCAAAATGAAGGTGTTGGCAGGGTGGGTTCCTTCTGAGGGCTGTGAGGGAGGGATGTGCGCCAGGCCGCTCTTCTTCACTTGTACATGGCCGATCTCTCTGTGTCTCTCCACATCATCTTCCCCCTACGTTGTCTCTGTGTCCGGCTTTTCCCTTTTTATAATGCACTGGTCATATTGGAATCAGAACCTTTCTAATGCCTTAATTTGAACTTGATTACCTTTCTCAAGACCCTTTCTCCAAATAAGGTCACATTCTGAGGAAGCTGGGGTTAGAATTTCAACTTATCTTTTTTGGGAAGACACAATTCAACCCATAACAACAACGTACAATTCTTGACTGTTAAGATCGATGGCGTTGGGAAGGGAAGAAGAAAATTATTTTAATTGTACACTTACAATGCAGTTTTCAAAGTTGTTCTTCATTTTGGCACTGCTGGCTTAAACGTTGTGAATGGAAGAAAGCCTAGAGAGATTGCTGGAACACTCCAAAACGGTTATCCAGAGAGAGGGATCTCATTCTCTGAAAGTCTTTTTAATTGATTACAAATATTGATTGCAAATCTTTACACTAACTTTGATTCACTCTCCTCCTTAAAGCAGCTGCTAAATCCTAGGTATCCTTTCTATCGTGCATCACCTGTCGACATTTGAATGTGTCAGTTTCTCTCTTCCTAGAATCTATTTGTAACATGAGTTTTTAAATGTTAGATGTACAAGGCTGTGTATGGCGACACTGTTTGTACTAGCAAAAAAAAAAAAAATAGTAGAGACATCCTAAAGGTGTATCGGTAGGGAAATTGTTGAATAAGTTCTAGCATATCCATGCTGGCAAGCATTTAAAAAGTACAAGATGGAGTTACCTAAGAACAGCCAGGCAATGACGGAGCATTCACTGTGTGCAAGCCCTGTGCTAAGTGCTCCTGTTTGATTGTCCAATTTATTCTCAACACAGTAGCTTATTTGCCATGTGCAGCTGACGAAAGTGGGACCTAGGAGACCTGAGCAGTGAAGTAACTTGCTAAAGAGGACACAGCTTGTAACGTAGCAGAGACAGGATTCAAACCAAGGAAGTGTATGAATGAGATAAAAAGTTTTTGAAAACTATGTGCCATGGTGTGAATAGCGGTTATTACTCTAAAGTAGAGGGGTTATAGATTATTTTTCTTTTATTTTTTAAAACACAAAATTTGTGCCTCTCAGGCCCCTTCCTTCCTTCCTTCCTGTTCCCTCTGCTCCCAGTTGAGTCCAGGTTTTGTCATCTCATGCTCGGTTTACACACTGGTATCCTGGTCTCTAGTTTTCCTCTAAACGTCCTGCATGACCCCTGAATCTGGCAGTCGCCTCCAGTGGGCCCCTGCCTTCCAAGAAAGTCCAACTCTTCAGGCTGGGATTCCCTGGCCACGTCCTCACGAGAGGCACAGAGTTCAGCATCAGCAGCTCTGCTCCCAGTGCTTATTTGTCTCCTGCCTCTTGCCATTCCGGATTTCTGTGCCCCCAGTCAGTGTCCTTCCACGAGGCACCCTCACCCACATGCCTCCGTTCCCTTCTTTGCCGAGCTAACGCCTCCAGCGCTCAGCCGAGGCCACCATCTTGTGAGGCTGCCCCTCGCTCTGCCAGCCTTTGGTGCCTTCTCCTTTCTGTGGCCTCCTGTTCACCATTCATTTCGGCACTTAACATGTGTTTTTGCACTGCTGTCTTACTGTTTCACTTGTGCTGTCCTTCATGTTGGATCGGAGCTCCTGAAGGCAGACGGCACCCATTTTCCTTTTGTGCCACTGCATACAACTCAGCACTGTGCTGGATCTCTACCTGGTGTCCAAGAAACAGGTCTGTAATAACGCCAGTGAATTAAGGTTGCTATGTTTCAAATGGATACTGTTCATAACAAAATAATAGATAGTTGACATGAGGGAAAATCGAAAGCATAAACATTGTCCCCAGAGTAAATCTTGCCCTGGGATGGGTTGATGACGTAGTAGCTGGCTGTGCTGCTATTCCTGTAATCATCTGAGCTTTCTGGCTCGTCTAACGGGGGTTCCCACCTCTAAGTGCCTACCCGAGTCCATGAAGAGAAGGAACAGATAGGACCATGCGTCAGCAGCTCTAATCAGTTTATCGTGTGGACTTTGACATCCTAGCTCTCCCCTGTGACTGGGTCTCTCCCTCTTTTCCAAGGGAGATAATTCCTGCTTGTTACCCCAGTCTCTCAGTGACTGGCTTTCCTATCCTTGGATTGAACTGTCCGTGGCTGAGGCCCCACACCAGCTGCCAGATTCCTTGTGCTACCATCTCCCTCGCTGGACTCCTATGGGAGCATACTAGACCTCTCCTTGGATTTTGGACTAGGTTTGAACCTTTAGTTAATAGCATTTATATCCCATGTACCCTTTCCTTATATGGATTTATCTCCTGGCTTCATACCTAATTTGGGCTTCATGGCAGAGGATTATTGAAATCTCAAGTAAGGCATTTCTGTCCTTACTCCCACGTCCAGCATTTGAACCTTGTCCTTCTCTGTGAGTGCACCCTGGAAATCCTCCCAACTGTCCATAGCCTGGCCTTTATAGCCCCCGATCCTCTCTGAACAAATGCAGCTGGAAACCAGAGCATTGCTTCAGTTATACTGCGTGGGGAGAGGAATGACCAAAAGTTTTTGAAGATTAGAAAAGAGATTGCTAGAGAGCATTGAAAGAAGATAGATGAAAGAAATCTGCCAATGCAGAATGAGACAGTTATCAGATGCGCAGACTCCGTAAGAGAGTTTACTGTGCTGTGTGAGGCAGTCTTGACCTTCACACAAAGATGAGTAGCCACTCCCAAAATTAAAGTGGAAGCTGACTCATTTACTCAGTGTCACATCTAGTCATTCAATATCAGTTTTCAAAATGTCACTGTGTAGAGGCTGAGGATTATACAGGATCTTTTCTTGATGGAGGCAGGCTGGTTAGCATGATTGCTGGGGGAAGATAATCAGAGGTAGGTCAGGGGATGTAGCAGTGGGAACAGCGATGCTGAGGAGGGAGCAGATGCCGTTCTCCAGCTCAGAGCCTGCAGCACCAGGACGGCGGTGCCCTTCACCTGAGCAGCCGTCATTTTGGTGACCTTGACTCTTGGCCTTCTAGGCCTGCCCAACTCATCCTCCAAAATTGATAGAATGTAAGGAGAACACCCTCCAAGTAGGAAGGACCAAAATCTCTATGTGGCACCAAAAGCACTCCTGGCCCCCTACTCCAAAAATTCAGGATCAAGGTCGTTGTGCCGAGTAGGAGCAGGCAGAGCTGTAGTAAAGACCTTAAACTTCACGGTCTGGATTTGAATCCTCGCTCTACTGTCAACGCCCTGTGTGATCTCCAGGCAAATCACCCAACTTCTCCAATACAAATTTCTTTTTTTTTTTTTAAGATTTTTTTTTCCTTTTTCTCTCCAAGCCGCCGGGTACATAGTTGTATATTTTCAGTTGTGGGTCCTTCCACATGTGGCACATGGGACGCCGCCTCAGCATGCTTGATGAGCAGTGCCATGTCCACACCCAGGATTCGAACCAGTGAAACCCTGGGCCACGAAAGCAGAGTGTGCGAACTTAACCATTTGGCCATGGGGCCAGCCCCGCCAATACAAACTTCTTATTCTCTCCCACTAAGACCTGTTTTTACCCACAGAACATTTCTGACACCAAAAGTGTGAGCTCTCCCTGCCAAGCAATTCTCTGCAAACACCAGCAGAGTGTCTTACAAGTCAATTAAATTCTAACTACCTGGAGTTAAGGGTAAGGGCTCATCCCATAAGACTGCCCCTGACTTCAGATGCCAATCGCAAGTTCAGGTCACTTGTATTTCTGATTGACTGGCTATAAAGCAAAGGTTCCCATGACCCCCTCCTTAGGTTCAGTAATTTGCTAGAACAGCTCATAGAACTCAGGAAGTCACTTTACTTACTATTATCGGTCTATTATAAAGGATACAACTCAGGAAGACCCAAATGGAAGAGGTGCATAGGGCAAGGTCTCAGGGAGTGGCATGGAGCTTCTGTGTCCTCTCCAGGTGTACCACCCTCCCAGCATCTGTATATGTTCACCAACCCTGAAGCTCTTTGAACCCAGTTGTTTTGGGGTTTTTTATGGAGGTTCCATTATGTAGGCATGATTGATTAAACCATTGGTCATTGGTGATTAACCCAATCTCCAGCCTCTCTCTACTCCCCAGTTTAGGGAGTGGAGCTGAAAGTTCTAACCTAATCACATGGTTTGTTCCTCTGGCAACCAGAACTGATCCCTACCCCCCACCCCCCCCACCCCCCCACCAACCTCAGCTGTCTAGGAGCCCGCCAAGAGTCACTTCATTAACATAAACTCTGGTCGGGCTGAAAGGGGCTTATTATGAATAACAAAAGATGCTCCTCTCACCCCTATCACTCAGGAAATTACAGGGGTTTTAGGAGCTCTGTGCCAAGAGCCAGGGATAAAGACCAACTCCACATTTCTTATTCTATCACAATAACACTCTCTGAAACACAAAACTCATAACATCTACCTTTTAAGGTTGTGCAGGATAAAATGAAATGATGTTTGTAAAGTGTGACCCAGGCTGCGTCTTTAACGAACGCTCATTGGCTACCCTGCCCACCCCCTCCCATTCTAGGTTCTGAGTGTACATCCTCCTGCCTTTTATACGCATCCTGTGGAAATCTGAACAATTCAGAGAAGTTTTTCTGTAGCGGCCATCACCTGTTCTTTTTCACAGGAATTATTTGAGTGTTTGCTCTGACACTGTTTTTTTTTGTTTTCAGAATTTCCCTTTCTTGTGAATCATATTCCTGGCCTACAGGGGCATGCCTATCATTTTTCTGACAATTCTAAAACCTATTTTCCAAAGTTCAAAACTCACGTCAGCTCAGCCTGATGGTCCCTTTCCTCTATGTGACCCAGAATGACGTGGTCATTTTTTTCTCTAGTTTCCTGGAAGTTATACAATAGCCATCGAGTTCTTTTTCGTCAGAATTAAGTCAAGAATAGAAGTTCCCTTGTTGTTTCCTCTGTCTTCCTGGTGAGGAGAGTATCATGAAGATTGGCAAGGACTGATTACATGGTTTACTTTTAGCAGGCAAGACTCCTAGCAAAATCTGAACCTTCGAACCTGGTCCCCATCATCACCTAATGTGCCTGTTTATTAACTAGTATTGGTAAAGCATTATCCCACATCCCCTTAAGAATAAAAAACAGTAATAGCTTATATTTATTGTGCATTTTCAATGTGTGTACCAGGCACTTGCTAAGCACTTTAAATATGTTGTAATTTTTAAGTTCAAAAACAACCCCAGAAGCATATATAATCATATATATATATATATATATATATATATATACACACACCATGGAATATTAATCTTAAAAAAGAAGGAGATCCTGCCATTTGCAATAACATAGATGGACCTTGAGGGCATTACGCTTAGTAAAATAAGCCAGACAAAAAAAGACAAATACTGCATGGTATCACTTATATATAGAATCTTTAAAAAAAAAAAAAAGTCCAACTCATAGAAACAGAGAACAGAAAAGTGGTTGCTAGGAGCTGGGGGGTGGGGGAAATAGGGAAAGGTTGGTAAAAGGGTACAAACTTTCAGCTATAAGATGAATAAGGTCTGAGAATCTAATATATAACATGGTGACTACAGTTGATGACACTGTATTGTGTGCTTGAAATCTGCTAAGAGAATAGAACTTAATGTTCTCACCAAACACACACAAAAAAAGGCAAAGATGTGAGGTGATGGATATGTAATTAACCTGATGGGGGGATCCTTTCACATTGTGTATGTATATCAAATCACCATGACGTACACTTTCAATATCTTACAATTTTATTGGTCAATTACTCCTGAAAGCTGGGAAAAAAAAAAAAAAACCCATAAGGTAAGTGCTATCATCAGTTCCCATTTTACAGGTATGGAAACTGAGTCACAAAGAGATTATGTAATTTGCCTAAAGCCCCAGTGCTTGCAAGTAGGACAGCCAGGATTCTAACCCCAGTGCCCAGCTGTGTATCAATACCCGATCGCTCCTCATGCTGGGGTTCCATTGCCAGCTCCCTAACTGACCCGTTTTCTGAACTTGGAAATGTTGCTTAACGTCTGTCTCTCAATTTCCTCATTTGCAAAAACGAGAATAACAACATCAACATCACAGGGACTGTTAGGGAAACGAAATGAGGTACCAGACGGCAGCGGGCAGCCCGGTTCCTGGTGAGCAGGTGCTCGCCAGCGGCCGCTGTCAGGCGTCGGAGCGTCCTTCTTATTCCTGCCGCCACGGCATCCCCTCTGGTCCTGAGCTGCTCTTGTCCTTCGCATGTTCACATTTCAGAAACCAGATTCCCTCTTATAATCAATGCATACACCTTGAGGAAGTTTACCTTTTTTTCCCCAAAAAGTTACTTCTTATAACTGGTATCTATGGATCAAGGAAATACATCATTTCCACGTGTATTTGTTTTATCTGGCTAGTTTCTTGATAACTTAAGGGCGAGAGGCATATCTTGAATTTTTCTGAGTTCTGTCAACACCCGATACCGAGTCTCACACACTCTGAACACGCAAACAATCGTAGGTACAGAAGTGTTTGTCAAAAGCGAATTCAGCTGCTCTGCATCGTGCTGAGTAAAGGATGCTTTTTTTTTCCTAAGGCAGGGCCTGGAGTCGGGCTGAGGAGAGACGGTGTGTTGTCCTCCAGGGTCGTTCCCCTGCCTGCACCGTGGGCCGACCGCTTCCCGGAGGGAGTCTTTCGAGAAAGCAGCGGCCAGCAGCAGCCCCTGACCGCAGAGCTTGCCCGCTCCCGGGCTTTACCGGAGACGTGAGCCGGAGGAGTGCGGGGCAGGGGAACACGGGCTGTGTGGGCCATGGGTGAGCGCCAGCTCTGAGGAGCCCCGGCCGGAGGAGAAAGGCAGAGCTGGATTCCGTTCTAGGAGGTCTGGGAGTCTGCGTGCGTATTCTGCTTTCACAGCCTGCCGGCGATTAGGGCCTGCTGCTGCGAACGTCTGAGCGGGCCCTCACCCCACAGTTAACGCGCTCAGGAAGCGGGCCTTGCTGAGCGAGCGCAGCTGTCTGGACCAGGTACAGGCCCAGCTTAGCGGGAATTATTGGAAACATGAGCACGGGGACGGTGTCTTTGGGCTGCATCAGCGGTTTTCATGGCCAGCCTTCTCAAGACTTTTATAACTACTGCTAGAAAGCAAACAAACAAATAAAAATTAACTAGTCTGAAAGTTGGTCAGCTAAACCTCAAGCTGGAGATTTTTTTTTTTTCTGAAATGGAGAACGTTTCTAAATTATTGATCTAAAAGTGAGTGAAGTGTCCTGGGTCTGTGGTCGTTTTTGCTTGCGCTTTAAGGGTTTCACAGTTAGAAAGAGCAGATTGTTGAGCAGCACTTCCCTCCAGGATGACCTCCTTCCTTTTATTAAAAAGCTAACAGAGGGGCCGGCTCCGCGGCCGAGTGGTTAAGTTCGCGCGCTCCGCTGCGGCGGCCCAGGGTTCGGATCCTAGGCGGGAACAAGGCACCGCTCGTCAGGACACGTTGAGAAGGCGTCCCACACCCCACAACTAGAAGGACCTGCAACTAAGATACACAACTGTGTACGGGGGGGTTGGGGGAGATAAAGCAGGAAAAAAAAAAAAGTTGACAGAAACAGCATTTGTGTGGAACAAACTTCCCTAGCATATCTACTGGCTTATAAATATTCTACAAAATTTAATGAGTTGGGTTTTGAAAAAGATCATGAGTTATCCAGCTTCTATTGCCCACGTAGACTTCCCTTTGGGCTTACAGGGCTCTTCTTTGAGTTTTGGTTTTTTTTTTTTTTGAGGAAGACTGGCCCTGAGCTAACATCCATGCCCATCTTCCTCTACTTTATACGTGGGACACCTGCCACAGCATGGCTTGCCAAGCAGTGCCATGTCCGCACCTAGGATCCGAACCGGCAAACCCCGGGCCACAGAAGTGGAACATGCGCCCTTAACTGCTGTGCCACAGGCTGGCCCCTCTTTGAGTTTTCCTCTTCAGTTTCTCTTTTGATTGACGTGGCCAAATGCTGGAGATGCTTACTGTGGGAAACCTGTCCTGCTTTTCTTTGTGTATTTATAGAAATTATGCTTGAGCTCTGCTCTCCTAATAGAAGGGAGATACATGTTCTGCTTCTAGTGTCACTCAGCTCATGTTGGGAGCAGAAGCAGCCCAGACAGTCCCCCCAGTGGGAGTGGCCCACGAGAGGAGGGGCAGCACCCCTCCCCCCATCAGGTTGGGATTATTTGCTTTGGTAGTTAATGAAAGAGAGAGTCTTTTTCTGACTTTTTTGCTAAAAATTTACGTTTATGCCTCTTCTCAAATGTTTCTGTCTTCTCAGGTGCCTCTTGTCCATTCTGCCGGGCGACTGTATCGCCCACTCCAGGGGCGGGTTCCCTCCGGTTCCGCACACTCGGTGTCTCCGGGCTGTGCGGCCCTGCAGGGAGCCTCAGGGTCCATGGGAGCCACTGCCTTTCTCCCCTCCCACGAACTTTCTTTTCTTTCCGATCCCATTCCCTCGGGACCTGCAAAGCCCCATATAGCTCTTCCTTCCTTGCCTCTCTTTCACTTGCCCCCTCCCCGCAGCCCGCCCTGAGGCCCAGCTTCACTGCATCTCTCCTTGGAGGAGACCTGAACCTCATGACAGACTTTTGAAAAGCATTTCAGAGTCACGTTGTCCAGAATGTCTATCTTAGGATATTCATTCTGAGAAACGCTTCTCCATAAAAGAGGTTTCTGGTCAGAACATATCTCACTTTTGGAAAGTCCATTAACATTGTCAGTAAAGGTTAAAATAAGCCTGGGAGAAGTCCTGTGCTTAAAAAATAATGAACCAACCAATAATAACAGCAAAAATAAACGCTGTTTGACTTTGTTTAACCCGGAATTTCCCAGATGATTTGTACTCCTTTGTTTCACGATCCTGGTGGTCTCCAGAACAGGCTTTGGGAATTGCTGTCCTAGAGCGTCCCAGCCACCTCCTGGGCCCAAGGAAGTCAAAGCAATTTAGCAGAATGTTTAACCAGGTTCCAGGGAACTATATGTGATTTCTAGTATGTTTAAACTTTTACATTGTTGTCCTAAAATAGATGACACCTAGAAATCGAGTTGGGTTGTTATTCTTCAAGCCCCATTACACAGAGACCGTCCTGCCAGTGCACCTGAGAAAAGACAGTTGCTACACTAGACCAAATCCAGGTAGTGAGATTACAAAGAGACAAACTAGAAATGGTGTAGAATAAGGTCAGCTGGCCTGAGAACAGCCTCTCTGGGAAACAATACCCAGAGCTGGTCCTCAGTTGCATTCATGTGAAGGAACTTGATTTGGTCAGTGCCCTCAGAGGTGATCATGCTCAAAGCAATTGAAACCTCACATAAAACACCAAATGCTGACAGGGATGTGGAGCAACAGGAATGGTCATTCGTTACTGGTAGGAATGCCAAATGGTACAGGCACTCTGGAAGACAGTTTGGAAGTTTCTTTTTATTAAAGCAGTCTTTTTTTTTTTTTTTTTTTGCAGAGGAAGATTTGCCTTAAGCTAATATCTGTTGCCAGTCTTCCTCCCCCTTTCCTTCCCTTTTGCCCCTGCAAAGCTCCAGTACATAAATGTGTATAGTTGTAAGTTCTTCTGCTTCTTCTATGTGAGCCTCCACCACAGCATGGCTACTGACAGATGAGTGGTGTGGTTCTGTCTGGGAACCAAACCCAGGCTGCCAAAGTGGAGCATGCTGAAATTTAACCAAAAAGCCATCAGGACTGGCTCCAGTTTAGCAGTTTCTTACAAAACAACATACTCTTACCATATGATCCAGCAATTGTGCTCTTTGATATTTGCCCAAGGAGTTGAAAACTTATGTGCACACAAAAACCTGCACACAGATGTTTATAGCAGCCTTATTCATAATTGCCAAAACTTGGAAGCAACCAAGATGTCCTTCAGTAGGTGAATAGATAAATAAACTGGTACATCCAGACAATGGATATTATTCAGTGCTAAAAAGAAATGAGCTATCAAGCCATGAAAAGACATAAGAAATCTTAAATGCATATTACTAAGTGAAAGAAGCCAATTTGAAAAGGCTTTATACTGTATGATTCCAACTATCTGACATTCTGGAAAAGATGAAACTATGGAGACAGTAGAAAGATCCGTGGTTGCCAGGGCTCAGGGTGGAGGGGAGGCATAGGTGGAGCACGGAGGATTTTTTAGGGCAGTGAAACTACTCTGTCTGATACTTCCATGATGAACACACGTCATTGCACAGTCTTCCAAACTCACAGGCTGTACAACCCTGAGAGTGAATCCTCAGGTAAACTTTGGCCTTGGGGTGATAATGATGTGTCAATGTAGGTTTGTCAGTTGTAACAAATGTCCCACTCTGGTGGGGGACATTGATAATAGGAGAGGATATGCACGAGTTGGGGCAGGGAGTATATGGGAAATCTCTGTACCTTCTTCTCAATTTTGTTGTGAACTTAAAACTGCTCTAAAAAAATTGTCTGAATTTAAAAAAACAACTCAGGAAAAAAAAAGAAACTCCTACAAGATTGATGTATAAGCCAGAAAGCTGATGATTGCTGTTCAGTAAGAATAGAAATGCCAAGGGTAGCCATCTGGTCACACGGGCTGGCCAGTATACTCTCTTCCTTGGGAAGGCTGCATAGGAAGCCAGAAATTACAATCACAAGTTTGCTTCGTGAGCAAGAAATCTGAGCAAGGGAATTTCATTGGATAGGGATATTCACTGGAGGGGTGAACTTGCCAAATAGAAGAATAATTACATGGGCAGATCTAGACACACCTCTCCCTGGAGATGCACTGAAACCTTCTTATGAAAGACCCCCTTTCATTGCACTCTGAGACGATTCCTATCAGGAGAAGAGAAAGAGTTCCCAAATCAGATTCCAGGCCTGACTTCCGGCACCCATGCTCTAGTTGTCTAGGTTGCACTTGGTTCTTCTCTAGATTATCTCAAGCTGACATTTCCAGTCGGTCTCCAAATGGCTGTCTTCTGCAGATGGCTCATCTCCAAGACCACTCTCACTTTCGGAGATTATTTCCATATTTGGGCTACCTTACTTCACCTCATGTGTCCTGACTACTCTGTGGCCCAGCGTGGCTGTCTGGATTGGTCTGTCTTTGGTAGAGGCAGGAGGAGAGAGGGATATGTATGGATAATGGAGTATGTATAAGTATGTATGTATGGATAATGCTCTTTACCGATTTGCCATCCATGCCCTTCTCTATACAAATAACATTTTCCTCCAGTCTGTTACGCCTTTTGGGTTAATTCAAAGCAATTCAAGTCAACAAATATAATAATATTTGTTTACCAAGTGTCATGAACTGAATGTTTGTGTCCTCCCAAAATTCATATGCATAACCCTAACTCCCAATAGGATGGTATTGTAAGCTCCATGTAGGTAAGGACATTCATGGGCTGTCTTATTTATGATAGTAACACTGTGTCCCTAGCCCCTAGAGCCACCTGAGCACACACTTGGAGCTCAATCAGTGCACACTGCAGAGAGGAGTGGGTGAGTCAGTGAGGCTTGTTTCAGAGCCAACACACCTGAAAACATCCGTCAGAACCTGATTATCTACAGAAGCAGGGCGTGAACATTCCCTTGATTCCGGCAAGACAACATTTCTAGCAGGTGGCAGCAGGGGGTGCTCTCTGCTCCGTCAAACGAGACACGCGCAAAGTCCATATTATGCCAAAGCCAGAGAAGCCAACTGGCCCATGGAGGTGATGGCCTGGCAGAAACAGGTGGGCCCTATTTACGTGGAGCTGAGTGGGAGGACGAGAGAGGACCTGCCTTTGCCTTGATCAAGGGCAGAAAGGTGTTAACAGGAAGGGAGGAGGGAGAATGAATTAAAGATGGGGAATATGGTAGAAAGGGTAGTATCAGGGGTGGGATAAAAAATTATGAAATTATCATTGTAGGGGCCCTTGAAGGACATCAAAGTCAGCCTTCTCCCTTTGCTGTCCCCCACAATGACCTTGATACATGGCCGTCTCTTCTCAGTAGAAGTTTGCCCTGTCATGGGAAGTTCAATACCCAGTGTTACTGACAGTAGGTGACATACATTGAGAGCTGACTTGGGGCCATACTGGGCCACCAGGTACGCTGTGCAGGGCGTCACTGCATTGGCAGAGACTGTGACATGAGTAGTGGCTCCTGAACCTGTGCAGTGTGGCACCTCCCCTGTTGGGTGTCATCTAAGTTCATCAATACAACCCAGCCAGGTAGGGACATGGTAATCGATGGCCTTGCTGGGAATTAAACCTCAAAGTTCCTCCTCAAAGTGCAAATCTGACGCTCTGACACCCATTTTTTCTTAGCTTCCAGCCAATTGCCCTGATGTTGTCCTCTGAAATACCCCAAATACTGTTAGCCCTTCCATTTCCTATGCCCAGGCTTCCCTCCACACACACGCCTCTCGCTGATTCCTGATCTTCTCAAAATCCATGTGCCTTGGTACTCCTTGGGCACAGAGTAATTTTTCTACATTGTCCTTACAGTACAGCACTCCAGGTGTGATTGATCTTGAGCAGAATACAGTGGGATTGTCTCCTCCCATTTCCATCCACGCTGGAGCCCAAGAATTAGCTTTTGTTAGGGGAGGTAGTTGAATTAGTTAACACACTGCCCTCACTGTCTGGATAGTCACCTCGGATTTTGCCCAGACTCCTGCTCATGGTGCACTGAGTGGTGGTAACGGTTAATAACCAACTGTCTTCACTCCTCACCCCTCAAAGCTGTGACCTGTAGTGCTGGCCATTTCCCTGGTGTAAATACTGCCACCATGGCTGATTTCAAGCTACCCAAGTGAGGTCATGGATTTGGGGAAAGCTGCTAACTATCCTAGAGCAGCTCCAGCACACCATGGCCCTTCCCCCAGCTGCTGCCCCTCCTGCCCACCCCTCTACTCCCACACAGACACACAATCTCCCATGTTACTTGAGAAACCTCACCTAAGAGAACCCACGCATCTGCCTTGTGCAAACACTCTGAGTTTCTCCATAAAACCAGAGTTCTATACAAACCAGACATAAGAGAATCAGAAGAGAAGAAAGGAATGTATCAAATCTCTTTCAGGTCTACTGCTTGTCTCATTCGGCCTGTGGGCACATGGACACGTGCCTATTTTCATGGCTTTCCTAAAACATGTTGGCTGATTAAAATTCCTTGTTTTCTTTTTTTGACCAAGACTAATGGACAAAAGAGACATAGTTCTTTTGTTGTTGTTTTGGTTTCTTTTATTTAACTACACTCATTTCTTTTTTTCCCCTCAACTCTCACAACAGGTGGTATGACTTAAGAAGACATAATTCAGCAATGAGCTCTTCAGTGAACGTGTGATGTCCCACACGCGGGGCTGTGACACCATTTGAATGCCAAGTTTCGTGTGTGTGTGTTTTGAGAGTATGTTTCAGAACTATAATTTATTTACCATGTTTTTATTTGGGTCAGTGGGAGAGGACTGGCAATTAGTTATTTTGGCAAAGGTTCACTTATGCCTGAAAAAGGAACACAGACTTAACATGTTATATAATCACACTTAAACCACCTCTGGGAATTTCTCCAAGCCCTGTGTGTCAGTCTCCATTGTGCATGTCTGGACACAACCTCTACAAGAATTCCTATTTTATGAAGCAGGGTGGAGAAATGCTGAGAGACAGCGAGAGCTGAGTTTAGTTGTGAGGATGACTTGTTAGGGGAGAGCTGAAAGGAAGAGCTTATCTTACGCCGAAATCCACCACATTAATCCTTAGGCAACGCTGGGGCACAGAATCTTCCAGACTGCTGGACTCTATGCTGTAAAATAATTTTACTTCAGAATCTAATGGTGTCTATGGGTAATTTTTCATTTTTGAGTGGTAAACTTTTTAAGTGTATTTAAGAGTAATATGCACACAGAAACATGCACAAATCATAAATATACACCTTGATGAATTATCCCAAAGTGAATATACCATGGAACCACTCCTCAGGGCAAGAAATGAACACCACCAGAAGTTCTCATATGTACTACCTCCCCCGCCCCACTCTTCCCCAAGGTGACCACCAAACCCTCGATGGAAAAGTTTTCATTTTACTTTTCTAATTCTAAATCAAAGTTCTGATTTTTTTCCCCAAAATTGTCCAGAAGGATTCTAACTTATTTGTGTTTTTAAACTAGAGATTGGGGAGTTGTGGAGCACGTGTCGGGGAACCACTGAGTCAGATGTTGTAATCTGTGCGGAGGTCAGGGCCACCCTAGGGCACACAGGGAACTGGGTGTACCTTTTTTGCAAGGTCCCCACCTATATAAACAATTTGACTAAAAAATGTACTACAGAATTCATGGTACCATGCGAGGTACAGTGATTTATCAAGAAGATTTACAATAATGGTTAGAGAAGAAGTACTTAAGTGTATGTTTATTGTCCAATCGGTGCACCTGGAGAATCTTAGTACTGTCCAGACACCATCTCTTTTTCTAGGTCCAGGAAATATCTCTTCCTATTCTTTATTGTCAAATGCCTTGTTTCTGGCTAGTTTCACATCTCCCACCATAAGAAAAGAGCAGTGTTACTGTTACTCACAAATTTCCGTGTCTTTTCTGAACCATGAAGCAATGTAACTCTTCTTGCCTGTTCCTAACTCCATTTATTTAATTCTGACTACATCGTTACTTGAGATGCTGCGTCATCCATCACGCCATCCATGAATGCTGGCTTCCAATGATGCTCTCCAAGTTATTGTGTGTTGCTGATAATGTCCACAAATGCAAGTCTTACCCAAAGTATGCAGGAAATTTTAGCATTCATACAGAGCAACACATCTTCCAACTATGCTTTCCTTGAACTCTTTACGGCCATATTCACTGCATTCATAGAATGTGGACTCCTTCAGTTTGACTGCATCCCTGCCTTCTACACATGCCCACAGGGAGGATAGGTGAAGTGCCTGTGACAAAGAGAAGAATGGTCCCGTTCTCAAGACGATGTCTGTGTCTCATCTGGCATACCTTAAGATGGACCCAGAAGAGCATTAATGTCACCACATCAATAAGAGGCAAGAGAGGACGTTAATCAGAAAGACCAGTTGGCTTTGTTCTGCAAGGGTGATGAAGCCCCTGAATGAGATAAGTGTTGCTGCCTCTGGAAGAGTGCCCAACACGTGGAGGTGGTATGGGGATTGCCCTAGCTAACAGCAGAGCACAGGGCAAAGGATGCCTGCCACACCCCTATCGCCTTCAGGGGCTGTAGATCAAAGCACTACCACAGTTAGAATATGGATGGATGAGAGCCAATGCACAGGCTCACGCATATGGCTCAAGTCCAAGGGTCAGTGATGGACCCTCAGTAGCCCAGAGCCCTGAACTTTTCATGTGTCTGACATAAGGGAAGTACATCCAAAATCAGTGTGTCAATACCATTCTTCTGGACCATTCTTGCACAGTTCCATAATAAAATACCATGCCAGCCATGGGGCCCCAGAATGATGCCACTGATGTGATCCCAGAGCTCCTCGAGGCATCTGCTCAACCTCAAGAGCAAGATAGAGGATCGGAGAGTGACTGTAGGGAAGAATGGGACACACGAGGGTCCTGGTCTGAGCTTGGATCTCCCTTCCTGAATGGCTCTGCAGGCCCTGGCTGGTCCCAGGCACCATCGGGAGACTTAGCAGTTTTCAAGGAAGGCACTTCAAAGTGCAGGGCTGAGGCTTGGGGCCCGGCTCTCCTGGGTCTGATGTTGATCAGATTACAAAGGCAGAGTTCAGTCTTCCTGCTCCCAGGGGCTTCCCCTGCACTGCCTATTTCCTAAAAGATCTCCTATGACACCAAGAAGGAAAAAAATGGTGTGCTGTAGTTTTTTTAGTGAGGAAGTATGATACGGTAGAAATCGTCTATGTCCTAAGGTCAGTGTTGGCTATTTGTTAGATGTATGTCTTCATGTATGTTATGAAACCACCATATGACTCCCTTTCCTTATATATAAGGTGGGCATAAAAATAATACTCAGTAAAACTCAAAAGATGTTTCAGAATTAATATGAAAATAATGTATGTCAAAAATATTTTGCAAACAGGTAAGGACTATCCAAATACAAATTTGTGTTTTTTAAAACAAGGATTTGTGTTTTTTAAATGTTGGCATGTACTAACGGTCCAGCTGAGTTCTTTCAATTCATTCCCTTTTGAGTCATAGTTTAGAATTTGTGTGATCATGTGATTTGAAATCTGTGTCCTAAGTCCAGTAAAAGGTACCACGGCCCCTTCTTTTGTTCCTCTTTATTCTTTTGGACAGACCCTTGACTTTGAGTCCCTGATTCTGGCCTGCCCCAAACACTAATCTATGTGTTATATTTGCCTTCAGGTAGGATGAACACAATATTCTTCCTAGTTTTCTAGCCAAAATGTATTATCAGATCTATCAGTCGATTATAAGGCACACTCACTTACATAACCCAGGTAACTATCAAGAAATGAATGATGAATGAAGGCACCCGGGGCACAGCCTTGAATAGCCCTGAGCCTGTGGCAGACAGGTGAGAAGAAGGAGCCCAGAGGGGCAGAGTTTTCAAGTGAAGTGTGGGAGGCAGCCTCTAAGATGGCCAAGAATCCCAGCGCCGGGCGTTCACGCCCTTGTTGATTCCCCTCCCCTTGCGCGTGGGCTGGCTTCTAGCACAGTGAATACAGAAAAGGAGATGGGAGGTCGCTTCTGTGATTAGACTATGTGAGATGGTGACTTTCATCCTTCTGGTAGACTCTCTCCCTTTTTGGCTTCGATGAATCAAACAGCCATGTGGGAGAGGCCCATGTGGTGAGGAATTGAGGGCAGTCAACAGCCCACGAAAAACTGAATCCTACCAACAACCGTGTAATCTTGGAAATGGGTCCTTCCCTAGGTAAGTCCTCTGAGGAGATCCCAGCCCTGGCCAACATTTTGACTACAGCCATGTGAGGGACCCTTAAGCAGAAGATCCAGCTATGCAAGTCTGTGAGAAACTGTGAGAAAAAAATGTGTGTCGTTTCAAGGTGCTAATTTTCTGATAATTTGTTATGCAGCAGTAGACAACTAATACATAAAGTAAAAAAAAAAATTCTAAGAATTGGTTAAATGTAAAATTTGAAGACAGACCCCTACTCAAGAAGATTAAATCTTTGTTAGCTTTAAAACGGTATAGGTTAATTCTGTTAACACTCAACACTGTTATAAATACATTTACAAAGTTACTCCAGAAGTTCATTTAAAAAATATTTCTAAGCTCCAGGAACAATGATTTCATGATCAAATATATCAGCACATCTAACAAGAACCCATTGTCTACCTTCTAAACGAATTCCCCTGCTCAACTCTCCTATTTCTGTCAGAGAAAATATTATTTTGAATTCATGTTAGAGACTACTCATCTGTTGATTTTACAGTTGAAATGAACTGGAATTCCCAAGAGGTTGAGTGACACACCTAAAGCCACACAACTCGTTAAGGCAAGGACAGTACACAACTAATTCCAGCTCTTTCCATCGTGTCTTCTCCTTCATCTCTCGCAGCCATGAAACATTGCCAGTTCTTCAGTGATCACTTGGTCCCTCTATCTCTGTTCCCACCACCTTTGTCCCAGTCAGGCTCTCCCACTTCACGCTTCCTTCCTGCACTAGTCTTCCAGTTGGTCCTCTGCGTTCCTTCCAATCCATTCTGCCTGCCACTGTCAGACTAATCTTCCTACAGCCTCACTTTCATCCTGGCTCTCCCTTGCTCAAGAGTCGCTAAAGGCAACCTGTCACTTTCTAAATCAAATCCAAACCCCTCTGCCTAAATTTTCAAATCCCCCTGAACCCCAGCCCCAGCTTACAGACACAACTGTCTTTACTCCTTCCTCCTCCCAGCACACATCCTCAGCGCCATGGCTCATGGCTCCCCTGTCCCTACTGTGATGTTCTTCTCCCCTCTTGGTGCTTTTTAAAAAGAAAAAAGTAGGTTAGTCTCTTCTCTCTCCTAATGCCTTTCCTTGTTCTTATCTCATTCCTTAAAGAACAATTTCGAAGAACATCTTTAGCTTCATTTTTCCCCTCAGCACTTCTCATTATCCAACGTACCATTGATTTCACTTCTGTGTCCAGTTTACTGTCTGTCTGCCTGTAGAATGCGAGCTCCATGACAGCAGCGACTTTTTACTATTGGGTTCACTGCTATGGTCCCAGGGTCCAGAACAACATCTGCACAGGCTAAGCACTCAATACATGTTTGAATTAACGAATGAAATTCCACTGCTCTGTGAAGTTCTCCTTTACACTGCTATTTTTTTCTGTGAATACCTAAGCATTTGGTCTGTGCAGCATCCAGTCAGGATTTAATTGTTTCATGTGTTCTATTTTGTTTCTCTGAGTTGTAGGCTTATTTGTGTATGTTTGTTTACATATGTCCAACCTCCTTTCTTCCCTAATTGTTCTAGAAATATACCTGCCAATCCATTCCTGCTAACTCCACAGAGGTGGACACGAGGTCCAGGCAACAATGGGTATAAGACCCACGCGCGGGAAGTTGGAGGCCTTCCACTACTTCACTCTTCAGGTCCTGGTAGCTTTTCCTTTAGGCAGCCCTGGTGGTCTAGTGGTTAAGATTCAGCACCCTCACCTCCACAGCCCGGGTTTGGTTCCAGTCAGGGAACCACACCACCGGTCTATCGTTGTCATACTGTGGCAACTTCCTGTTGCTGTGATGCCGAAAGCTATGCTTCTGATGTCTCAAATACCAGTGGGGTCACCCATGTGGACACATTTGAGTGGAACTTCCAGACTAAGGCAGACCAGGAAGAAGCACCTGCCACCTACTTCTGAAAAAATTCGCCACAAAAACCCTATGAATAGCGGTGGAGCATTGTCTGATATAGCACTGGGAGGTGAGAGGATGGGGCAAAAAGACCAGGCAGGGCTCTGTCTGCTGTCCACAGGGGCGCTAGGAGTCAGAATTGACTCGATGGTGCTAACAACAACAAGCTTTTCCCTTAATTCCTCAGGCTACCCTTCCAATAAATTGCCCTTTTTACTTAAGTTGGTTTGAGTTAGGTTTGTCGTGTGCAACTTGAAGTCCTTATCTTGTATTTTTAAAAATGTTTGTAAACTCATAGGCCAATACATACATTTGGTTGTATATAGACTTCTATATTCTAAGTTACAGGTAATTCAATATAACGTATTTCCCCCTTGTTATGCAAATAGTGGGTTAACAATGAAAACATGTATCTAATGCGTGATTGTGTGGTGCAGCATAATCTGTATGGAAAACATCAGACGATAGCAATGGCAAAAATGATGGAGGAAAAAATAAATGCAAAAGGCTACCTTTAAGTATACTGTAGACTGTGCTTCTCATGGTTCCATTTTCCAGATGGAAGAATTTGAACTCAAAGAAAGCAATTATGAGGTCTGGTTTTGTAGGTGCTTGTTACAGCTTTCTGAGTTCTGTCATGGTGATAGACCTGGGTGAATTTTGGCTCAGCTTTTTATTAGCTTGGCTAAGTTATTTACCACCAATATTCTCATTTTTATCATCCTTATAAATTAAGATGACAGCTACTTATTTCTCAGGGTCATTTGCGGATTTTTTTTCGAGGTAATATATATAACTGATTTAACCTAGTTTCCCTAGGAAACTGAACTTGAGGCAGAAGCTTCTGTGCTAACACTTTTCTGGGGGATGCAACCCCAGGGAAGCATGGTGAGGGTCAAAGGGCAGACAGGCCGGGAGGGAAGGAGACAAACCTGCCAGGGTGCATGATCAGGGGCCACAGCTTTGCACCAAGTGCAGCTGATTCCTTATTCTTACGGTTCTTCTTCCAGACAGTCTACAGCTCTCGGCACAGTCTGTTTGGGTGGAGGAAGGGAGTAGAAATTATATCCTGGTTCCCACTCCCATTGGTTACAGTTTGCCCACTGAGTGTCTGCTCCCTGCACTTCCAGGATGCATGACCCACTCTGTCTGGCCCTTGACACAGGAGACCTCATAGTGTGAGCCACACAGTGTCATCAGTACCCCCACTTGCCTGTTGGCATTCTGCAGCCTCATGAGGCAGCTCTTGGGAGCCGTTGCAAGAGCATGGGCATCAAGAGGTCTCACAGAATCTCACACCTCAGTGGCAACAAGAAGTCCCAGAGGCAGAAACAGAGAAGTTCACGCAATGTGCTGCCCAGCCAGTCAAGCAGGTAGAGCACCATGACAACATGATCTCGCCAGAAAGGCAGCAAGAAACCTCCCTCCTACCAGGGTCAAAACGTTTCCTCTGCAAACTACGAGAACATGGCTGGTGCCAGACCCTCCTGGTTACGAGCAGAGAGCCATGGCTAAGTACCTCAGAGGAGCCTGCTAAGGTGGACGTGTGACTAAGCCTAGCATGGCAGCCTGTACTGGAGTGCGCCCCATAATGCTAGTTTCCATCCTTCTTTAGGAGGCTCAGACATACGCTGAACATCTGGAGCTCTGACATTATTCAAATGAAATTCTGTTAAGAACAAACAATGCAAGATGACCTAAGTTGCTTGCAGTGGGCATTAGTTTTAATACTGTGAAGATGAGTGAAACAACATTAGCAAAGTACTCTTGAACTCATAGGATAAAAAGACCTCAGCATGTAAATATCAGTGTTATCATTACTCTCCTTATTTTTCCTAGTCAGTGGTAGGTGAGCCATCCCTTTGGGTGATATGCATATTGTTGACAACACATTTACCAAAGTCCCCTTTTCTAAACACCACCAATGGTGTTTAAGATTTTGTGCCTATCTGGGCAAAAAATGTCTCAGTTTCTTAGACATTTGGCTCTTTGGCATGAGTCTCTGAGGCATAAATGCCTTTCTGATTTCTATAAGGACCTGGGGCTTTTTAACGTCTTTTTTCCTATTGAAATCTCTGCCAGAGTTGGCCGCTTTTCAAGAATGGATGCCGGGAAAGTGTGGAAGTGGGAGGCTAGTTAGACTCTGGCTATTAAAACACCGAGAATTTCAAGACCACCTTGCAGACCTGATAAAGGAACAAGGCAGCAACGGTATCTCTAAGTCAGGTGACTCCACAAGATAAGCTACGTGACCCCACAAGACGTCTTGAACATGAAGCTGGCAATTCCTCATGTAGACATTTACTCTCCCAAAAGTCCACACAAGATTTCCCAAATCTGGCCAAGTGGGAACAGTCACTAGCTTTCTCCTTAACTTGGGATCATTTGTAGTAGTTCTAAAGACTGCCTCAATGTGTGGCTCTCCTTAGACTAAGAGAAAAAAATAGTACTTAAAAGTTCCAACTGTCTGAACATTTTCTGCTTAAAAAAAGAATGAATTAGACAGGAAGATAATGATCCAGGACTGGTGGAAAACAAACAGCAAACACGTGTTATCTTAATCATCCTGATCAAAGTCAGTAAATTGTATGAATCTAAAATGGAATTATCTAGAAAGGGAAAATAAAGGGTATTCAGAAGACAAAGCTGAAGGTTTTGTTTTTTTCAAATTGTCGACTTGTATAACTTCAAACAACCACGTTGATCAGAATCAATCAGAACATAGATATAAGAACATTTAGGTATCTTGAGATCTACTTATTTCACCAAACTAGGTTTTAGTTAATGAATGTATCTCTTTATGAAAACCTCTGTCAACTTTTTGCAATCCGATCCTATTCTGAATGATCAGGGTCATAACCCATCATTCCTATAATAAGCCATATCACTAAAATCCATTGACAGCTAACTGTGTAGCAAGCATTCTGCTGGATGATCTAGCACACAAGATGTGTAAGTTGTCCTTGCATTACTGGGGTTCTCAGTCTAGTTAAATAAGTGGGTATTATGTGAAAACTCCATGTTTCATGAAGCCATAGATTGCTATCTTGGCACAGGGAGGGAATTCTTCTATATAAGGTGATCTGGGGCATCTCCTCCTAGAGACAAGTCATGGTGGCCAAAACGGAATAGTGGCAGAAAGTTACTGAAAACTATAGGAAACTCTCACATAGGATTATTATTTTTGTTAGTATATATCTATATATATTGCCCTCCACAAGAATATAAGTAGCTTACCATGTTGCATAAAATATCAAAAGCACATACATTTAGAGTGAAAGGAGAAAAATAAGATAGACCCAAAGTTAGAACCAGGAATTAAGTGAAAGCAAAAATGTATATTTAATGATGCTATAGATGGGTGACAAATTTGACCTTAAGCTTTTTATCAGTTATTATGCAAAAGGGAAATCGAGGCAGTTGTGCAATCCACAGTGTGCATGAGCTAAAAACATACCAAGTGCTTAGGAGAACTGATTCAAGAACTGTTCTTGAGAGGAAGAGCAAAGAGGAGCTTCTTCCACGGCCACTGAGAAAGAAGGCAGCCAGCCAGGTAACGAGCATGGCCCTCCAGAAGACGTTATTCGAGTAGACACAAAGTGAGTTCTACAGCCTGTGTTCTTATAGTGCCCTCTCTTAGTATATGTCAAGGTTATCCCACAAACCTTCAGGAAGCTGTTAGTCCTGCAGGTCTTTGGGTATCAAGGGCGAGGACAGAGTGGAGAGGTCAGGGCCTCATCCGACGTACATGCACAAGCACTCTGCACACCTGGCTTAGCCTGGCCCGACTTTTAAATAATGTCTAGAGCCATGTTACTCAACATGTGGTCCTCAGACTAGCAGCATTGCGTTACCTGGGACCCTGTTGGAAATGCTGAACCTCAGGTCCCGCCCCAAGCCTATTGAATTAGAATCTGCATTTAACAAGGTTCCCAGGTGATTCATCGGCACAATAATGTTTGAAAATCACTGCTCTGTTGGATGGAATGTATATGCTCTCAGAATATTGTTTTTCTTAAGCTTTCGATAAATAAAATTTTGATTCGTTCACAATTGCACCTTGTATCTAGTTCACTACCTGGTTTATATCAGGTACTCTCTAAATGTAGGTTGAATTGCTAATTATTTGACCAATATAGTTGTCTTTTGGAAAAGTTTTAAGGCAAATGTAATTAAATACACTTTGTCTTGGTGGTTAAAAATCAATTGGAATCAACGTGGTCCCTACCTCCTAACCCAGGACTATTTGCAAAGATGTCCTTCTTGTCTTCTACCTCAGGATGTCCCCTTTTTGTAAGCTGTGTGCTCCTACATGTAAAAGAGGATCAGATGTGTCCCAGGTGCCATCAGTGTATTAGAACACAGCTGACAAAAATCCAGAGTGGGGATGGACCCCAAACTCTCCTTGAGCTCCACTCCCCCCATCCCCACGTCCATGGAATTCCTCAACTCTTGACTTAACCCACATTACTTAATAAAATCGAGTGTCTATTTTGAATATGCCCAAGGATGAAATGACCTTTCCTCTCCAAGCCTGTTAAATTCCGGAACTTGGGAGGGACAGAGAGAACCAAAACTCCCAGAGCTCTCCTCCACCCCTCTCCCACAGTGTTCATGGCTCCGTGGGTGTTCCTCTCAGGACATCCCTCACACAGCCCCTGAAGCACCAGCTCACTTGTCCATTGTTCCTGTTCACTTGTCCAATGTGAGCTGGAGCGATATTGACTAAGTAACTGACGGACAAATGTGTCTTCACCTTACTCCATAAAACACACCCATCGCATTTTAAATTTCCATAAAGTTAGTTAGAAACTATCTCTCTATTTTATTTTAAATTATACATATAAGGGTTTTTTTGATGTCAATGGACAGGAGACAAGGAGAGGTGGGCTAGAGACTCGATGGCTATTTATCATAAAGAAATTTATCATTACGGATTGCACGGGTGAAGCCAGATATTACATTTTCACCATGACCAATGTCTTCACCTTAATAATTACAAGCCAGTTTTTATTTAATATAAATGTTTTGATTATAGCTGAAACTTAGTATAAAATTTAAGCATTTAAACAGAAACTTTCCAACTACCATAAAGGTTATTGTCATAATCTTAAAAGCAAGACTTACGTCTTATTCATCTTTGTATTCCTACACCTAGTACAGTGTTTAGAACATAGTACACCTTCAATTAGCATTGATAGAGTGAGTGGATGAATGAGTAGTCTCCCTCGGTGAAGGGGCTGGTCTAGAAGTCATGCCATCTCCTTATGGACGCTGAGCTCCACAGCCTCTAGCTCCCACCAAAAAGTGTGGTGAAGGGAAATCAAAGAGGCTCAAGAAACCAAGTTATTATAAACCATTTGTAGTGTAACTCGTGTGAGACTCATCAAACTCCTGATAATCAGAAATCATCAAAAGGTAAATGAAATCTTAGCAAGATACAGTGATTTATGCGTTCACAGTCCTGACTATAAGAGATTCTGAAATTGATCTTATATGGCTGCAAAGTGTACACTTGATAACTGCAGTTAGTTGGCGCATGTGTGGCTTAGGAATTCTGACTTCTCTCTGCACTTGCTTTTGGAAGAGTTGGGTGCAGGCCTCCAGGACACACAGACCTAAAGGAGGATTTAGAACACGGACTCCACAGGACTGAGAGGCACAAAGCGTCTGATAACTTGGCGTTGCCCACCTTTGTAGCACAACATAAAATTAACTTGGAGAATAACCAGGGTACATGGACAGTTTCTGGAAAATTAAGGGGCATTTTTTGCAAATACGCCACTGAGGGCCATAGTGGAAGGGTTCCAGGGCTGGGATGGATTTTGCGCCTTCTGAGTGTGGGGTTAGGGACAGAGGCAGACAGCTGACAAGAGGACAGTTTCTTTGCATGGAAATCCTGAGGGATGTGATTCTCCAAGGTGGGGAAACCAGAAGGCACAAAAATGGAGAGTTGCAAAAAGCAGAGAAGATGGACTCGAAAAGAGGCCCTGTTTTATCAGCATCTTGTAAAGAAAACAGCTTTGGTAAATGTTAGGGAAAGAGGTGGGGGAGCTTTTGTTAAGGGGTATACTCTCCACCCAGCCGCATAGCTCAGGAAGAACTCCCCAGGCTTCCTACAAAACGCCAAACCAAGGAAGGCATCTGGAAGCAGCAAAAGTGGACCAAAATGCTGTAAGAGCTGAGGGTGAACCTTGAGGCCACAGAGAAACGCAGCAGAAGACTGGGACAGAGCCTGCCTCAGCCCGGCAGGCAGTCCAGTCTACGTGGGTGCAGCAGCTCCTCCGCCTCAGGGCTGAACGTTCACGAAGCGCCTGTTTGAACTAAGAATTTCCCCCAGCCCGCGAGAGGCATTTGGAGCACAAAGCAACTTTGCTGTTATTTGTCTGATGCACAAAATCAAAGATAGTGAGTTTTCTTCTCTTTTAATAAAACCACCCTTTGCCCCATTATAAATATTATGCTTGCAAGTGGGGACTTAGTGCCAGGTACTTACTGTGATCTTCAGGGAGATAATATCACAGGTTGCTCACCAAGGGCTGGAGCCAACAAATTGCCCCACAGAGGCATTTTTGTGCAATATTCTTAGTAATGGGATCAATGTCTTTGAAATTGCTAGCATGACTGCATATACTGATCTAACCCCATCTCTTTCTCTGTGTGTCTAGGTCACCCACAGGTGGCCTATGGGTCAAACTGTCATGTTTGGCCTGCACGGTGTTTTGAAAAATGCAATGAATCTTCAACATTGAAAAATCAAGGACTTCATGTTGAGAACCTTGATTTACATTTTTTTCTGCAAAACTTGGAAGAGATGCCCATCCTGGGCCCAGATTCCCACATGGTGGCCTTCGGCTGGAGCTGAGTGGCAGCAGCCTCCTTTGGAAGGGGCATGTCCATTTCAATTCATCACAAGCCCCATTACTGCAGATTAGGTAACTGACCTTGAGGCCTAGTGGGGCTGTCATTTATCAGGATGTTTTCTGAGTAGAAAAAGTTCTTGGTACTCATACCTCTATGAAAAGAGAGGAAGTGAAAGTAGACTGGGAGGGCCATGTATTTCTTACACTAGGCGCCCTTCATCCATGTACACAACTTGCCTGGGCCCTGCAGCCTAAGATGTCCTCATGACATTTTCCCCGTTCAATATTTTTATTGTTAGTACCAGCCTTCTCTAGTTTCTTGTTCTTGCACCTGCCTCCTCCACTCTGGAAGAATGCGTAATTATTATAAAAATGTATTTTGCTTATCAACTAACATAGTCTGTGGTTCCTGCACATCAAAAGACCTGTCTGAATGGGACAGATTATTTTCTCCAGTTGGTAAATCTGAAATCTGAGAGTAGGAAGCATATTTGAATTATAAAAGTTTGGCACCTTCAGGTTAGCTCAGTGAAAAGTGAGTTGGCAAAAGTAGAGTCCCCAGGGTGTGGTGTGGGAGCAGGAATGGGGGACTGCGGCACCGAATTGTCTCGTTTGCCATAATCTGTGGCATAATATTCATATTCATGATTTGCTAGTCACAATTTTCAATGTTTTCATGTCTTAGGGATCTTTTTTATTGCTTGAGTTTATTATGGCAAAGAAATTAAAACCAAGAAAGAAATCTGGATCCATCTATGGCTTTACCAGGCTCCAAAGTTTATCTTTGAGGATGAACTGGTGATAAAAATGTCACCTTTCTTTCCATTCAACCTTAAAATTTTTTTTTTCTCTGAATACCTGTCTATTTGTGATTGCAGTAGGAGAAAGGTAGTGGCTGGAAATTAGGCACAGGATAAATATTTGTTAATTGAATGAATGAGTGAACATCAGAGGTAATATCTGGGAAGATTGACTCAAAGCCTGGAGCATGTTGGCAGTCAAGGCTGAGTGGCAGAGGATGGTGTTATGAAAGGCACGCAGGTGTTATGATGGCCCGGGGGAACTATGCAAATCCGGTGGCATCAGTTACCAACCAAAGCCAGAAGAGGAGGGGACTGAGAGGACAGAAAAGAAATGGGAGAAAGAGGTCCAAGTGGCAGACTTTGTGCTGGTGACCATTTTTCCTGGATATTTTGCAGAATTGCAATCACAGAGCAATAGCGGTAGTGTTCCATCACAAACATCCCAACTGTTGAAACAAGAAAGATAGGAAGAGGAAGTAATTATCAGTCCTACTCACTTAAAAAGAGAAGGCCTGACAAGATTCTGCAAACACAAAACTATAAAAATTTTCAAACATCTAATCCCACTAGTCAAGTTACAGTCTGTGGGCGTTTAAATTCTGCTGGTAGCCTGCCACGACAAAGAAGTGCTGCTCAAGAAGGTGTGGAGAGTGCTGTGTGAACACGGCTGCCTACATCAGCATTTGCTCCTTTGCCTCCTGGAAATCATCCAAAGACAATAAGGAGAATGAAAAAAATGCACACATCAGTTTTGGTGAAGTTAGGAGACAGGTATATCCTCTAGATTCCAAAATATGTAAAAGGCTACCAAATGCAGCTGAGTTAGTTGGAGGAAGAGGGGAAAATGCAGAGTGAGGCCTTCTTGGGTAAGAAGACTCAGGGTAGAAGGTCTGGGTGAAAGCCAGCACGAATACACTCACTGGGGGTGAGAGGCATGTCTCAAGGGTAAAAGCTTTCCCCTGCGTGATAGATTGTGTTATTTGTTCCAAATATTTTCTGACCTTCCCTACCAGTCTCTTTCCTACCACCCTGGACCTTCTGGTCCCTTCCTAAACAGGGTTGTCCCTGCTAAGGATTGAACTATCCCACCCCGCTGGCGTCAGGCTTGGCTATGAGACTTGTTTTGGCTAATGAAATGTGAGTGGAGCGACAGGTACCACTTTTGAGCAGAAGCTTTAAAGAGCCACCGTATGTGGTTCTGCCACCTCTCTTCTCCCTCTGACACAGACCAGCAATGTGCCACTTAGGGGTGCGTGGACGAAGAGGCTGCGTTGCAGAACCACAGTCAACCTGCAGGTCAACAGGCTGTAGAATGAGTGAGAAAAAAAGCTTTGTTGTAAGTCACTAAGATTTTGGGGTCGTTTGTTACCACAACATAACTTAGCCTAAGCTAACTGATACAAACATTTTCAGAAGGAAGTGCAGCAATTGTGACGAGCTGGGCTTGTAGCAGAAGCCTCCTTGGATCTGGGTTGGTTCAGAGCAGAAGAGATAGTCTACTCAAAGAGACAAACAAAGGGCTGTATGTGTGGAGGAAGTCTGTCTCTGCAGCAGCAATCTGAAAAACTATGGGGAAATATACTAATTTTATCATTGCTCATAGCAAGGCACTAGTAGCTATTATATAAAGAAATAGAGGACTAAGGTTAGTAAATAAGGCTATAATTATGAAGAGCAAAATAGAACAAAAATAAAAACCTTCCTAAATATTAGAACAACATGTGAAAAAACAAAGAAGAGTCTACATCATGGAAGGCTTTTCAAAACTCTATGAAAATGACAAACACCATGTCATATAGGATGAAGTGTGACTATCCCCATAAATGGGCTAAAATCACAAACAAAAGAAAAAGACTTTCAGATTTGATCACTGTGTTGGCAGACTCTGAGGTGGCCCCCATGATTTCTGCCTCCTGGTGTTCACACCTTTTGTGTAGTGCCACCACTTGAGTGTGGGAGGGAGAGGGGACCTGTGACTTGCTTCTAACCAACAAAATCTGGCAAAAGTGACAGAATGTAACTCGCATGATTATGTTATGTTATATAAGACTCCATCTTGCTAGCCAACTCCCCCTAGAGATCTTGCCTACTGGCTTGATGAATTAAGCAACCGTGTTGGAAAGCCCATGTGGCAAGGACCACAGGTGGCCTCTAAGAACTGCAGGCAGCCTCTAGGAACTGTGGTTGGCCTCTGGGAGCTGAGGGTGGCCTCCAGGCTCCAGCCAGCAAGAAGCTGGAACCCTCAGTCCTATAATAAGAAGGACATGAATTCTGTCAACAACCTAAGTGAGGTTGGAAGACTGTTCTTCCCCAGTTAAGCCTCCAGCTTCGCTAACAACTTGACTACAGCCTTGTGAGTCCCTAAGCATGGGACCCAGCTGATGCATGCTTGGACTCGTGACCCATGTAAGTGGTCAAATAATAAATGTATATTATCTTACCTGTAATTTGCTACACAGCAATTAAAAAACTTACATAGTCACAATGCAAAATTCAACTTAACTCTGTATACACGAGATGTATGTAAAAGAAAACTACCCAAAAACGTTGAAAATAAAGGACGAGGAAATGTATGTTTGGCAAATGCAAGTGAAAGATAAGCAGATTGCAATCATCAGACAAGGTGGAATTCAGGACAAAAACATTATTTCAGGGGGCTGGCCCCGTGGCCGAGTGGTTAAGTTCGCGCGCTCCGCTGCAGGCGGCCCAGTGTTTCGTTGGTTCGAATCCTGGGCGCGGACATGGCACTGCTCATCAAACCACGCTGAGGCAGCGTCCCACATGCCACAACTAGAAGGACCCACAACGAAGAATATACAACTATGTACTAGGGGGCTTTGGGGAGAAAAAGGAAAAAAATAAAATCTTTAAAAAAAAACAACATTATTTCAGGCAGAGGAAAATTTTAAAGAGTACAATTTAAAGATTTTATTTTTCCTTTTTCTCCTCAAAGCCCCCCTGTACATAGTTGTGTATTTTTAGTTGTGGGTCATTCTAGTTGTGGCATGTGGGACGCTGCCTCAGCATGGCTTGATGAGTAGTGACATGTCCGCGCCCAGGATTCAAACTGGTGAAACCCTGGGCAGCCGAAGCAGAGTGGGTGAACTTAACCACTAAGCAACAGGGCCGGCCCCCTAAAGAGTACAATTTAAAATAAAGCCATAGAAGTAATGATTTCTGTACACCAAACAACGTAGTGGCAACATTCGTAAAGCAGAAATAATAAAAAAGCACGGGAAAACTGATGGAGAAATACTAGTAGTAGATTTGGTTTTTTTTCAGTTCATAAGAGTTCAAAAAATATGAAAATATATAGAAGATAAATAATATTATTGATAAGTAAATAGTTCTATACTATACAGCAAGTTTTCTCTCCTAGTAATAGAGAACATATCTTCATTTTAAGCATCCCTGAACTGGTACCTTACATTAGTCGACACAAAAAACCTCAACAAATTCCCAAAAGTTAAAATAGTATTGACAATATTTTGATTACAATGAAAACAATCCAGAAGTTAATAACAATAAAAGCCCCTACTCCCTGGAAATGAAAGCAGAAAACAAACCAACCAATAAAATCTGCAACTCTTGGCTCAAAGGGGAAATACAAACTGAAATATACAGGGAAAATATATAGAAAACCTACGTATCAGAACATATGGGTTCCAGCTAAAGCAATTTTTAGAGGGAAATTTCATAGCCTTATGTGCTTACCTCAATAGACAAAGAGTGAAAACAAATTGAGCATCTTAAGAACAACATAATATACTGAGAGATGCAAAAGGAAGGAACATAAATATAAAAGTGGAAATTAATAAACTGGAAAACAGAAAAACAGGAGCAAATATAAATACATTCAAAACAAGTCTTTGAAAATACAATAAAACAGATGAATTGATAACTGAACAATTAATTCACAGGAAAGGAAATATACATAGTCTTTAATGGACTCTGAAAAGATGCTCAACCCTCCTACTACTATAAGAGAAATGTAAAATAAAACTACACATAGGCACCATTTTTTACTCATCTGATTGGCAAACATTCAAGCACTTGATGACACACTGTGTTGGTGAGGCCTTGAGGAAATAAACGCCCTTTAACAAGTCTAACGGGTATGAAAAATTGTACCACCTCTATATAGGGGAATTTGGAAATATCTAGCAAAACAATTCCATAAGTCTGGCCAACCCACTTCCAGATTTTATCCTGCAGTTACATTCAGACACGGATGAACAAGTTTATTCATAGAGGCATTGCTTGTCATAGCAAAATATTAGGAAAAAACCTAAATGCCCATGGTTTGGTAAACTATAATCATCTATGTAACAGAATGCTATGCAGCTGCAAACAAGAGGGAGGATGTTATTTATATACTGATAGGAAAAGAGATCCAAACTATAATGTGAAGTGAAAATGGCAAGGTAAAGACAGTGTGTAGCATATTTTACCATTTATATAAAAATGGTGGACTAAATGGACAAATACATATATTCATAATTCTTGTGTGAGCATTAAAAAATTCTGAAAAGGATACCCAAGAACCTAATAGCTGTGGTTAGTTGTTTGGGAGGGTTAGAAACTAGGTAGATGGGGAATATACACATTTTTACACTTTTTTGGTTTGAATCATGTGAAAATATTATCTAGTCAAAAAATTTTAAATAATTTAATATAAACTGTAAAGTTTTACAATTTGATATGTGATGCTAGATTGAAGTACAGATTAATAATATTTTTTATGGCAAAGGAAATCTCCATAGCAAATCATTTTGTAATTTATTTCTTCCATGATAAGAGTCTCTATGACTCAGAGGTACTATTTCTTAGTCATAATTTAAATAACTGGAAGTTTAACTATAGCAATGGACCCCTTGATGGAATGTGAGGATTAAAAATTATCTGAAGATAATTTTGAATAAACAAACATTATGTGAAATCCATTATGTATACCTATATTCATATATATTTTAATAAATTGATATCCACTCCCACAGTTTGTTTATAAACAAATAGATAAAACAGGTGCTCAGCACCAGGGTCTGCAGTAGATCAACTAAATCAATAGGATGAGTCTCAAATTAAACAGGAGTGGAGTGTGGGTACCGTCGAGTGAGTTGTGTTTTTAGCCTTTGTGGCTAGAAAGTGGCGAATGGGAGGCTTCCATAAAGCAGCTGTCCTCCCGAGCAGGCCAGGCCCCACAGCGTGAGACGGTGGAGAAGGACCATCTTTAAAATACGCTTGGCTCTCATTTCAGCAAGTGGGTTAGAGACCACTTGCATCCAAGTTCTAGAAGGTGCGTATAGAAATGCAGATTTCTGTGTCTCACCCATCATTAGGATCTCCGGGAGTGGCACCTGTGAATCTTTAACATTCTGATCATCTCTGACCTATGGAAGCTGGAGAAAATGAATTTAATACTAACCTTTTTGGGAAGGATAATAGTGACTCTCAGTTAAAAGTGACTGAGAGCTCAGATTATGCCAGGCCTTGTCACACGCATGGAGCTCCTGTATTTTTCTAAAGGAGCTTTAGATAAATAAGCACATTTTTTTTTAATATTGAAACTTGCATTTAAAAGGAGGCAAGGACCAACTAAATGTAAGTGCTTGCATGTTTTTGAGCAACAGAAACAAAAATATACATGAAACCTTAGGTAATTTAGTTTAAGTTTAGTTAAGCATATGTTTTAAATGTCTTAACTTTTGGCAAAAGCGAGATGCAAATTCCAAAAATAATGAGTGTTTGTAAATGTGACATTATTAAATACTGCTTTAAATAAACTCACTGAAGAATGAAGACCTGTGAAAGATAGTTGATTAAGGTTAGAAAATGAGAATATGAAAGCACCCTTTGTCTTTGAATCCAATGAGCAAAAGGAACTGGAAACTATTAACAAATCTCTTTTTTGCCCCTCTTGGATACAATGAACTATTCCATTCCAATGAGCAAAGGTTTATTTCATCCATCACTCTATCGGTCACACAAGACTCCTATCCCATATTTAAGAAGCAGAAAGGGAGCCCTTCTGTTTAAGTCTAAAGAAAAGACATAGCATATATATATCAATAATTTAGTCTTCTAATTTCCACAAATAATGCCCAAAAGTATTAATGAGTTAGTGAATACCGAAAAATTACTAGGTAATTATGTCTCATGGATTAGCAGGGCAGTATACGTTAACGTATTCTATGTATTATGATTTCTGATGTAACTTTTTGTTTTCCTGCCTAAAATTTGGGAATTTTGGGTTGGAAGACGGGAAAGACCACAGCACTGGCAGTTAGGAACTTGAGGTCTCATCACAGCTCTGGTACTGATTAGCTGAATGATTTGGGGAAAGCTTTTTGGTTTTTTGCTGAGGAGAGAAAAGAGAACTTACTAAACACCTGTAATATTTCAGGCAACTCACAGATATATCTCATTTTAATTCTGAGAACAACACAGTGACGTAATTCCTCTTTCAATTTTATCAACCAAGCCACCAAGGCTCAGGGAGATGCGTCATTGCCAAGGTTACTCATGTAGTGGATGCCGGAACTGGTTTCCAATCCTGCTCTGATCTGTCTGACCCTAAAGATATCCCATGTGGACTCCCAGGGATTGTGTATTCTTACCTGTAAGAATCAGGAGGTCGATGAACTCTGACAACCCTTCAAACTGATTCTGAATACAGCCTCTCCTCCCCTTTTCTCTCAGCATCATTCCCTTCTCAAGTGGCTGCGTGTATCAAGAGCTTGTTCCTTTTTATTGCCAAGTAGTATTCCATGCTGAATATGTACCACAAGTTGTTTAACCATTCACTTTTGAAGTACATCTGACTTGTTTCCAGTTAAAGCTTCACTGAACATTCTTGCACAGATTTTGGTGTGAACATGTCTTCATTTCTCTGGGATAAATACCCAAGATGGCAATTCCTGGGTCGTGTGGTAGTTGCATGTTTAGTTTTATAAGAAACTGCCAAACGGTTTGCCAGAGTGGTTGTATCATTTCACATTCTCACCGGCAACATATGAGTGATCCAGTTGGCTTGTGTCCTTGTCAGCTTTCGGTGTTGTCACTGTGTTTTATCTTAGCCATTCTGATAAGTGTGTAGTGATAATCTCACTGTGGTTTTAATTTGCAAATCCCTGATAGTTAACGACCCTCAACAGTTTTTCACGTGTTTATTTGCCATCTGTGTATCCTCTTTAGTGAAATGACTGCTTGTGTTTTTTGCCCATTTTCTAATTGGATTGTTTGGTTTTTTGCTGTTGATATTTGAGAGTCCTTTATGCACTATAGATACTAGTCTTTGTCAGAGATGTGGTTTGCAGCTACCTTCTCCCAGTCTGTAGCTTGTCTTATCAGAAACTTGGGACAAAATAAGTTTTAAATTTTGAGGAGATAGCACTCTATCAATTTCTCCTTTTATGAATCATGCTTTTGGTATTAAGTCCAAGAACTCGTTCCCCAGCCATAGATCCCAAAGATTTTCTCCTACGTTTTTTCCTATAAGCTTTATAGTTTTATGTTTTGCATTTTAAGTCCATGATCCATATTGAGCTAATTTTTGTATAAGGTGTGAGGTTTTGGTTGAGGTTTATTTTTTGCCTCTGAATGACCAATTGCTTCAGCATCATTTGTTTAAAAGGTTATTTTTCCTACATTGGATTGCTTTTGCACCTTTTTCAAGTTGGACGTATTTATAGGGCTGCTTCTGGCATCTCTATTCTTTTCTATTGACCTAGTCGTCCATCTCTCCACCAGCATCACACTGTCTTGATTACTATCACTTTATGGTAGACCTTAACATCAGCCAGAGTTATTCCTCCCTCTTTGATATTCTTTTTCAAGATTGTTTAATCTTGATATAAATTTTAGGACCTGTGCCTTTTCATATATTTTTTAGAATAAATTTGTTTATATCTACAAAACACCTCACTGGGAATTTGTTAGGAATTGTATTAAACCTATAGATCAATTTGGGGAGAATTTTCATCTTTACTATGTTGAGTCTTTCAATCTATGAACATGGTAAGTCTCTTCATTTACTTAGATCTTACATGACATCTTTCATCAGTATTATGTAATTTTCAACGTACAGATTTTACATATATTTTAAGTTTATACCTAACTCTTTCATTTTCTTTGCAGTAATCCTAAATGGTATTGTGCTTTTAATTTTGCTTTGCACATCTTATTACTAGTATATAAAAGTACAACTGATTTTGTGTGTCCATCTCATGTCTTGTTCTGCAACCCTACTAAACTCATTTATTAGTTCTAGGAGTTTATTTGTAGATCCTTTGGGATTTTCTATGTAGGTAATCATGTTATCTCAAATAGGGACAGTTTCTTCTCTTCCTTTTCAATCTGTATGCTTTTTATTTCTTTTTCTTGCTTTTTGTAGTAGCTAGAACTTTCAGTATGATGTTGAATAAGAGTAGCGAGTGGACATCCTTGCTTGTTCCCAGTTGTGAAGGAAAAGGTCAGTTTCCACCACTAAGGATGGTGTTAATTGTAGGTTTTTTGTGAATGTTCTTTACTAAATTGAGTTAGTTCTTCTCATTCCTAACTTGCTGAGTTTTATCATGAATGGGTGTTGGGTTTTGTCAAATGATTTTTCTGCGTCAATTGATGTGATGATGTGTTTTTCTTCTTTAACCTGGATTATATCGATTGATTTTCAAATGTTAAATCAGTCTTGCAAATGTGGAACAAATCCCACTTGGTCATGGTGTATAAATCTTTTTATACATTGCTGGATTGAATTTGCTAATCTTTTTAGAGGATTTCTGCACAAGAGTTTATGAGAGATATTGGTCAGCAGTTTTCTTTCTTGTCCTATTTTAGTTTTAGTCTGAGAGTAATATTAGCCTCATAAAATGAGTTGGAAAGTATTCTCTCTTTCTATTTTCTGGAAGAGATAGTATAAAGTTCGTGTTAATTCTTCTTTAAATGTTGCATAGAATTCTCCAGTGGGGACATCTGAACATGGAGATTTTTTCTCTGGAGCTTTTCATTATAAATTCAGTTTTTTAATGGTATAAGATAATTCAGGTTATTTATTCAACTTGGTTGAATTTTATTAGTTTCACTTTTCGAGACACTGAACTGTTTCTTCTAAGTTGTCTAGTTTATAAACATGAAGTTGTTCACAGTATTCCCTTATTTTTTTTAATGGCTGTGGGACCTATAATGATATCTTCTGTTTAATTTCTAATATTGGTGATTTATACCTTTCCTTTTTATCTTCATTTTCTGAATACCTTGTTTAATTTTAATTCTATCATCTGTAGAACAAGATGATTGTATCACTTTCCAATTGGTGCTATAGCAAATCAACACACATTTAGTGGCTTAAAACAACACAAATATATTATTTTACAGTTCTGGAGGCCAGAAGTCCAAAATAGATCTCACTGGATTAAAATCAAGGTGTCGGCAGGACTGTGTTCATTTCTGGAGGCTCCGGGGAGAATCTGTTTTCTTTCCTTTTCCAGCTTTTAGAATCTTCCCACATTCCTTGGCTCACGGCTCTTTCTGTGTTCAAAGCCAGCAATGGCTGGTTGAGTGTTTCCCACATTGCATCACTCTGACCTCCTCTGCTGCTTCCCTGTTCCACATTTAAGGATGCTTGTGGTCAGACTGGGCTCATCCTGATAATCCAGAAAATATCCCTATTTAAGATCAACTGATTAACAGGCTTGATTCCATCTGCAAGCCTAATTCCCCCTTGCCACCTAACATAGCGTATTCACAGGTTCCAGGAATCAGGACGTGGACATCTTTGGGGGGACATTAATCTGCCTACCACCATGATGTATGTAAGAGTGTTTTGCAAATTTTATTGCACTCATTTAATATTTATTAAGCATCAACTATATGCCAGATCCTGTACAACATGCTAACCTCAGCTAAGTTTTCTCTCCTGCAAATAAGCATTTGGCTCCACCCCATGAGCTTTTTCGTTCTTGACAATAAATCTCACACTTCCTTTCATAAGCAGCACTGAGCCATTACAGTCCTACAAATCCATCAGGCTTTTCCAAACTTGCATGACTTGGAACATGTTTGTTTTTCCTAGATTGTCACTTCTCCTCCTTCTGCTTAATCAGGAAAGGCTGCCTCTCCCTCCCTCTTTCCTCCTCCAGCTCCCTAGCCCAATGACTCTGGCTGCAGATGCCCCTATCACCTTCAGTACCCTTCAGACTCTGCTAACTTAACATTTCCCCACTGTGCTGTAATCCTTGCAGTTTATTGTCTAACATCTCCACTAGACCTATAAGGCATCTGAAAGCAAGGACTGAGTGTTTATTTTCTTTATATCCCCAGCGCCTAGCACAAGGCCTGGAACAAAGTGGGCGCTGTAATAACGCAATAATTTTTTTGCTGAATGTATGAACAATCTCTAAATCCTAAAATTTTGTATTCCACCTTTTCTGTTCTTTTCTTTGTTGTCTCCCTTAAGGATTCTCTGCATATAGTCAACTATCTGCTCTGTGCCTGAAGCTCAAATATCTAGGTTCACACCTTACTGCTCCCCTGAGTTTTGGGTGTCTGCTGGATGGACCTCCACCCTCATGGATTTTGCCATATAATTTCAAACTCACCATGTTCAAAATATAATTTATTATTTTCCTGCCAAGTAAGCTCTGTTTAAAATTTAGTTGAATGCCACTTCTACCTCCTGTTAGCTCAAACCTTTCATGTTGCCTTTCTCTCTCTCTCAAATCACATGTCCAAGCTGTTGCCAAGCCTCCTGGACCACCCCTCTCCACGTCCCTCTGCTTTTGGTCTTCTGGAGGTTCAGCTTCACCACCTCACACGTGGCTGTTCCAACAGCCTCCTAATAGTCTGCTCTGGTCGTTCCCCCCTTTAATCCAGCCTTCACTACCTACATCCTTCCTAAATCACAACAACACACCATTATCTTGCTAATAAAACATCCGATGCCTCCCTATTGACTTTTGCCACATTGGCCTAGGCTCTTCAGAAAGTATAACCCTCCTTAGTCTACTTTCCTACTATATTTATATGCTCCTGCCCTCCACCTAGACAGGACTACTGTGATAGGCAGAATCCTGCCCCTCGCCCTGCCCCCCCGCAGATGTCCGTGTGCTAATCCCTGGAACCCATACATAGGTTACCTTATGTGGCAAAAAGGATTTTGCAGATGTGATTCAATTAAGGAATTTGAGGAGATTATCCTGGATTATCCAAATGACCCCAATGGGACCACAAGGGTCCTTATAAGAGGGAGGTGAAAGGGTCAGAGACGGAGAAGGAGATGTTACGATGGAAACAGAAGTTGGGGTGGTGTTGGGCCATGAATCAAGGAATGCAGGCAGCCTCTAGAAGCTGGAAAAGGCAATGAATGCAGAGTGGCCAGAGGAATGCAGCCCTGCTGACCCATTTCAGGCTTCCGACCTCCTGAACTGTAAGATAATAAATCTGTGTTGTTCTTAGCCATTGAGTTTGTGGTAAACTGTTACAGCAGCAATGGGAAAGAAATACAACTACTTATCTGCTTTCCTCATTCTGCGATATTGTTCAGGTTATTTAGTTTGTATGCTCCTTCTCATTTCCCCAAACTGGTGAGTCTGTCCACCTCAAGGTTCATGTCATATGCCACCGCTTCTTCCCTGAAGCCTTCTTGGAACCTTATCTGGGGACGCATCATTCAGGGACACACCCTCGTTTACCCCACCAACTACGATAACCTCCAGTTAGTCACCTCCATCCCAGCCTTCATACTACTGCCTAAGATGTGGCTCTAAGCTGCTCATCTACCCGGAGTCAGGCCAATCTTGACGTTCATGGCACAGTCTTCAAGACAACCAAGTTTACCTGAAACTTCCAACACCAGTCACAAGTTCAGGGACCCCACAGCACCCTCACTTCAGACCTGCTGGCTACAAATCCAGGGGTCCCCATAGCCTCCCTCAGGTTCAATGATTTGCTAGAATGATTCACAGAACTCATGAAAGTGCTACACTTACGATTATAGTTTTACAGCAAAAGGATACAAATCAGAATTAGACAAAGAAAGAGATGCATAGGGTGGAATCTGGGACTAGGAAGATTCCACATGTGAAGCTTCCATCTCCTCAGGGACTCCTCACCCTCCTGGCGTCAATGTGCGGCAATACATACATGGAGTATTGCCAACTCAGGAAGCTTACCTGAGCTTTGGTGTTCAGAGCTTTTATTGATGGGCTTCATTAAGTAGGTGTGATTGATTGAATCATTGCCCCTGTCTGCAGTGGAGCTCAATTCCTAGCCTCCCTCCCTTCTCCGAGGTTGGGCTGATGCCACATGGCTCAAAATCCAACTCTCTCAACACATAATTGGTCTTTCTGGCATGGCCCACCCTCTGCCCTAAGATTGGGTGTGGCTGGCTCTATCCTTTGTCATTTAGTTAGCATAAACTATCAAGTGTCCACTATGAGCCACCTCATTAGCATAAACTATCAGACACAGGTGTGGTCAGAGGCGCTCACCATGAATAATAAAGACACTCCTATCACTTAGGAAATTGCAAGAATTTAGAGGTTACCTCCCAGGAACTGGCAAGGAAGGTCTGCCAGACTCTTTATTACACATCCCCTGATTAGAATCCTTCATTGGCTCCCTTACTTTGCAAATGAAACGCATACTACTTAATAGGATATTCCAGGACCTTCATGAGAAGCAGCTGATAAATGGGCATAAAAACACTTCTTTGTAAAGAATGGAGGAGCTAATGCTCACTACCTGGCACACAGTAAACACTCGGTAAATTCTCTTTAAATTAATTATTGACTGACTGATGAGAAGACAGAAGGAAAAATATAAAACAAAAAAAAAGATAAATGGTTTAGTCTAGAAAGCTATTTACCAGGGTACTGAGAAAATATGGATTTTGCAGATGAGGTATTGGGGAGAGAAAAATAAAAATAAAATTTATAAACTAAAAAAGGAAGAAGAACTTTCCAAGAAAAGGGAGGAAAAATAATAAAACTTAAGTGTCTTTTCCATGGCTCTTAGAAATTGAATGTTTAATTAATAGTTTTTCATTCTGGCTTCTGGGTTTAGCTTAGACTCTAAACATTTTGTCTCCTCATCTCTAGACCAACACCAGTCAGTCTTTCTTTTTTTGTCTTTTTATGAAGTTACTATATTTAAATAGTGTGAAGTAATAACACCATAAAATATTAAAATAGAAACTGATTCTTGGAATAGACGTTATGCAGTGTATACAACAGAGACAGGAATTAGAAATGTGTTTTCATGAATACAATGCTAATTCGACATTCTAGGTCCCATACTGAGATATAAGGCTAATGTACGTAATGCACATCAAAAGACTTTCAGACGATACTGTCTTTGCAAAAGAATTTTTGATGCAATTTGCATTTCTTTTTCCTAGTATTTCAAACACAAACAGGAAAGTGTCAGCTTGTTAGTTCCACTGCAATCTTACAGTTATATTGTCTGAGTCTATACCTTTGTGTAGAATAAAAAGATACAACCATGGAATACATGGGCAGTAAGAGAAGATATATGCGTGCTTACGTGACTTTGATTTAGAGAAAACCAAGTCAGGAAGAACAGTTTCAGAATTTTCTTTTTTGGAAATAACCTAAGATACTTGACAAAAGGAAATTATATGGCATAGATGTTATAACACGAAGAACACAGTCTATTATTTTCTCCTGTCTTACTCAGAGTTAAGATATTTCTATTTTAAAGTAAATATTTCTAATGTATAATTAATAGTTTAAAGAAAATATTTTTCTGTATAGTTAATAGATTTAAAATATTTTAATGAAGAATTTAAGAAATTCACTTATCACTCGGACCTAGCTAGGATAACTACAAATACACCATGCACAGATTTGGCAAAATGACCTCTTGCTGTCTTAATCCTGGGAGAAGAGGCGAGATACGGAACCAGCCTTGTTGGTAGATGAAAATGGAGTTGGGACAGACTCCTTCTATGTGTCATACCCGTTTCCCCCCATCAGAGCCCCATACATCTCCTTCCAAAACATGTAAACCTGATGTCAAAATAATATAATATGAACTGATCTGTGCAAACGATTGCAACTACTTTATAATTAAACATCTAGGGAATTATTTTTGTGAAATAGATATCTCTGTACATACCAGGGATTTAATTACATCCTGGATTAAAAGAAATTTTGACCCAAGATTGAAAACAGATGGTCAATCACCTCATGTCCCAATGGTTGCTTTGTAAGCAAGTGACACTGGATTCTGTGCCTTCAAGTACGTTTTCCCCCACCTCATTGTTTTTGCCAAATACTCATTAAAGAAGAAACACAAAGGACTCCACTGTTAGATTTCTCCTGGGTTTCTTGAATGTTAGAAATCAACGGGATTAGTGACGTTTGATTGGAAAATTGTCTTCAGCATTTACCCTCGTGATTTGTGTCTAATCTGGAAGGAAACAGCTGACTTATTTAATCACCATGTTACGTCTTGTTCTTTCTACTTGCGAAAATTCAAAATCTGGAATTTAGATTGTAGTTAGTTTCGTTTTCTACCTTGATGTTTTTAACTTTATGTAAATGAGCAAAGAATGTGAGATGGGGGAAATGGTAGCTATTCTTCTCCATGTTTTGTTGATGAGACAATGAGCTCCCTCCCCCCAAGACACAAAACTATGTTTGAATAGAGAAATGTACAAACAATTCTTGTGAACAGTTTGTTGAGTTGATTGTTATAGAAAACAGAAGCAATTTAAATTTCCCCCCCTCAGTCAATGAATCAAGTTTTTCTAATCTAATGTAAGAGGGAGATCTTTTGGTTAATAGCACAATTTGCATGGATTAAACCGCAGGCATCACAGGGTGCTGGGGATATAATGGTGAACACAAGAGACACATCGTGGAGCCTCACAGTCTAGAAGAAAAGACAGATTTTAAAAGAATTATTCAAAATAAATAATTACAATTGTGCAAAGAAATACAATGTGTTGGAGCTTTATATAACTGAGCGAGAAATAATATGCGAAGCTACTGACGTCAGAAAACCTTGGCACGTGCGAGGAACTGAGAGCGTTCCAATGTGGCTGCAGCGTAGAAGACCCGGATGTGGTTGAAGACAGAGGCAGCGGACAGCTCACAGAGTGACATGAGGCCGTATAAGTTGGGGATCGGGCCTGGGGACAATGGGAAGCAACCGAAGAGTTTTTAGGTAAAAAAAGTGATCAGATATCTGTTTTAGGAAGATCACACCGGCAGCAGTATGGAAGCTAGGCGGGTAAGAGCTGATATGACTTGTCCTGGGGCAGCCCTGGTGCCGCTGGAGGGAAGTAGGCGGCTGAAGGAAGGTAGGGGAAGCAGAACTGCCAGAACTTGGTGATTCGTTGGATGTGATGGGGGAGGAAAAGGCTTTGATTCGAGCAAGTGGATGGATAGAACTGCCTTCTACAGAGATAGGAAGTGCTAGACGAGGAGTAAATTTGAGTGTGAGAGAGAAGAGAGGATATGGTGTGTTCTCTTTTGGAGTTAGAGTTATAGGTGCCTGTAAGACATCCAAGTGGAATAAGCCTATACGGGTCCAGGGCTCCAAAGGGAGGTCCAGACTGGAGATGCTTGGCCATCATTTGGATAAATATGATAAAGAAGCCGCAGGAGTGGATGAGATCACTTAGGGAGAAAGTGTGGAGTGAGAAAAGCAGACAGCCCAAGAACAGGACGACCATAAATCCCAGTGTGCCCGGCGTAGTGCCAGTTATCACCCATTGCCCCAGTATAATTATTAATTGCATCCCTTTCCCTCTTGAAAGTGACCCAGTTTGGAAAATAAATATATAGTCATCCTACTTAAGGAAGAACAAGAGGAATGCCAACATTTAAAGCTTGAGTGCAAAGCCACAAAAGGAGCCCAAAGGGAAGTAAAAGAGGAGAAAGTGATGCTGCTGAAGCCAAGGGAAGACAACGTCTCAAAAATTTTTGCACGTGGAATTGCACAGGCTTTGCTCTTGGGTTCCACCGTAATGATGAAATAGTATGACAGCCAAAATAGCTCAGTTAGGACAGTAGAGTGGAACAAAGGTTAGTTCAGGAATTCAGGCAGAGCTGGGGGCAGTGCTGATCAGTTCTGGAGCAAGATAAGTGCCATTGGTACTGAAAGAAGTAACGCAGAGCTTAGACACTAAAAAACAAATAATTTTCTTGTCTTGGCAAATATATTGGGGAGACTGTTAGGAATGTTAACATCAGCTAACTGGAATAGTACTTAACTACTTCTAGTGCCTCGCTCACGCCATGCCGTTTCTTGTCTGCTTAACTTTGTTTTGATTTCCGCCCCCGTCTGAAAATCTCTTTCCCTCCATCTTCTTCTTTACTCTCAAGATAAGGTTCTGGTGTCCCCTTCTCCGGGGACCTTCCTTCTCTAGGCACTCTGAAACTAGGTTCCCTCCTCTGGCCTACCTCTGGCCCCACAGCTCTAGGAAGGCTTCTGTCATTTTACAGTGAAACGCGTCTTTTCTTCACCAGACTGTGAATCCTCCTTCTTAGACTTTAGATTCCTTAAAATCAGGGAGAGTGGCTTATTCTTATTTATCTTTGTAGCTTTTGCCACTACATAGGGTTTTGTATGTAGTAGAAACTTAATAAATGTTGAATTGAACTAAGTAAAAATGTAGGAGTGAATTCAGAATCATTTTCTTTTTATTGAGGTAAGATTTATATAAAGTGAAATGCATGGATTGTTAATGTGCAGTTATTGAGAAATGTAATTCAATGTAACCACTGTCCTAATAAATAGACCCTTTCTATCATCCCAGAAGGTTTCTTCATGCCCCTTTCCACTTAACCCCTAACCCCTATCATAGGCAATCACTATTCTGATTTCTGTTCTTAAACATTAGTTTTTGCCTATTCTAGAACTTCATAAAAATGGAACCATAAGGTATGTGCTCTTTTGTGTCTGGTTTATTTCATTCTGCCTTATGTTTGTGAAATGGATCCATTTTGATGTGTGTATCAATAGTCCATCTCATTTTATTGTTGTGTAGTAGTTCACTGTGTGAATATGCACAATTTGTTTATACATTCTCCTGTTGATGGACATTTGGGTGGTTTCCCGTCTGGGGCTATTATGAATAAAGTTGTTATGAATTATCATGAATAAATCTTTTTGTGGACATATGTTTTCGTTCTTCTTAGGAAAATACCTAGAAGTAGATTTTTTGGGTCATAGGATATATATGTGTGTATGTGTATATATATATATATATGTATATAGTGTGTATGTGTGTGCACAACTGTGTAAGAAACTGCCAAGCTGTTTTACAAAGTGGTTGTATCATTTTTACATTTCTCCTGGCCAGACATGAGCGTTCTAGCTGCGTCACTTCATTACCACCATTTGTACTCTTAATCTTATAAGTTTAGCCATTCTAGTAGGTGAGAAATGGTATCTTTTTATGGTTTTATCTCCATTTTCCTAGTGAGTTAATGATGTCGAGCAGCTTTTTTGTGAGCTTATTGGGCATTCATATATATTCTTTTGCCTGTTTAAAAATGTGGTTATTTGTCTTTTTGTTATAGGATTATAGTTCTTCATATGTTCTGAATATAAGTCCTTTATCAGATATATACATTTCAAATATTTTCTCCCAGTCTGTGTCTTGCCTTTTTATTTTCTTCGTAGGATCTTTTGATGAGAAGTCCTTAACTTTGGGATGAAGCCCAATCTACTTTTTTATGTATAGTACTTTTTGTGTCCTCTCTACAAAACCATTGCTTTCCTCAAGATCATAAAGACACTCTGTTTTATTCTAGAAGCTGTATCATGTTAGTTTTTATATTTAGGTCTATGATCCATCTTGATAAAATCGGAGTTGGGGACATTTTTAACAATTTAGCAAGTGGAGTGGAGTCATACTCCGCTTGGTTGACCTTAGGAAAAAAGATAGGCTAGCCTCTTGTAAAGAGACTTTGGTCATCATTTTGAGTATTGTGTGGGCCTTATAGTGATAAAATATGATTTATCTACTTTGAAAGAACATTAATATGCCCGGGCAGAAGAGCAACAGACTGGAAGCTCAAGCACTGTGTTTTTTCTGAACATTTATATTAGTAAGACTCACTGAATTCACCTTGATTTTTATGTCTCAGTTTTTAAGTAAAATGCGATGGTATAATCACCTTACTTCATCGCATTGGAATGAGCATATTAAATGACCATAAAGCCTTTCTGAAATATCAAATTATTAGTCTGCAACAGGTAACAACGATGATAAGTTGCGAACTGTATAACAGTTGCTTATTAAGTTACAGACTCTGTCCGTAAATGACAAAAAGAGTTTTGTGCTGGATATCTCTAATGTAGATGAAACTAATATCTTTTAAACCAGCACAACTGCACAAACTTTCTATGGTTTTGCCACATAATGAACAGTTTCACCCCAGAGTCTCCTCTAACGAATAAGGATTGCGGCAGTGATGTATGCTCACGATCTCTACTGTCACAGGGAACTGAGAGGGAGCCCGCTTGGTGATGTTTGCACAGGGCCTTATGAAAATACACCCATCAAATGGCACATTGTCGTTGAGTGCAGGGCCACTCATTAATAAAACTCCTACCCCAGGATCAAATTCCCTGTATAGTGTAAAAAAAACTCATTAATCTCATTAATTCAGAACCACTTTGGAACTTGTAATCATTCAGACCTGGCGTATGCGATTCTTATTCAGTTCAAAGTTCACAGTTGAAGATAGAAAGTGGGACTCAGAATGACTGTATTAAGTAATTATGGGACAGTAAGTGCTGTGAGTTTAATTTTACTCTTTTTGGATCTTTAGTTTTTAATACGTAGTGTACAAGGCATAAGTCTACATTTAGTTTTAAATATAAATTACTCTCCAGAGTTTTACCAGTTAGACACCCCTCTCCGTCTTCCTGCATTTCTTTTGCCCTCTCCCTTCCCTCCCTCACTTCCTTCACCCCCAGACTCAAAGCCCAGGGTACTTGTGACCACACAGACTCACCTGTGCCCAGAGGGGAAGGAAATTACCGTGGCCCGGAGTCTAATACACACTGTATTAATGGAGTTTTCTGTATAAAATTAAAGGTAAAACTGGAATAAGATGCAAATGCATGTTCAAAAGGAGAACCACACACTCATTAAAAAACATCTGCTGACATTTGCTTTTTCCTCATTTTCAGTAAACATTTTACTTGATATACAGTCTTTATTATTGAACATAAATCCCTTAGAGGCAGGAAATGCTTCTGGCTTGACAAATCATATAATATAAAACATTTCAAGGCCAAAACAGTGGTTCTGAATGCTTTGGTGAGAATGTCGGCAATTAAAGATGAGAGAGGAAAGGTCTGTATTACAAGGGGTGCTGAATATTTCATTTCTTTTGTCACATCTTCATAAAGACACCACTTGTGGCATGGTGCAAGAGTGTACTTTTAGTCAGAAAACACACCGATTTAGGATGCACTTTAGTGCCACATGGAAAAAATTTTAAAGTGGCTCATAACGATCATGTTTGTATACATTTCATGCATTCCTGGTTATAGTTGTTAAATGGAGAGAAGGCAAACAAATTATTTACCAGAGGGAAGAAATCACCCCAGGAGTTGCGTCCCATACTCAGGTAAATTTCGCTTATTTCTCATTTAGGTTTCCTATCATCTATCCAGGAACTATATTTCCCGTATCTGATTGTCAAGCTCTCCTGTTTTTCACACTCAACCTTTGTGCGTGCGTGTGTGTGTGTGTGTGTGTGTGTGTGGAGGAGGGGAGGTTAAAAGGGAAAGAACTTCTTTCTTTTTACTTCCACATGTCTTTTGATTGAAACCTCCTGATTGTTTCCTGTGTTAGGTCTCACAAGAATAGTACTGAACTCAAAGGTAAATCTGGGATCTTAAGAACAGAACTTCACCCACTAACCTGCACTTGCACGTGGTGGGCCCCGAACGGGAATAAGGTGTCTTCAGAAGCGCGAGTTGTACTTGGGATCTGCCTCACGAGTATATTGCATATGAAATTTCCTGAAAATTCCCTGTGATGGGCAGGGTGGAAGGAAGAGGGATGGAGGAAAACCCAGCTGAGCCAAAGCCCCAGATGCACGGTCATCGATGTGAGAAATTTCCTGTTCCTGATGACATCCTTGGTTCCACTGCATGTGGCTTAGCAAGCAGGGTTGGGGGGTGGCACCCAGCAAGACAGTGAAAATCAGTCTCATGAAATCTTGATATCAGAGTTGAGACCTAGGACCAAGGAAATTTGTGCTTTTTCTTCTTAAAATTTGGAACTGGAATATTTAAGTAAATTGTAATACATTCTTTCAGTGGAATATCAGCATTTATTTCAACGATGTTTTCAGAGGTTTTTAAAAAAATAATAGAGTCAAGAGCTGCTGTCCTAGAGTCATACGAATCTGTTTTCAAATCTTAGCATTGTCACTTGCAAATTGTGTAGCTTTGGGTACATTATTTAATCTCTCAGAACATCAGTGTCTTCCTCTATAATCGTAATACTTAACTAATATGATTTTTGTATGGATTAAAAGAGATGATGCTTATAAAATTCTTAGCAGAGGGACTGCACACAAACATCTATCTGTATAAAATCTATAAGGTATTATAGATTATCATTATTTTGTAACATTTATATGGCAGGAAACAAACATATCCGTTATCGTCTTATTATGTAAACACATCAGAAAACACGCACAGAAAAAAAAAGACATCTATCATTCACTCTGTGTTTTCCCAGTTCCTCTTTGTGCATAACTAATTGTACTTCGTTTTCTGGCCTCAGAGATTTGTGAGGTTGTCTGCTGTGTATGTATAAGAAATCCCTCGTCACTTAAACCTGCCCGGCAGTCCAGTCCTGAGGAAGACTGGGCATCGCTCATTGCTTAGTCTCCGCGCTGGATGGTCGCAGTGGCTTCCCAGGCCTGAGAGCAGTGACCAGCTCTGCCCCTCCGTCCTCCTTCCTATTGCCAGGATGATCGTCTCCTGTTACTCTGGGCGTGCCTTTGAGTTCTAGAAATGGATTTAAAGCTGGGCCGTGTGGGGCTGCCTTTGGAGAGTCCCCTCCCCCCACCCTATCCTTGCTTCTTTGGTGCAGTGTCACTTGATCTCTTAGATATTTTAGAGTTTCATATAGAGTTTTTTTTTTTCCTGCAAAAAATGGGTTACTGCTAAAATGAGTTTGAGAACCACTTTTCGACAGGAGAGGATATAATGTCTTTACACGGCATAGAGTCCTTGTAAAGAACTGCTGATCCGCGCTTTCCTCCCCAGCCTTCTCTTTCTCTCTTCCCCTTCCTTACCCTCTGCTTCGACAACTGTGACTTCCTTAAGATATTCCCCAGATACGCCATCATTGTGCTGCCCTTTGTACCTTTGCACACATATTTAGCTCTTCGAGAATGTCCTCCCTCTGTCTCCCCACATGGCCCCAATTTTGTGTGCCATCCAACAAATCTAAGCCCAGTGTGCTCTTCTGTGTGCAAGATTCCCAATTCTACCAGGTGGACTTCTATGCTTATATTTATCAGGATTATTGGTTGTAAAGAGCAGGGACTGAGTCAGGCCATCCCGAGCAAAGATGGTAAAAAGGGAGATAGGAATCTCATGGGAATCCATGAAAAGAAACCATGGCATGGCCGAGTTACCCCAAGAACCAAGGAGCTTTGGGGACATCAACAGTAGGTTGGTGGCAGATCTTCAGTGAAAAGCCCTGTTATCACAGCAATTCAACTGTCCTTTTCTGTCTACTTTTCCTTCTAACAACTAACTTCCTCACTCTGTACTCTGTGTTCCTGGGTTCAAATCCTGTTTTACCACTTGCCAGTGATACAATCTTGGACAAATTACTAAACCTCTTTGAACATCACATATATGAAAGTTAGATAAGGAAAGCATAAGATTGTTGTAAGGATGAAATATTAACCACTAATGCTAACCATGTGTTTCATCAATTCCAAGATGCACATTTTTTTTTTCTTTTTGCTGAGGAAGATTTGCCCTGAGATAACCTCTCTTGCCAGTCTTCCTCTTTTTTTTTGGCTTGAGGAGGATTCACCCTGAGCCAACACCTGTGCCAATCTCCCTCTTATTTTGTGTGTGGGTGACCACCACAACATGGCTGCTGAGGAGTGGCATAGGTCCACACCCAGGACTCAACCTGGGCTGCTGAAACAGAAGACGATGAACTTAACCACTAGGCCACGGGGCCAGCCCCAAGATGCACACTTTCATCCACATTTTAGTACCTCTGAACTTGGGTTGCATCTTACAATTACTGTCTGCCAGACAGGAGTTAAGCTGTGAGGGAGTTATTGCCTGCTCCTGTACAAACATGGTTATTCCCGGATGCGTGATTGGACAACAGCAACATCTCCATGTTTGACTTGGGAAACTCTTCAGGGACTGATTGAAGTAGGACTTTGAGTCCCAGCTGTTGTCTGAAAACCTTCTATTGGCACTTCTTGATAAGATAAAAAAAACGCTCCAGTATCAAAACTTGCAGAGTGTTAGTGGCTTGGAAGAAATACTGAAAACAGCGGTGGAGCACTCTTAGAACTGCTGCATCTTTTGAGAACTGCAGCCGAGGACTCTTGATGGCCAGAGGATTCTGTTGTGTGGAAAAACACTAGCATTGCTGACTGAGTCCAACAGTGATTCAGAAGAATTCAACTCTATGGAGAAGTTTTAGGAACCCTAATTAATTTACTTTGCTTATATTTTCCTTTTCATGTGTGCACAAGAATGATATATGATAAAATCTATGTATAAATCATCTTAAAATCCTTTTCAAGAAGTATAAAGCTCTAAGTGGTAAGAAAGCATTGGGTTACAGATTAATTAGCAGCATTTTTTTCTTTCATAGTAGTCCATAAAATAAAAGTGTATTGTACAATAATGACATCTTAGACTTGATGAAATGTGGTATTTTCGTTATTATTACCTAATATTTATTTGCTCATAAATTTTATTCACTCATGGTCCCTCATTGCCTTTTCCTTCATGACTTTGCAGCTGTATTTCATAAAATAATCACCTTATTCTCTCCATAATTACCAGACTGGCCCAGCTCATTCTTTTTTCTTTTTTTTTTGAGGAACATTAGCCCTGAGCTAACATCAGCTGCCAACCTTCCTCTTTCTGCTGAGGAAGACTGGCCCTGAGCTAACAGCTGTGCCCATCTTCCTGTACTTTATATGTGGGACACCTGCCACAGCATGGCTTGCCAAGTGGTGCCATGTCCACACCCAGGATCCGAACCAGGGAACCCCAGGCTGCCGAAGCAGAATGTGCGAACTTAATCGCTGCACGACTGGGCCGACCCCATCTTTTTTCTTTTTTTCAACCAGGACATCTTTTAGGCCACAGCTGTGTTTAGGTCCTGAGCCCCTAATGTAATCCCACTGTGGGAGTTGGGGGAGAGTTATGTGGTAGAGAACATGACTGCCAGGACTTCCCCAGGAATTTCTTGTCGTCTTTGTCTTCCCAGTACTTAGCACAGGGCCAAGTGTAGTACTAATACATATTTGTTGAATGAATGTATGAACCAAAGTGATCTTGCAAGAGAGGGAAGTCCATGTCTCATTTATCACACACAGTTTGACAATGAATTGTAAAGTTTAATAATGTTTTAAAAAAATCATAGTAGCATCTCTAACTTACTTGCTATTATAAATATTTGATCTCAATTTTCTTCAAATGTAGTATTTGAGATCTTTCATGGATTAGGTTTTTCTAATTGTCCTGACTTGGGGGAATTTTTCAGTAATCATTTCTATGCCCTAATTGATTAATTCTTTTTTTCTTTTCTTAAGATTGGCACCTGAGCTAACAACTGTTGCCAATCTTTTTTTTTTTTTTTTTTTCCTGCTTTATCTTCCCAATCCCCCGTACATAGTTGTATATCTTAGTTGCAGGTCCTTCTAGTTGTGGGATGTGGGACGCCGCCTCAACGTGGGCTGACGAGCAGTGCCATGTCCGCGCCCAGGATCCAAATCCTGGGCTGCCGCAGCGGAGCGCGCAAACTTAACCACTCGGCCACGGAGCCAGCCCCTGATTAATTCTTTAATGGAGTATACATAGTGTTTGATATCTCTGTGATATAACAGCATAATATAATCACATTCTATTCCTTGGGTTGGCCAGATATAGTTATAAATATCAGTCATCTCTTATGAACACTTTTCTCCATGAAATTTTTTTTTTCTCCTCCTATTTCTTTCAAAATTGAGTGGAAGAAAATGGAAGAGAAGAGTGATCCCTCTCTTTCTTCTCTGATGACTTATGGATTCCTCCCCTTCACTCTGAAGGTCCTTAACATTGGGCAGATTCTGTAAACTTTATGTGCTCACATCTCCTTATATGACTGGTTTATTCCCAAAGTAAGTGTCTTTAGTATGACTGACCAGATTAGGTACATTTTACCATTCTTTAAGGTTTTGTTATAGCCTTGTGGGCAACACTTCATTCTCTCGTTATCACATCATTTAACAAAAGGCATGCAATGAATGTTCATTATGTTAGATCTGGCCCTTTCCCTCTTTTTCCACTGCCACTCTGATCCGAGGTCTCCCTACCACTCACTGGACGGCCATACTCCTCTGTAACGCCGTTCTCTGATACCAGCCTCTCCCTTGCTGAAAGCCACATGGTCAGAGGAACCTTCTAGGAAGAGCCTCTTTGATCAGGTAACTTCTTTGCTCTAACATTTCATTTTCCTTGGGATCAAGCCCAAATCCTCGTGGTGGCATTAAAGTCCCTCAGTAATTTGTCCTTACCTTACTTATCCAATTGTGACAGCTACGATTTTACAGAGGACGCCTTCCCTTCCAGTCACGCCAGTCTTGTAGCCGAGCTGTGACCATGCCGTGCCTGTTGCCTCCTCCCTCCTTCTGTGTTTCCTGGTGCCAGGCCCCAGGGTAGGTTGTGTTTTTCTTCTCCTCGCCCATGAATCTGGTTTATTCTAGAATGAGATTCAAGTTCTTCCTCCTAAAATAATTAACGCCTTATATTTTATAGCCATACTTGCTTTAAGCTATGTGTCAACAAAAATAATTACTTCCTTTCACTGTTAAATCTGCCCACAGCAGTCAGGGATCTTTTAGCATTTTTGAACAGTTTTGTTATTTTTATATTGACACCTTGTTTTTCTTCCTAGACTTTTATTCAGCTTGAGCACTCATCTTACTCAATGCACATGGCTCCTACTGATGTATGGGTTAACAAAATCCAAATCCATCTTCAGAAGGGAAGTATTTTTCTAATATTGATTTATTTATAACATATACTCTACACCACATACAATATTGATATACAAGGTTGATATTATTCAAAAGAATATGTTGTTTAGGCCTAGATGATATTTACAATTGCGGATTTTAAAGAAAGATTTATCCAACTATGGCGTTCTTGGAATAAGTGTATACCTTTTCTAAGTAACTGCTTTGAGAGGGAAGACTCCTTTTTGGATATATTAGTTCTAATGTGTTGGTTAAAATAAAATATCACTACCTTATTATCTTCTCCACTGATATTGTAACTTCAGATGGGCACGGTGTTTTTATGTCTTTTAGATTCCTCAAAAAGCTATCCAATGTATATAATGCATTTTTGTTGAAAACAAACACCCTAAATCCTATTGCAAAATTGAAACTTAAGAAGAAAAAAAAAATGTAAAACACTGATCAAGATGAATACCCCAGTTCCTAGGATCAAGCGCAGTTTTCAAGTTTCGATTGAAATTTGAAATGACTTATTTTCAACAATAGGTGGCGCTTCACAGGTTTTTGCTGTTAGTTGAAATGCATTGACTGTATGAAATCTCTCTCTGCTATCAATTTTAAAAATTAATAGAAACGTTAACATTCATCTAGCACTTTGGTAACTGACAGAAACTGTATGTACTACTATATCTTCCACATTTATTATAAAAATTAACATTTTAAAGATTATCCAAAAGAACCTGTCAATATGCTTTTTGAAAATATATAGAAGGATCACCTGTGTTTTACTTTTCTACTTATCTTCAACTTTTTAAATATTATTTACTTTTTTAAAACGTTATTTGCTTTATTTACTCTTAATGATCACAAAGAGTTTATGAATTTTATAGAAGGGCTTTTTAATATGGCAACGACCTTTACTTTAACCAGAAGTAAAATGTAAATGAATAAAAATTCCAGATAAATCTTAAGGTCATCAGGGCTCATTAAGTTCCTTAATCTGAAATTATTAGCGGATAACTGCTCCAAATTCCCAGTTAAAACATACACACACACACACACACACACACACACAAACACAGAGCAATACAATTACTTAAACCTAAGAGTTCAACCTTAGAAAAACAAAAGTAAAACTGTATTAACTTGAAACACTTACAAGACAAATAAATTCATTATTTGGGGATGAAGCACCTAGAAAGAGGGGACCTGAGACATTTCCTCATCATACAGTATGTCTGAGGCAATGATAACTTGTAAGAATTTATATAGAGCTTTAATGCTTACAAAATACTGCATACAGATTCCGTCCACAGTAGCACTATGATTAGGGAAGGCGAATTATTGTTATTAACTTGGGGTTTTCGATCAGAAAGCAAGCTAAGAACGATTAGGTGAGGGTCATCAAGCAAGAAAGTAGCAAAGCTGAGACTTGAATTTCATATCATCTGACCCTACGACAGGTCCTCTTTTCTCAATACCATGCCATTTTCATACTTGTAATATTGGACAGGGGGAGATTATGGGCGAATATGGTATATTAACTAAAGTTATAGACCATTATATAGAAGAATGACATAGTCAAAACTCACATTTTCAATATATGTGTCCTACCAATTATTATGGGCCGTGTGAAATGTTTTTTGGAAATGGAATTATTTAAAATTCTCCATGAGAATTGCAAATCGAAGACTCTAAATATAAATTCTTTTTCTAAAAAACCTCTTGTAAGTTTTTTGTGTTTTCTTGTTTCAATATTAGGCGTTCTTAAAGAAGGCATGCCTTCAGTCATTTCATCAAATAAATATTCTATTTTTATTTTCCCAAATAAAGGATAAACGATAGCCTTTGGAATAGGTTATTTCAATAGGAAATATAGATTAAAGTGGGCAAGCCCCAGGAGAGGTTTTAAATTGTTTTTGTCTTAATGAAAACATGATTTTGTTTTCTTACTGGTTTATCTTTGGGGGCAGTTACAGGTTTAAATTAAGCTAGGTTCTTAGTGCTTGTCTCTTAAGATGAAGATAGCAGTAGACAGTTAAGGAAATGAGAGATTAATAACTTTTGCTGGCCAGAATCAAAGATGATACCAGGTGATCATTATAAGGGCCATTCCACTCATGGTTTCAGGAATCAAATCAGCAGCAGAGATGGCTACTCTTGTTTTCTGGTGAAAATGAAGAAGAAGTGAAGGCTCTAAAGGAAACATTTAATATTACGGAACAGGAAAGAAGACAGGATTTATTCTTCAGTGGCTAGATAAGAAATGAAGCCTGTTTTGTAGTCGGGGAAACATGTTTCCTTCGACAACCTTACCATGTGGACTTCATTAGTCCAATCTTTGATATACAGTAGTGATGCAGTTTGTCTGAACTCGTCACTTTGATGCTCTGTAAAAGAATATGACACTTCAGGAATGAAGGGCACCAATTCAGAGCCCTTCCATGTACATTTCTTTCACTTCTTACAACTTGTAGAGAAACAGAATCACTTGTGACAAAGTACACAAATGGTTAGTTGTGGAATTACAGAGCTGACAGCAACTACAAATCATTCAGTCTGATTTACCAAATGTATTGTTTGATTTGCCCACTTCCAGAATTTGAAACCAATACAGAACACCAGTATTTCAAATAGGGCAGAAGGATGAGAATTATGCCTATGAAAATGAAGAGAATGTTTATGGAAAATTTGCAGAATAGGTTGGTCTATTTTTGTCAACTACAAAGATTGTTTACAAAAGGAAACTGAAAATAAAATGGCCTATCCTTGCCAGCTTTTCTTGGGAAGTATAGTAATATAATGACTGTTGCCCTAAAAGGAAAGTAGGGACTTCGTTTCCATTCCTGATTCTGCATTAATTTATTAGATGCTTATAGGCTAACTCACCAACTTCTGTGATTATTTTGTTTGTTTCTCAAGAAGATAAAAGATTATATTTATTGTAATGACTTCACAGAAACATTGGCAGAATCAATAAGGTATTATTTTTTCAAGAGCTTGGAACACATTATGGTTCTGCTATTTTGGCAAATAAAGTAGATAAATGAATAAGTTAAGCCTCTCAGTACTACACTTGTGGAAAAAAATCACTAGCAGTTGTGAGGAGTTACCAGATTTTTTTCATTTGAGTTTATCTTTTTTTCAAAAATCAAATCAGCAGAAGAGATGGCAAACCTTGTTTTCACATGAAAATGAAGAACAGTCAGGGCTCACTTTCCATTCCACTATATTCTTTTAGACATATCTTAATATAGTAAACTGAAAATTATTGTAAGATTTTCCCATGGATATTTACATTGTTTTTCCTTTTCAGGAAAATTTCAAACTCCAGCTATCCATTTCTAGCCAAGGCACACTGTAATTAAACTTACTAAGTAAAGAACAATGTCTATTTTAAGCTAAAAATTTAGAATTTGTACAAAGTCTTACAGTTGCAGGCAATCAAAAGGAGAGGGAAGTTTTATGAAGTCTGTCTAGATCCAGGGTGGCAAGGCTATAACTATATTTATTTGTAATGTAACATTTAGAGGAAAACGTACTGATGTATTTTAGTCCTAAATGGTGTTAAAGGGTCATTGGTCAACTTGGTGCAGCATAATATTTGATTTCTAAATAGAACATGACCCATGATGATGGTGTTATAGGTAAAATTTCACGGGTTTTATTTATTGTTGTAATTTAAAAATAATCTCATGCAAATTATAATTTAATATATCTGTGATTGAAATAGTTTGATGTTTATTTGTGATAGAAATCTTTCAAATATATTTTTGTAAGATTTACGGGAGTGGAATGTTCAGTGCTCCCTCTCCTGGTTTTATCACATTGGTGATCTGACCTCTCATCCCCAAATTGTGATAGCTGAGAAGACAATTTTGAAGAACCAAATAAGAGACTCTGATGTGATCTTCCGTTTCTGATTTCACTATTCCAAATCCATTAATAATGGTCAAAAAACCGATCCATCATTGGTTAAAGTTCATTACATCCCCAAATATAAAGAGATCTATGGAAAAACCAGAAAACATGTACCATAAAGTTGAGTTTATGGTTTTAAACAGCCTGTTTTAATACAATTTATAATATTGAGTGATATGTAGCTTCTTGTCTTCATTCCTGTTCTACGTTATTTTCTAGGGATGCTTTCTTCTTGTTGTGATGGTCTTAATGCCCTAGGCTCCTCAGATCTAATTCCAAATACGACTTAAAATTTCTAAAGTGCTCAACCATTTGAAAGCCTAGTATAGAAAAAAAGTTTCAACAGAATCACTTGCACATGTAAAGAAGGAGATTAAAAATAATTACTTTGAACTGAAAATTTCCATACTCAAATTTATATTTGACTTAGATTCTGGAGTTTTGTTTGCTTTATTGTGCAAAAGACTATAAGCTACTTCTGCTAGTACCCGGAAAAAATGTTTCCTTTCCATTTACCATGTTTTTGGGTTTTAGGTATCTTAAAAGTCTCTGTGGAAACTTAAAGTTCGCATAGAATTATCCTCATTGCAGGATGAAAGTACAAGATTTTGATAATAAACGTCTAAAATCCCATAGTTTGCAAGGACACAAAAAGCCAGCTTCCTACTGATTAAAATGCTTTTCTTTTTCAGCGATGCATTATATATCACTTAAGAATTACGAGACTTCTTGGTAAATTATTTCCATTTTAATTAATTGCCTTTTAGATGATTTAAAAAGTAAACTGGTTGGGTGCTTTTTTGCAAAATTATACAAATACATTACAAAATTGCAGGAACTTGGGATTTTTTTCATTTTATTTTGGGGAAATTATATCACAAACCTAGATAGAGCAATTATTTAAATATCTCCAGCAGGAAATTTCACCTTTACGACACGATGTTACACGACATTTGCAATAAAGGTGCCACCTTTTGAACTTCCAGATTTCGCATTTTCTGAACTTGCTTTAAATAGGAACTGTAATGTTCTGTCATCATGTTTTTTACATGAATATACATTTCCTCTCTAGCTGATCATGTGATAGCTTGGCATACCACTTTTTAAAAATCTTCTTTTATTCTTTAAAATTATTTTCTAATTCAACTTTAAGAGCTGAGTCCACCAACTCTTGTACTGAAATGGATAACTAAAGATTGATAGCTAAACTTAAAGCTATTCTTCAGCTGCATTTGCAGGGTTTCTAGAGCAATCTCAAATTTTTGGAGGATGTTTATTACAAAGAGTGTACACGGCAACATTTCCAAGTTGGTACACATAAACGAAAGAGGAAACGACTGTTGGGGAAATCCTGTTCCAGGTTTTCAGGCAGTCCATGTGATTGACACATGATATCACTGGAGGCGTGTCCCTGAGTGGAGGTGGAGGTGGAGGCTAGGAGCAGAAATTCTGCGGAGACAGAGTGGGATCGCTCTGTAAGGCACGCAGTGGTTTGCAGAGTGATAGCAGCAGACAGAGCTCCCTGCCTTGGATAAGGAACAGCTACAGTCGCTGTAAATGTGCCTGAAAAGCAATTTCCAATCTTTGCGTTAGGTAAGAACCGTTTCCTTCCTTTCCTTCCATAGACATTTTAGGAAAGATTAGGTGAGAAATGTTGGCTTGTGCAAGGAACTGAACATTCCTTTGAACTCGCTTTAGAACTAAGATTACTGGTTGCATTTCAAATTACCAGGAGCATTCCCACTGCTAAAACGAATGCTTTTAAAGTAAATGCTACCGCTAAAAGAAAAAGCAGGTTCCTTTCCTTTTTTTTTTCACTTTTCCGAACAGTAACAAGTTTAAAATCTGAAACGGTCGGATGTGTGAAAAACAGGGTGGTTTATGCCGAAGAGGGGCTCGGTGTGTGGACCAAATGAATGTTTGTTTAGGCATTGTTGGCGACCGAGTCCCGAGCGAAGCAATTGTTTAAAACCTGAATTTCCCGTCTCTGTGTATTGATTTCCAATGTGCAGAGGCGTTGCTTGAACGTTGTTTGAACTCCTAGGCATTCCAAGGGGGCAAAAGCACTTCGGCAAAAACGTGCAAGACTGCATGTTACTTTGGTTCGCTGCTGACACGCCGACTGTGCGCTGGCCTGTCAATCACGGGGAGCAGCAACAGCCAGCACATGGCAGCGGGCTGCGGGCAGCGGGCGAGCTGGCGAGTGGCCCGCCCTGCTCCCCTCTCCGCCGGAGCGAGCGAGCGCGCTACGCGTCCAAGCCCCCGGAGAGAAAGGGAAATGAACGTGTTTTTCTCTCTAACCGTCTGTAGCAGCCACTTCGGCCGTGGACCCGGAGGGTCGGAGCCCTGGGAGCGCGCGCTGCCCAGGAGGGGCTGACCGCCAGGACCAGAGTTCCCGGGGACGCCGCGCCCCCAACCGGCCCAGCGTGCGGGATCGGGAAGGTGCCTCGACCTGCGCGGGGGCCCAGCGACGACGCCCCGCCTCTGCCTCTGAGACGCACCCCCAAACCTCGCTCCTTTCACCACCACCCCTAAAACAGCGGGTCAAAAATCCCACCCCCAACCCCGGGGGAGCGGCGGCCTCGGCCTCGCAGGCGTGAGCTCCCGGCCCGCCGGGGCCTGCGCCGCTCCGGGACCCGCCCCCGGACACGGGTTCGAGCCCCGGCCCGGGCACCGCGAGTCTCGAACGGCCGCGCCGTGGATTTTTCGCGGGGCAGGCGGCCGCCCTCCGTCCTTGCCCGCGACCAGCGAGCGGTCCCCGGGACGCCTCCCGTCCGAGCCCAGCGCGCCCGCCGGCGGCCGTCAGCACTCCTCTCGCCGCCGCGCCCCGCTCGCTTTCCCGAGAGGCTCGGAGGGCCCTCCCGAGGGGGCTTCTGTGTCCTGGTCCTCGGACGGGCTGCGGGAGGAAGGCCCGGCGGTGGAGCAGCCCGAGCCGCGCGGCCCCCGCGAGCCGTGAGCGGGCTGCGGAGCAGCGGCCGCCGCCGCCGGAAGGGGGCCGTGCCGAGCGCCCCTGCCCGCGGGCCGACTCGCCGCAGCTCGGCGATGCCTCCTCGTCCTCCCCGCCGCGGTTGATGCGGCTCGTGCACGCCGCCGCCCGCACCGGCACCTGGGCCGGGTGGCACGGCTCGGCCCCGCGCCCCCGCTTCGGCCTAGGTGAGTGTCGGGGCCGCCCGGGCCCGCCGGGGGGGCGGCAGGTGCGGGGAGGGGAGGGAAGGGGCGACCCCCTCGGCCCGGGGCGCTCGGGGCTGGGGCCGCGCCGAGGCAGGGTCCCCAGCTGCCCGGAGCGGGGGATCCGGGGCGCAGGTTGTCCTCCCGGAGGACCCCTCCACGCGAAAGGTAGACCAGGGAGGTTTGGGGGTGTTTCCGGGAGGGCCCCGAGGAGCTTGTCGGCTGGTGCCAAAAGCGGGCTCTTAGTGGAGGAGTCTCCCGCGGCCGGGGGCTGGGAGGGGCCTTGTGCGCGTGCGCGCGCGCGTGTGAGAGTGTGTGTGCGCGCGCGTGTGCACGTGTGTGTGTGCGGGGCGCCCCAGGACGAGTGGGCGCCCCAGCGGCTGCAGCGCTCTCCCCGTTGGAGAGCGGCGGCCCGGCCAGCGGCGAGGCACTGCCGCTTTAACGGGGAAGTCCGCCCTCCTGAGGTCATGGTAACCTCAGCCTCCTCCCCTCCGCCCGCCCGCCCGCGAGAGGCAGAGCGGGCGAGCTTGTTTTCATTCATAACTTTTTCCTTTTCCTTCCTCTCCGTCACTCTTTATTCCCCGCCGCTCCCCGCGCGGCTCGCAGAGGGCGCAGCGCCGCCGTCGGAGCGGGCGATGTGGCGGCGCGGCTCGGCGCCCCGGCCCGGCCCGCCGCCCCCCGCGCTCCAGGGACCGGCCTCTTTAGAGTAGAGACAGATAGGTACTCATCACCTTCCCTGCCCGGGGCTTCCTTTGGCGCCTGCGTTAGCTCCGAGGGCTCTTCACGGTTGTAGGAAACCTTGGTGGGATACTCACAAATGTTCTGGAAGTCCTCGGTGGTCCTTAGGATGTGATGGGATTGTCCGAAAAGGTATTGGATTCGTGTTTTCTGGGGGAAGAGAGTTTGTCGAGAGCGGGTGAGCGTGTCTGGGGAGAGCTCGAGGACTGTCACTGCGTGAAAAGGGGCTTTGCTTCGGATCAGAGGTGGCTCATTTTCTTTGCTTTTTCTTTTGATCTGGTCATCGAGTTTACCAGCCAGCATGCACTTTGTTACAGCTCTCACTTCCAACTCCGATTAAAGTTGTGCCTGCTGTTTTTGCTACACCCTGCGAATCCTTCTCCACGGTTTTTTCTTTCGGGTGGAATCTTTAGGACTTACAGATCCTCTTTGCGGGGGGTGGCGCGGGGGTGATACTGTGCAGAGTAACGATGGAATATTTTTAACAGTCCTTAGGACTCCAGGGCTAAACCCAGCAGGTTATGAATGTGTTTCCCCTCATCCTGTGCAGAGAAGGTAGAATACAGTAGAAATTTGGGAGATCTGAGTTGGGAGAATGAGGGAGGGGAACTCCAAGAAGTTGACATATAAGACACTAGGGACTTTCAGTGTAGTTAATAGAGGAAACGGTCTTCTTTCTGCTTTATTCCTTAAGCTGGAGTTTTTTAGCTCAAGGTGGTAGTGGAGGATTGGCGTTTTTTTCTTTTCATTCTTGAACTGGATCTAATCTTTGGAAGGAATTTGTGTGAAAAATATTCCAGTTTACCATTGACTGAAAACGGGAACTTGTTTGGTATTTTGTTTTACGAAGAATACATTATGTTAGAAATAATTTACTGTTGGTATGGAAAGACAAATGCTTCTTTTTATCAGGATATTACTGTACTTATTTTATTACAAGAAGCACATTGATTCAGAGTTGGCAGTACTTTTGAAAATCAAGATGTGTCATGTAAATGCAGATTTTTAAATTCGAGGAAATAGAGATAATTGAAATGGCCAGAATTTCCCCCCACTGATTTAAAGGCCAACACTTATTTGTCCGTGAATGTCATCTCGTTATGTGATTGAACCCTTATTTAAACTTTAAAAAACCCTTTCATGATTTCCAATGTGAATACTCTCACATTCACAGAACTGTGCATTGAGTTTTGTGCTTGTGCTTTACTGGCTATTAGATACCAGGAACAGTTGTATTTGTCTGTATTCATTTCTGCATCTTGTAGATTGATAATGGGCTATCTTTAAAATCCTAGTTTCTACTGAAAATGACCGGTTTTGAGATTCCACTTTACTTTGGAATATCGTGGAATTTTTTTTTTGATGCATGAAGTATACCCTGACTTATTTCCTCATCATTAATCTAATTCTTATAACAGCAAACAGATAACACAAAGGCAACAGCACCAAAACCATTCTTAATTTTTTAAAAGTGGATCTTTTCCTTTATGGACAACACCGATAAACTGATACTGAGCTCTCTTTAGATGAGAGCTATTCCAGTACTCATGCTCAATATGCCCTACCAGGGCATACTCCATTTTAATTGTTCGTTAGATTCACAAACAGGAAGGCATTACTTCTTGATTCTGCTTTTTAGAAGTTGAAAAAACTCCTAATTTTTATGGCATGGGGTCTCTTGCTTACATTCTTCTTCTGTGATGTGGTCCTCAGCCTCTCTTGGAATTGGACTCTGGCCAGGAGCCCGGCATCATTGTAATCCGCTGATGAAGGAGATCATTACCAGGTGGTTTAGGCAATTTGTGACTTGACAGGATTTTTCCCCCCAAAACGTGCTTCCTGTCATTTATTTTGTCTCTCTTTCTGTTTTTTTCATCTTTGATTTCCTTTTAGGATTTCAGATGCATGCCAGGTTTCCACTGATTGCCAGAATTCGAGATCACTACACATGGATCCCCCAAATCAACATGGCAGTGGCAGTTCATTAGCTGTGATCCAGCAGCCTGCTTTGGATAGCCGGCAGAGGTTAGACTATGAGAGAGAGATTCAGCCTGCTGCTATTTTGTCCTTAGACCAGATCAAGGCCATCAGAGGCAGCAATGAATACACAGAAGGGCCGTCAGTGGTGAAAAGACCCGCTCCTCGAACAGCACCACGACAAGAAAAGCATGAAAGGACTCATGAAATCATACCAATTAATGTGAATAATAACTATGAGCATAGACCTACAAGCCACCTGGGACATGCAGGACTGTCGAGTAATGCCAGAGGCCCCATTTTGAGCAGATCCACCAGCACTGGAAGTGCCGCCAGTTCTGGGAGCAACAGCAGTGCCTCTTCTGAGCAGGGGCTGTTAGGAAGGTCACCACCAACCAGACCAGTCCCCAGTCACAGGTCTGAAAGGGCAATCCGGACCCAGCCCAAGCAACTGATTGTGGATGACTTGAAGGGTTCTTTGAAAGAGGACCTGACCCAGCACAAGTTCATTTGTGAACAGTGTGGGAAGTGCAAGTGTGGAGAATGCACAGCTCCCAGGACCCTGCCATCCTGTTTGGCCTGTAACCGGCAGTGCCTTTGCTCTGCTGAGAGCATGGTGGAATATGGAACCTGCATGTGCCTGGTCAAGGGCATCTTCTACCACTGCTCCAATGACGATGAAGGGGATTCTTACTCGGATAATCCTTGCTCCTGTTCACAGTCACACTGCTGCTCTAGGTACCTATGTATGGGAGCCATGTCTCTCTTTTTACCTTGCTTACTCTGTTATCCTCCTGCCAAGGGATGCCTGAAGCTGTGCAGGGGGTGTTACGACTGGATCCATCGCCCAGGGTGCAGATGTAAGAACTCCAACACTGTCTATTGTAAGCTGGAGAGCTGCCCCTCGCGGGGTCAGGGTAAACCATCATGATTTTTGGAGGTGGGTTGGACCTCCTGAACTTCTAGCTTTCAAGCTGTGGCTGTTAACAAAGATTCTATTAGATACTGATTTTATTTTCTTTACAATTTTCCCCTGTTTCCTGCCTTCTCTTCCCTGTTCCCAAGGTTTGACTCAATGGATTTTGCTCTTCTCTAATGGATGATCTTCAGTAATAGCGGACTGTGAAACTGCACCTGGCTCCCACTTATGACAAGAGCCTCTGCCATCCGCTCGAGAGGGTATTGAGTGAGAGCCAGTGGGCTTTTGTGTAACCTTTTTGTTCTGCAAGCAACTTTCCAAAGTTGTACACATGAGCATACCCACACACACACACCCAGACCACAGTGATTTAGAGCTGTGTTTGATTGGGAGCTCTGGGAGCAGGGAAATTGGGTTTAAAAGAAGCCACCGTTTAATTGCTTAAATAAGCTGTGTATTAAGTCTGTCTCCAACTAGGGCTATCTTCATAGCATTGGACCCTTAAGTAGCATGGGGGGATATATTTTTGTTATAACATAAAAACTTTCCTTTAACCACTGCCCTCTCCTTTTACCCCTCAAAACTCTCTCTCCTCTGTTTTGGCATTATCTTATTCTAGAGATGCCAGGTATTTTTGTTTTTCTATGTAATTTTAGGTTTGCTTTACATTGTAAATCTTCACATTGGAGATATATTGGTTGTATCTTGCTCATCCTTATTCTAGCTTTCATATTTGTGAAGGATTCAACTACCTTCCTTCCACACCCCACGCTTTTCACCAAATTTCTCTTGTCAGTGAGGGCACTTGGCTAACTGAAGTTGATATTTATAGCTGATCAATCTATAGGTGTCACAGAACTATGCTGCCTCAAGTGATCTGGGCTCCTTAATGGTCCTTTTGGTCCCTTGGTTAGTTAACAGCTGAGTAGTTCTAATCTTTTCTGTGTTTTCATTGCCTTAACCACAAATTGTGGTGCTTTTTGTATGTTTTATGTATAAATCACAAAGTTGAATTCTGACTATTTTTAAGACAAAAGTCTGTTAAACTTTTTTATTGTAAAGAATATTTATTATGCGAATCTCTATTATTTTATGATATTTATTGCAAAAGACTGTTGAAATGTACTCATGTCTGAATATAACAAAATATCAATACGTAACGGAAAATAAGGTGACACAAAGAAAGTACATATGTTAACTATAATGCAGAAAATATATTAATTAATGAAACTGTCTCTTGATTTCTTCATTTATTAACCTGTATTATATGGTGATGTTTGTCATTTGATTTGACTCTTTCTTCATGCACATGCATTTTACTTCTTTCCTTTAACATACCGAATCTAGACACAGGTGGGCTCAAATTTTGAACTAGATATTTCCTGGAAAATGTATTAATAAAAATTTTGTAATTCAAATTCTGTTTCAGCAAATGCCCAAGTGAATCACTTTAGGGAGTGGAAATCTTTTGTAACTAATATTAGCAATCACTCCCTACTTTGGATATTTTGTAAGCAATAGGTTTTGTGTCTATCATAGTTTCTTGGAATGGGATGTATCTGTAAGTTTTTAAAAATGTTTATCTTAACTCTCTTGGGTGAATCAGAAATTAGTCTTCATCAGCAAAACTTGAAGAACTTAGTTCTCTAGGCTTGCTAGGAGTCTCTGGCACTGTCACTTTCATAAAACCTTTTAGAAGTTAGAGTGCACCAAGGGAAGAGTTCACATCATTAAAACGTTTACAAACATTTCTGTCCCTACCTTTCCATTTCCTTTAATAAGTTTTTAATGTGGCCTGATCAAATTACATTTCTCTATGTCCTTTGGAATAAGAAATCTGAGGGCCTGAAACTTTATACTGTAGAAAGAGTAAATTATGTTTTAGTCTGCTGAGACTGCTACATAGCTGGAATCCTTGGGTCTGATAAATTTTGTTCATGTGAACGCTCAGACTCGGTTTCACTAACTCCCTCTGCCTAAGCGATGTGTCAGACCTGAATAATTCTCTGCATTTGAGAATAAGATGTTGACAATTTGCACCCAGGATTTAGGCTATCAGAACTCTTAGCCAGCTGTTTTGTTTGGGTCTTTTGCTCTTAGGTGATTTGGCTACAAGTTTTGGGAGTATTTGTTCTTTGTGAATAGAGTTTGATTTTCTTTTAATCAGACAAGGCATAAGTGATAGAAACTTGTTTTAATGCTGTCCCATCGAGCCACTAAACCTATTAGTTGGTGCTGTGACATTTGATATAATCAAATATTTTCTCTATGCCCTGAAAGCAGAAGTGTTTTTTAAAATGAATATTTGCGTTCTGGAGACTACTTCGCAATCTATAGTATTTCAAAATGTGAACTTATTTCCTCTCTATGCAAGTTATGTTTTGACTGGTCCCGTAACATTGAGTATTTTGTTGAGATTTGGCTCCTTAATGAAGTGTATAAACAGACTCCCTTAAAATACTAGTTTTTTTCTGTTATTCAGACCCTTGGTATCATTAGGAGTTGGTATAAGAGCTGTCTGAAGCTATAATAACCAGACTAAGAAGCTGCAGCTTTTATTGAAAGAAATTTATAACTTTTGTGAGAATGAGGTATGCTGTGGAGTTTTAACTTCTGGCTATGTGCAGAATGTGTTAAAGTGACAATATAAAGCTGGTGGCCTGCTGCTCTGGGGCTCTGTATGTATTCTGGTGGAATGGCAGGCCAATATTTGGAAATAACAATAGGTTAGAGGTTCAGACTTCTAACAGCCTTGTCAGGTGGCAAAGCATAAACTCTGATTCAAAACTTCCTCCTTTGTGATGGTTTAAACCTAGAAGGAAGGAATATTAGGGTGTGTCCTCAGAAGTGCTTATGAGTCCTGGGCTTTTGAATAATACTGATCGTCACTTTAAAGTGCTGAGGCTTTGAAAGCATTAACAAAACTGAAATTTCTTACAATGCCACTGCCATTTATTTGCTACTGCTAAGTGAAAAATGACATACCAAATAGATGGGCTAACCTCCTTTCCTTTTTATTCCACAATTTTGTTGCTCTTCCTCTACAGCTACAGCTTGACAGAATGACTATTTTTGTTAAATAGTTCCTTTCCAGCATATTATCTGACTTCCAATTTTTTCGTTTGAGAGAAGTTTTAGATAATGTAATTGGGAATAAAAACCAATACAAGATTTCTGTAATTGAGTGGTTTCCTGTCAACAGAGCTTATAAAATGTAACCTGGCAGAAAAATGAAATGTGAAAAAGTAGATATGCTTCTATTTGTGAAGGCCTAAGGTGAATCCTTAAATTATAGTCTGTTATAATTATGATATGGTATTCAAAATCCAAACCATAGAACATTCCAGTTATTACTAAGAAAAATAAAATTAAAAAACAAAAAAAATTTAAGGCGAAAGGAACTGAGCTGAAAACTAGTTATGTTTTTGCCCTAAAATTGAGACTGGAACCACACTCGGAGGGTTCGTTTCCAGAAGATTGATTTAATTTTTGAAATTGTCTCCTTTTCCTAAATCTGCATTTTTTAAAAATAGTGTGATGTATTTCATGGCAGTTTTTATGTATAGCTCTTTAGCAAAAAAGTACAATGCCTTTTGGAAACATTTGAAATATTGTTGAAACAAGGAGAATAAAGGTATCTAGACAGTTCTCATCTTAAACTCTATCCTACCTCCCGCTATATATATATATGAATATATATATGAATATATATATATATAATTTAATTGCAAGAGAGAGTTTGGTGTCTTTAAACATCTTAAAAACAAACTTTAAATCCTCCTTTTGGTCAGTTGCCAGTTGAAGACTTTTTTTTCCATTATTTCGCTGATTAGATAGAATCCAAATAGCCATGTACTTAATTGACATGTTATTAACTCTTCTAATATTCTCTCAGACTATTACCAGGCCATTTTGCTCCATTTATTGAATACCTACTATGTACATTATTCTGTATGCAGAATGCTAGAGCCAGATCTCAGAGTATATCTTGCTTAATGTTTTTCAACCATATATGAAAAAAACAAGGTCACTAGTTAGGTTAAAAATTCAGAAGTCTGTGTCATAGCTCAGACCTATTATATCAGAAGGATCTCCAGGGGAGGAGCTTGGTATTCTGTATTTTTAAAAGGCTTCTTGGGCGATGTTATCAGGCAATTTTGGAACTGCTTTTTTAGCTCGATGTCTTCATTTTGAGGATGTAGAAACAAAGACATAGTTTGAGAAGGTGAAGTGTTCGAGAGAGCTAGAGTAGAGCCAGGACTCTTCCCTCCCACACAGGATTTTCCGGCAGCGAGCCCAGTAGCTTTATGCTGCACATTTGCCTTTCCATTCCATTCTCTTCACCAGAAAGTTTTTCCTTTATAATTAATACATTTGACCATAATTTAGGAAATGGACTGTTTTTCGGCATACATTATTTGCACTTAGCTATCAGGAATAAGTTGCAAATGACTTCATTGCCATGATTATTTTTCATATGCTAATATTAAAGTTAACTTCATTTGAAAACTGAACATGTGTGCTTCCTCTGGCCAGGTTTCTGTGTTAATAATAGAGCAAATTGATTGAATCAATTTGTAAAAGGTAATAGTAACTTGGCATCTAGATTTAAGAACTTGTGTGATGGTCCTTCTTAACATTATTCTGGTTTCATTAGGAGTACAGTGATTAAAAAGCAGATTTAAATATTCTATTTTGAACTATTAAACAAGATTGGTGTTATCTGTCAGATAGTTGAATCATGTTAGATGTGGTAATAATTGTAATTGCAAAAACCATCAGAGAACCTAGAACTGTTCTGAACTAGGTAATTTGAGAATTTATACTAGAAGCTTCCATCATTCACCAGTAGTCCGAGAGCATGTTTTGATAAAATAATCATAGAATCATAATTTTGGTGCTAGAAAGAAACTTGAGGTCACTCATCCATCTTCTTTAATTTAGAGATGAGAAAGCCAGGTTCAGAGAGTGAGTTACCGGAAGTCATGATCCATTTGCCAAAATAAAATAAACTTTATAAAAAACAACTCGCTGTATATGTACATGTAGTAAATGGTTGGAAGGAAGAGAGGTTGGTTGTGGGGGGAGGATGGTTTGAAAGAAAGTTTTAGGTTAGGAGCAAATTTGTTAAAGTACAGCGGACTAATGGTAGTCCCGGGTGGAGAAATAAGTGCCAGAAGAAGGGAGTCAAACAAAACTAGCTGAATAAACTTGATGTAAGAAAACAAGGTTTGTGTTTGAGAACACTGAGTTCAGTTTGGCTAGCAGTGGTTCTCAATGTTAGCTGTACATTAAGATCACCTGAGAGTAAACAACAACAACAAACTAGCCTGTGTGTAGACCCCGCCCAGGCCAGTAAGATCAGAAACTCTAGGGGTGGGGTTTTGGCTTTGGTTTGTCTTAAAAGCACCCCGGATGATTCTAAGGCACAAGCACAGTCAGGAGCCTTTGAGTTGGACTGGAGGTATGTGTAGGGGAACTGTGGGAGGTTAAAATGGCAGATAGTAAGGTACAGAGGAGGCCAATTTGGGAAAAGAAAGCCGGAAGTATTAAGGTTTGGAACTAGCTTGGAGGTTAGTAGGAATGGAGAGAAGGGGGTGATGTGAGAAATACTGCAAATGGCCAATCTATAGGACTTTGCAGTTTTCGTATGTGGGTTTGAGATGGAAAGAACTAAAAATGGTACTGAGGTTTTGGACCAACGTGAACAGGCAAATGGTAGTTCTGTTAAAAGAAATGGGTGGAATTAGTTTAGGAGGTATGTGGGATGGGAAGAGTTAGGAGTTCTACGGGGAAAATATCTTGAAGTGCAAGTGAGTGGCAGGCAGGTCATTGGGAAAAAAGTGTAGAGTTTAAGAGAGGTAAGTGAAGCCCTGTCGTCCACGTGGAGGTGACAGGGAATCTGTAGCATAGATCCCTAAGGGCAAGAATGGGATTACAAGCAGGCTAAGGACAAAACCGTGAACACATGTACCTGCATTTAGAGGGCCGAGGGAGGATACAGAGCAAATAGATAAGAGAGGTGGTCAAAGAAGCATAGGCACCAAGAGATTGGTCTGGTTTCGAAGCTAGAGGAGACATTCAAGATGGAAATCAGTAATTAAATGTCAAAAGCTGTGGAGACTCCCGACTAAATTTGGTGGGTGGTATTTAGGTTAAAGTGTGGTAATAAAAACCAGATTGCATGGGATTAGGAAATGGGTGGGTGGGGAGTACATGCAGGTAACAGCTTTAAACTATGTATTCTAGAAATTTTGAGATGATAGGAAAGTAACTAGAGGCAGGCAACAGCTGAGGAGGATTTTTATGATAACAGAAACGTGACCACTTTTGTGGGAAGAGAGCAAGGGCAGTTAAGAAAGAGAGATGGGGCAGAGGAAAAGCTACAGGAACATGATTCCAGAGGAGGGAAGAGGGAGATAGTAGAGAGAGCGCTAAATGGGGCATGTAGACCTTGGCAAGAAGGGTTCTTCTCCCAGAATAAAGAATAAAAGAGGAGAAGGAAGAAAAAGATATAATGGAATTTTAAGAAGGAGAAGAGAGAAGTTGTACAAATGCGCCCTGATTTTGGTAAGCAGAGGGTGGCATTCTGTTGATGGATCGCTGTTGATGGTTTAGGAACTGAACCTGGTTCTGGAGCGCAGAAGTCTGGAATGGCTAGATATGGGGATGCTAACCTGTAGTCGAGAGCTGATGACGTGAAGAGCAGTGCAGGGAGCTCAGCTCACGTTGAACGGGGAATTTTTTTTTGTGGACCATTCAACAATTTTCAGATTTTATCTAGACGTTCCTTGCAGCAGGCCAGAAGGACAGTGAAGGCAGAGAATAAGCGTTACCTGGGACCAATAACAAATGATGAATTTCAGAAAGGTCAGACGTTTTAGGGCAGTAGTCTGAGTATTTGTTGAAATGACAGGCCGGAAGAATTGGATGGAGGTTCCAGTGAGGGTGAAATGCCGGTTTGCAGAGTGTACAGAAATAGGAAAGGGAGACAGCTAGAAGACAGGAGAATTTTCAAGTCCTGATCTTAGAAGCCGGGCCATTTTTAAATGCTGAAGAAATCTGGGGTTTCTCTGTGTGGAGGGGTAGCTGAGGTAGAGAGGAGATTTTTGGAGCTAAGGATGAAGAGAAGGAGAAAAGTAGAGGCCAATGTGTTTGAAGAGTTGTTAATTTAGATAGTAAAGTGCCAGAGGGAGAGGTGGAGAGGAAAATTTAGAGGCTGGTGTTTATATTTGGAAAGGATGTTTTTAGACACTTTAACTTGTTTTTAAGCTAATGGATTATAAATTAAGTAATTAAGATGTAGTAGAAATGTAAGATTTCTTAATAAGGAATGAACTAGTGGAGGAGAATTTATTTCGAATGGGATGTGCTCCATTTATAGCACAAAATGGTCTGTTAACAAAATCTGTTATTGAATAAAGTATCTTCATGAAAATTGATTGACCAGTCAATTCAATCAAAATAATACACAGTGCCAGAGACCTTTCTGCTTGTCACATTCCCTTCTTTAAGCTTTTGTGCACATGAGGCTCTTCAGAAAGCAAAAGGATTGGGTCCAAGATCTTAGTCCTGTCTGTTTCACAGAGTTTGCATGTTGCCGATTTGCAGTAGAAGCTATGAGTAAATTTGATTCCTTAACAGAAGTACATTTTATTCTTCTGGGCCACCCAGAATCTGCCTTCTACTCCAAATGTAGAGAGGTCTATCTTTATAAAGAGAGCTTCTGGTGTCGGAGTTATTTACAGAGTCTGTGGAGTTCTAACTGGTTACTTTGTGGTTTACAAATCTACTCTTGGAATTACTTATAATTTCCTCTTTGCATCTGCCTTTGGTCATCTTTGGCTTTTGCGCTGTAGTACCAGAAACACAATTCAGTTAGGGAAGATAACAGAAAATGAAGATGAAACCAAAATTTATCAGTTTAACTTCTTGCTCTCTGATACCTAGAACAGTGCTTGTTCCACCAGAGTAGGACCTCAATAAATATTTCTTGTTGATTGCCTTGCTAGATTTATTCTTACATGATTCAGAGTAAGGAAAGATACTGAGGTTAGTGACCAAACTGAACTTTTGTTTTTGCAGGGTTTTTGATACTGTTTCTAAAGTCAACAATACTGGAAATTTTGAGAGAAAATAAGAATTGCTTGGCTCTGTCAACCATTTAATCATGTATTCAATGACAATATCTTAGGTGCTAAGGATCCCAGTCTTTGACTAGTAATTCAAAAGTTTTTAGCACTGTGATTGGTGCTATTATATGAGTTGGTACCTGGGGGCCATGGAAACACTCTGGTAGGAGGCAACCACATCTGTCTTTGCAAGTCAGGGAAGGCTCCACAGAGAAGACATGAAAGATGAGTAGTAATTTATCAGGTAGACAAGGGAGAAAAAAGCATTTCAGACAAGCACAAAGGCATATTAGTGGGAAGGATCATGGCATGATGGGAAAATTGCAAGTAATTTAGTATGTTTGGAATGTAAGGGGCCTGTGGGAAGGATAGGAGCCAGTGATGGAAAGTGTGAATGTCATGTAAAAAAGTTGGAGCTCTATCCTGTGGGTGATAGAGAGTCGAAAACAGAGCAGATTATAAACAGGAGAGTGACGTGACCAGAGCTTCAGAAACACTCTTCAGGCAGCACTGGAGGGTAGACGAGTGGAAGAAGTAGACCAGCTAGATAGTTAATACGGTGGCCAAAGTGGTTAGTGTACCTTGGGCAATGGAGACTGAGAGAAAGGGATGGGTGTGAGATGGTTGGTTGGCAAGATGAGGGGGGAGGAATCTAGGTGACCCAGTGCTGGATCAGCTCATCTTTGGTGATACAAGGCAAAGAGAACATTTGTATAAATCAAGTGTATAAGGAGACCAAAATTTTCCACACTGAACATTCTACTAATTCTGCAGATTTAGACTTTTTTTTCCCCCTAGACCACATATCTCCCAGAACAGTTAATGAGTAATGAAGTGGACCGAAGGCAGGAAGCAAGAAGGCAGAGGAGAGAATCAAAGCCTTTGAAAATCAAACAGAAACTAAATTATTAATTCTTTATTCCACCCCAGTTCCCCAGACAGAGTTCATTGTATATCACTCAGAAAAGTGAATTATGTATCTGACTGATACATACCAAATTCCAGCACTAGGAAATTCAGCAAGCCAACCATTTCTCCTGATTGGCTGAAAACAATCTCCCTACTCTTCCTATGTACCCTGTTCCCCACCCCCACCCCCTGCCCCAGGCATGACATTTCAAATCAGTGGAGTATCTAAAACATGTTTGCGACTTCAGTATCATGGTTTTCCTTATTCTCTGTATTTTTCTCTGTCTGTCTGTCAAAGTGAGAAATGGTAGTGATGATGGAGAAAGGAAAGAGCGTGGTTGGGGAATGTGTATATTAGGTGACTGAGAACGAGGGTTATAGAATAGTTTGAAGCCACTCAAAATCAAACTGAGAAGGACCTTAGACAATGCTTGGTTCCTTTCCTTCATTTTAAAGTAAAGAAAGTTGAACCCCAGAGAGATGAAATGATTTGCTGAAGGATAAACAGCTAATAGGAAAGAGAACCAGCTGAAGGAGAAAAAGATAAGAAAACTCCTTGTAAAAGGCCTGGACTATTCCATTATGGAGACCTTGTCTATACGTGAAGACTGAGAGGAGTTTAATTTACATTTCCTAGTTAGAGTCCATCATAATAATAGGTGGACGCAGTAAAATCCAGATTCTTGCAGAAGCCATACAAAATGAAGGACAAAAGGATTTGGGGATTGGAATTGGTCGTTTTTTTCTTGTGGTTTGAAATGCTTGTAAATGATAGTATTGGAGTTACAATTTTTCTCCATTTTATAGGTGGTATGTGGCACATGTAGAGACTTGGAAATACTTTTTTGAGAAGTGATTGTTATAAAGCAGAATTACTTGAATTTAAGGGAAGCTGGCATTGCTTGATTTCAAAAGTTTAGTAAAAGAAAATGTCATGTGAAAGTCCACATTTCTCCGAGTCCTATGTAGATAATGGGACTTTTTTTTTCTCCTCAGCCCTGAAATAGGTACTATGTAGTCCCTTAATTTCTCAGGTAAAAATTTTAATTGGGGGGGCGGGGGAGTTTCTTAATCCTTAGGGGAAATATGCTTTGTATGGATTGTAAAATCTTGCAAATTTTGGAAAGAAGAAAAGCAGGCAGTACTCTTGAAAAAAAATGGTCTGCTTGAACTTGCCTTTCTTGAAAAAAACAAAACCCAACATTCTTTCATAAAGCATTTTTTTCAAAAGTATTTGCCCTTGAGCATTTTTTCCTACTTACCCATGCTTATCTTTCAAAACAAACATTTATTCCTTTCTACTATAGAGTGTGAGGAAGTCCCTTTGAGGTTATGCCCTACAAACGTATCTAGGCAGTAACTGTCACCTCCTTCCTATGGCACAACAAATGACTAACCCAGCCGCAGCCTGCACGGAGCAGAGGGCGGTGATTTCACGATGGGGGCCATTCAAATGTTACCTATGGGACAGTTTCTCAAGGGGAAAAAACACAGGACTGTATTTTTGTGTGCAAATAAAATTTTGGGTCCTTTTGACCCAATGGAAAATGTGTGTCTGCTGGTGGCTGCCTAGCTGGAATATGATGATTTACACTTGGAAACATTTGTGTCATTTATCATATGATGTTACTGGCCTACAGCATGACTGCATAACAAATAACTATATTAAAAATTAATCTTTTCCAGTTGATCAGACCGTATGTCTTTTTGAAGCCTCAAGTTTTCTCTCTCCCTCTTGCCCTGTCTTCTTTTCCTGCAGTCACTCTTTACATGAACTATGGGATTAAGTTAAAACTCAGCACTAGGTATGCATGGCTGTGCTTTCAGACTCCCAGCCTGCCCTTTCACCCTTCTCTCCTGCTTTTCTGCTACATAAATCTTCTATCCAGTGGGATTGGTTCACTCTCTGTTCCCTGAAATATACCTTCAAATCCTGACCTCGGGGACTGCCTTTCCTTTTTAATCCTATTCTTTTATGGCTAGGTTTAAATCCACCTTCTCTGATTGGATCAGGCCAAAATAATCTTTCCTAGAAATTCCTCAGTAAGAGCATTGTGTAAACTGCTCATTAATTTTAATGTTTACCCTTTAATGTTGTAGAGGAGGCAAAACTTTACCCTCTTCAGGTCTCCAGCTGGGCCTGAGAATTAAATGGGCATAAAACAGATTAACAGGAGAAGAGCATGCAGATTTTTACAGGTGCCTGGGAGCCCCTCTAGGAAAGTGAACACCCAAAGAAGTGGCTAGGCCTGTGTTTATATACTAGGTTGAACAAAGAGAGACAACTGTGGAAAAGAAGGTAAAATATATGGAGAGACTAAAGGAAGTTAGGAGTTACTTTAACAAGGTTGGTTTGTACAGATTTCTCTTGGCCTCCACTAGCCATCTCTGGTATTAAGAATTTTCCTTTCCTTCTGGTACTAGGAGAGCATCTTTCACATAAGAGTTTTATCTCCTGCTTTCAGGAAGAAGAAGAGAGATCAGAGTGCCCTTCTTTCACCTGCTGTTTTTTTACGCCTTTACCCCAAAATAATCTTTATGCTGAAGTGGAATATTTTGGGGTGACATTTAATGCCACTCTTCAAAGTTTATGTCTTGTCTCTCCTTTTATATTGTACTTCTTTGAGATTGAGATTATGTTGTATACTTACCTGTACCCAAAGGTGCTTTGCCCATAGTAGGCACCGATAAATATTTATTGATTTTTTTCCTGCATTTTACAGTTGAGTCGTAAAAACCCATATTTGGCTCTTGTTTTTTCCTCACCAGGATGGCATTTACTATATTAATAAAATACATATTCTGGTATGATCTGTAACCTGCTTTAAATCATTTTAGTCTTGTCTATACTAGTCAATAGAGTTCCAAAAAAATTATGTAATTATTTGCTGTAGACAATTCTGGTAATGTCATTGATCATGTTAAAGTTTCCAGAAGAGAATAGTTTTAAGAATCGGGGCAGTGAAATTTTGGCACAAGAAGAGACAAGCATTATAGGTCATTTAATGGTCTTACCTTTCATTCACCATAGTAATGGATCCTCTCTATAACATCCCAAATAGGCCTGACATGGAAGTGCCTGGAATTATCTACCACTTCATTTTACTAATCAGTTCTTAGTTATTCATAATGCAAACCCCTTGGTCTTTTCCATTAAGAGTCAAAAGTATCCTTAAGAGCAACTAATATTGAGTTGACTTGAGAATCTTGGCGAATGCCACAGCCCTTCTCAGCTTCTTAGGTGCTAATGCTCTTTCTCCTGGATACCAAACTATTGTTTACTCTTCTTGCTGAACTTGGCATAGGTGTGAAACTCTTCAAAATGTCCTTTTTTTCAAATGTACAATGGCCATAAATGCTTTTGAATGTTCTTTGGATAGATCTATGATAATATTATGTAATATAAGTTGTCATTCAAATCAAAGCATTATGGTTAGTAAATACAGTAATATCTCAACTTGTATATTGCCCAAAACATGATTGTAAGTACCTAGGTTTATACAATTTTGGTATTTCAACAAACTTGTGAGTTCAGGAGAGGCCAAATTTTTAGTCTAATTTTATAGATAAGGAAGTTTGACCCAGTGAGAAAATACGATTTTCCCATTTATTAATAAAGTTGAGACTAGAATCTAACTTCCCTGACTCTGTCAGTTCATTCTGCTGTCTTTTCGATGCTCACTACGTAAGAACAAGTGGGTATGTCCCACCAGCGGATGAGGCGTCAGTGTTTTGCCCATGACTTTTGCTACGATGGAGGATCCAATTGAAAAAATCATCTCTATTTTCATACTTGAATTTTATAGGAAGTTTCATTTTAAATCGTGCTGTTCTGTGTCAAAGATAATCTAGCCAATTTCTTAATTGCATTCCATTCCTAGGGTTTAGAAACAATGTTGTTGCATTTAGGCTAAATACACAAAAGCAAATTGAAATTACCTTGGATTTTTAGGATTTTAGTACACGAGTTTATCATAACTCAGCTTTCTGTAGGAACAGTTGCCCTCTTACTATATCGTCCCCTCCAAGCCCGTCCCTGCTCAAATTATTAAGTGGAAGGATTCTAATTATATAGTCTCATTTTGAGGAAAATTGGGAAGACTAGGTAGAAATCTAAATGATGCATGTTACTCTCAGAGCTAGGAAACTAGAGCCAGGTCTCATGGCACTCTAATTAAAACTTTTATTTCTGCAGATTTATTCTGCGGTCCTTACTGAACAGATCTGCCTTGGGTTTCTACTGGTGAGTTTTTCAGCAGGAATGCGGGCTTTGTTTCCTTGAATAGTTGAGTGCAGATTAGTGGTATGCCAATTTCCTGTGGCCTTTCAGAGCTGCAATTTGAGCCCTGTTTGCTCCTGGCCCTTGCACAATTGAAAACAATGGGTGACTTCTTTTAGAGGTTTCACTTCAGGGCTCTTAGAAACAGGGGAAGTGGCTAAAGCCCTACTTTACAGGTAATTAACAATAGATAATGTTTGCTTTGCATTTTTTAGAGCCGATAAAAGGTAGAAGAACATATTCAGCTCCTGATTTAGACACTGTGCAGTGGTTTTACGGATACAATAGCTGTCTTAGCATTAGCAAGGTGGTGTTGAATATCTGGGTCACATATATGACTGAGCACAAAACTTTTAAAAAGTAGGAGAAAAAAGAATATTGTTAAAACACTGAAGAGTAACCAAGAAATGCTGGAGAAACTGTCACTTTAAGGTGCATTTACTTTATCTATGTCTGTTTTACGGGGTGGATAATTTTCGTAACTTGTTGATAGTTACTCAAGACAATTTTTTATGTTCTAGAAATTCAATGCTAGAATCCACCTGTGGGTTAAAATAATGCCAGCTTAAGAAATTTTTGTTTGACATCACATGTAGTCATTAGCCACAAATATCCTTATGAAATGGTCTTAGATACCTAATGCGTAGAAAACAGTGCATTCTTGCCCTCTTAGTGTATAGTGATGGGGTTTTTATTTCAATACTCTACTCTGAATAAATAATATTTTTTAGACAACCCTTCTCCCTGAAACATATTATGTCCACTTCATGACAAAGTGGGTTTGTAGCTGTGCTGACAGACTAATTGATGTATTCAATCTTCAACAGCTATAAAGGACCTACCTTGCCCCACATACTGGCCAAAGACCAAGCAGAGAAAGATGGTGGAGGCTTTGTCCTCAAGGAGATTATGGCAGTCTCTCTCCCAGCACTGTAGCCAGAAGAGGTGGAGGGTTCTTTTCTGAAAAAAAGTAATCTCAATTTTAGTACTTAAACTTCACATCTACCCTTGTAATGTGTAGTCCGCTCTCTCGATAAAAAAATCTAAAGACTAGGTCATGTCTGAGATCCCCTGGTAACTTATTTTTAGAGTGAACATAACTCTAAACCAAAAGTTAGCAGCTTTTTGTTCCAAGCCACTTCTAACTAGCAACATGAAAATGTCACCTTACTCATCTGCTCTTAAGAGATGATGAATCTAGAGCAGTTGCTTTAGTAGAGAATTTATATATCATTTAAAACCAGAGCAGCTCTTTCTAAGTGTGTTTAGACACCCTCGAGAACAGCGTTTTAAGTACAGAGGTGTACAAAGGTGAAAGAGCCCTACATCAATTAATTCGTCAGCCCAGACTTGCTGAACGACCAGAACGTGTTGCGCGCCGTGCCAGCTGTGTGGGTTTAAGGAACAAGCATAAGCCCTTGATCTCCACTAAGAGCTGGATCAGGAGGCTGACCTGGCCACCGGAAGTAAGAAAGCGCTTAAATCCTCTTTTCTGCTGATAAAAGTAACGTGTTTATTGTAACATTGTTTTTGAAAATTTAGGAAAGTATAAGGAAGAAAATAAAAATCACACATCTCTCTGCTACCCATTTTTTAGTCAGAGGGATACTTTCTTTACCTAGCTCCTGGTTTCTTTACCTTCTAAAATAAAAATTTAGAAGTAGAAACCCTGCTCTGCTTTTATTCTCCCTCTATTACCTTCTATTACTCACCGAATCTTTTAGAAAAGAGATATGGGTTCCAAAATATGGTCCAGACCAGATTGATCATGCAGAAAACAGTCACTCTCAAAAGAACCAGAATTTGTATTTTATTTCATTTACTTCCCTCCTTTCTGTCTTCTTAATAAAATGGAGCTCTTTTCAGAAAGTTGAGAAGGAGAAGACCTCAGCTTGTCCTAATCAGCTTTCCAGGACTTACCCTGCTGAGCACATTTATGGGAGGAAAATTCAGACACTTGATCAGCAAATGAGAACTAAGAAAATTGGGATCGCCAGTGAAAGCATGAAGGCTCAGTGGCAAGAATATATGATTTTTATTGACACTGTAATTATTTGATATTGGCAATAATTACAGCAAAATAATCTTGTAAAGAAAAGACTTTAAAAAAATGTCAACCTGGCTTTTGCTGTGAGAGCCAGGTGGTTATTCCTTCTTTCCACGCCCCCACCCCTACTTTTTTATGTTAACCACATTAATAGTGCTCATAATTTCCCTTAAGAAACTTTGTCTCTGAAAACTAATGCTCATTATTTTCCCCACGGTGACTGGCTTGGAATCACATAACCGACTTTATTATCACTGTCATTAAAATCAGTGTATATTTCATTCCAGTTGTACAGGAAGTGATTACTTAAAGTATCTATTTAAAATATGACTTAATGTTTAGATAGCGAACTTGTATGTTTATCATGCCAAAGCCTTAGAGAAATATTTTGTTTTTCTTAAGTGCTCTCCATGGCTGCTCAGTTGCATGCAGTCGTGATAGCTACGCGTCCATCCACAGCTACCGATATTGAAATAGTGCTGTTACAATGATATGATTAGAATGCTCAAATTCTGTTTTTGTTTTGTTCCACGGATTAAAGGAACTGTTTGAGTTGTAAGCAAAGTTACTTCTTCAGTGTCCATCAGTCTTATGCTAGGACGCTGACATCTTTCATCTTTTCCGATGAAAGAACTCATTTGCTAAAACAACCGATGCACTTAGGAACAAGTGACGACCCTATTTTGATTTTATTTAATTAACCTTTTACAATGACTCCTAGATAGGTAAGTGTTATGCCAAAAATTAAGGTATTTGAAAGCAGCAATGAGCTCACTTAATTTCTCTGTTTTAAACAGAGTGCTTTTGATGGTTTGCTAGACACGACATCACAGTTTCCTGTTTCATATTTGAGTTAAGCAGGGTTGGAGAAAACCATTTGCCCTAAGTTTTGAAACTCTAGGGACAAAAAGCCCCTGACCAGAAGTTTCAGAAGCACAGTAGCTTTTTCAAGTTGTAAAAGAGAATTAAAACCACAATACTGATGAACCAAATAAATAGACAACCTTCCTGCACCCCCTCAAAAGAGGGCTGAAGCAGGAGATTGAAAGGTGGAAATGATTATTTAAGCCTTTTCCTTTTAAGGGCTCACAGGTTTTTAAATTTCCTACCTCCTAATCACAACTAGCCAGGCACTCTGTATGTTGGCAAAATTGTTTTGTGTTCTCAACTGAGAAAGGGAAATTTAAGGTAGAGTTGAGCTTTTAGGCTCAGTAAATCACTTGGAGTTAGAATTTACTGCTGATGGTGGCTGCAGGACTGAGATGTTTAATCGTGTGGTAAATAAGGAAGAAATATTGAAATCTCTTCTGCAATCCTTGGGGAATAAAAGACATTTGGCATTATGTGTCCTTCTTGTGCATGCTTCCTTATTTTATTACTTTAAAAAAAGGCAACAAAATAACAAGTTGCTCCACAGAAAACAAGACACTTCTGAAAACCTTGTAAACCACTGATTACTTAAAATTCCTACAGAGGATGTTATAATATGTGACAAGTTAAAGTTATAAAGTATGATAATTTTTAAAGATGTAATATAATAATTTTTTTCCTTTTTTTCTTTTTGGTGGGGAAGATTGGCCCTGAGCTACCATTTGTGCCAATCTTCCTCTATTTTGTATGTGGGATGCCACCACAGCTTGGCCTGATGAGCGGTTTGTAGGTTGGTGCCTGGGATCCAAACCCGTGAACCCTGGGCCACCAAAGCAGAGCATGTGAACTTAACCACTGTGCCACTGGGCCAACCCCTAATAATTTTAAATAATTGAGCAGTTCAACAAAAATGTTTTGTAAGCCCTACCTCTACACACCATAATAAGGAATTAGAATGCCCTGAATTCTCTTAGAGAAGCAAACAGAAATACTGAGCCGTTGGAGAAACAAATGATTATTTCCTGAGGTAGGGGTGAGAGAGCAAACAGGGGCCAGGAGAGAGGCAATGAGAGAGGTTCTGAGGTTGAGGTGGTGAACAAGACAGACACATTGCTTCCAGTTTGGTCTCTTCATTTTTCCTCTTGATTACAGGAGCAAAAAGATTTTTTTTGAAGCCTTCATAATTTCAGTACTAGTACCCTCTTAGTTGTCTATTCCAGATATTGGCACCCCTAAGAGATGAAAGTTCTCTTTCTCTTCTAAGGAGATTTGTTTTTTTCTGTGAAGTTCAAAAAGGTTAGCCATTTCCCCCCTTTTCCATACGGGAACCCAGGTCACAAGGTAGTGGAGCTGTCAGCTGAGGTCCCCATCATTTCGGTTCTTATTACCAAATATGGCATTTGAACTCTTTGCTTATTTTGTGATTTACTCTTTCTCAACAAAAGGCTACTAGCATTGCTCCTGTAATCTCCATTTCCTGAATTTTTAGTTCGGAAGCTGTATATTTATTCGTATGTGTATTAATACTCATTTCAGGATAGTTTACTTATGGTTTGTTTTTCTCACTCTATTGTAAGTTCCTCCCAAGGATAGAGCTCTCTTTTTATGTCCTTTTATTGTATTTATAACTCAAATTTATTGAGTGCTTGGTATGCCCTGGGGTAGCTGGGTATTGTTCTAAGAACTTTATATGAATTATTTTATTTGATCTTCTTAAAAATTGTAGGAGGTGGGTACCGTTATTATCCCCTTTTATAGATGAGGAAACCAAGCCACAGGGAGGTGAAGTAACTAGTCCAGGTTCCCCCAGCTAAAACTGGGGCAATATCAGGATTTGAACTCTGGTTATCTGACTCCAAAGCCTGTGCATAATATGTGAGTTTAGTTAAGATCGACTTTGATTGTTTTAGCCACAGATTTCTAGGAGAGGCACCCTCGATGCCTTTACTTGGAAATAGAAACCAAGTGCCACAGACTGAATGTTTGTGTTCCCCCAAAATTCATATGTTGAGGCCTAATCCTCAATGTGATAATAATTGGAAGTAGGGCCTTTGGGAAGTGATTAGGTCACGAGGGTGGAGTCCTCATGAATGAGATTAGAGCCCTTGTAATAGAGTCTTCAGAGAGATCCCTTGCCATCTACCCTATATGAAGACACAATGAGAAGATAGCCAGCTATGAACTAGGAAGTGGGTCCTCACCAGACACTGAATCTGCTGGTGCCATGATCTTGGACTTCTCAGCCTCCAGAACTGTGAGAAATCAATTTCTGTTGTTTATAAGCCATGCAGTCTGTGGTATTTTGTTATACCAGCCTAAATAGACTAAGACACCAAGAAACCAAGATCAACTCTTAAGGAAGAAGAGGAGAATTGTATCTTTTATTTAAGAATGGATTAACTTTTTTTTTAACTAACTATTTTTTTTTCTTTTTCTCAACCTTAAAACAATATAGCTGTGTTTTGTACTTTGTCCTGTACCTCCTTGGTTTGAGGGTGAAGATGGGTGAGAGGGAAGGTATGATTTTGAAAGTCTTTTTCTTTAGCATGAGTAAATAATATACTAACTTCATTGACACAAAACCATACTATAGTTAATAAGATTGTAAAATTGAGTTGAGAATTAGATCCATCCTTGATGAGAGATGGGGGAATAGGGAGGCCAGTGCCTGGTCTTTCTAGCCTAGCAATGGCCACGAAAGGGCTTATTCTGACTCATAATTTGAATTTGTAGTGTACTCTATTGTATGGTCCTTCTGTGGGTCAGTTGCCTTTGTTTTATTCATTGCTAACCCAACTCCAGGCAGGTACCTAAGATCACGCTAATGGTTGACCAGTCAGTAAATAGCAAATTCATTCTTTCATATGTTGAACACTATACAAGGGAACTGTGGAAAATCAGCAATTAGATGACAAACTTTTTTTTTTTTTTTTAAGATTTTATTTTTTTCCTTTTTCTCCCCAAAGCCCCCCGGTACATAGTTGTGTATTCTTCGTTGCGGGTTCCTCTAGTTGTGGCATGTGGGACGCTGCCTCAGCGTGGTCTGACGAGCAGTGCCGTGTCCGCGCCCAGGATTCGAACCGACGAAACACTGGGCCGCCTGCAGCGGAGCGCGCGAACTTAACCACTCGGCCACGGGGCCAGCCCCTCCTCATTCACTTTTGAATCTCTAACACCTAGAACTGTGCTGGCATTTAGCATTGCTGGCCCTCAAAGTATTATCGACTAAATGAATAGACACTGCCGTAAAGGAGCCTTCAATCTAATTGAGTGAGATAAGACCAATTACAGAAAACAGCCAATAAATGCTATGGTATAACATCAATGAAGTGTTGTTTTAAAACAAAGCTCCCCAGGTAATTCTTGTGATGAGCCAGGTTTAGATTCCCTGATCTAGTTCAGAGGTTCTCAAGTGTATTTTCTAGTGGAACCTTTTTTGTTCAAATGTTACCTAAAAGTCAGTACATAAAAGAGATTAATATGTAGCCACTCCACTGGAAGAGAGAGGGGTGGTGGGAGGCTTTCTTCCTCCCCGTCTCCTCAGCCTTTCCTTTCCTCTTCTCCCAGAACCCACTAGAATAGTTTTTAAACCATGGATTTAATGACCAGATAAACAGTCATTCATGGAGAGCCTTCAAGGGACCTATAATCTCTTGAAATGATGTGCGAAATTGTGTGTGTGTGTGTGTTCTGATTTGGGAGCCACTCTTTCAGGTATGGCACTTCCCTCATCACTTCAGTTGGAATTGAGTCACTCAGCTCAACAAATTTATAAAGCTTTTGCTACAGTTCTGGTGATAGAGTACTGAACACGATGGCTATCGTCCTTTCCCTCACACAGCTGACGCTCTAACGAGAGACAATTATAAGTAGGCAATGCTAGTATACGTGCCATTGTGCAGTGGAAGTAATGTGGGATGTGGGCATGCTAAACGGCAAACAGCAGTTTTTTCTGCGATTCTTGGCTTTCCTGTCATAGCATATGGAAAAATAAATTTGTATATTGTCATAGTCCGTTTGGGCTGGCATAACAAAACACCACAGACTGGGTGGCTTATAAACAACAGAAATTTATTTCTCACAGTTCTGGAGGCTGGGAAATCCAAGATCAAGGAGCTGGTAGATTTAATGTCTGACGAAGACCTTCTTCCTGTTCCTAGAAGGGCTGTCTTCTCACTGTGTCCTCACTTCACGTGGGGGGAGGGGTGAGGGATCTCTTTGAAGTCTCTTTTATAAGGGCACTAATCCCATTCATGAGGACTCCATCCTCATGACCTAATCACCTCCCAAAGGCCTTTCCTCTGATTATCATCACATTGGAGATTAAGCTTCGACATATGACTTTTGGGGGCACCCAAACATTCGGTCCGTTACAGTAAGTGTATATTTAACTTTGTGAGGAACTGTCAGACTTTTCCCAAGTTCTGTATCATTTTTTTTTTTATTTTTTATTTTTCATAAAATGCAAGTTTTTTTTTTTTTATTAATGTTATAATAGATTACAACCTTGTGAGATTTCAGTTGTACATTTTTGTTAGTCATGTTGTGGGTACACCACTTCCCCCTCTGTGCCCTCCCCCCACCCCCCCTTTTCCCTGGTAACCACCGATCAGATCTCCTTATCAATATACTAAATTCCACCTATGAGTGGAGTCATATAGAGTTCGTCTTTCTCTGACTGGCTTATTTCGCTTAACATAATACCCTCGAGGTCCATCCGCGTTGTTGTGAATGGGCCAATTTTGTCTTTTTTTATGGCTGAGTAGTATTCCATTGTGTATATATACCACATCTTCTTTATCCAATCATCAGTTTCTGGGCATGTAGGCTGGTTCCACGTCTTGGCTATTGTAAATAATGCTGCGATGAACATAGGGGTGCAACGGACTCTTGAGATTTCTGATATCAGGTTCTTAGGATAGATACCCAGTAATGGGATGGCTGGGTCATAGGGTATTTCTATTTTTAACTTTTTGAGAAATCTCCATACTGTTTTCCATAGTGGCTGTACCAGTTTGCATTCCCACCAACAGTGTATGAGGGTTCCTTTTTCTCCACAACCTCTCCAACATTTGTCACTCTTGGTTTTGGATGTTTTTGCCAATCTAACAGGTGTAAGGTGATATCTTAGTGTAGTTTTGATTTGCATTTCCCTGATGATTAGCGATGATGAACATCTTTTCATGTGTCTATTGGCCATATTCATATCTTCTTTTGAGAAATGTCTGTTCATGTCCTCTGCCCATTTTTTGATCGGGTTGTTTGTTTTTTTGTTCTTAAGCAGTGTGAGTTCTTTGTATATTATGGAGATTAACCCTTTGTTGGATAAGTGGCTTGTGAATATTTTTTCCCAATTAGTGAGCTGTTTTTTTGTTTCAATCCTGTTTTCCCTTGCCTTGAAGAAGCTCTTTAGTCTGATGAAGTCCCATTTGTTTATTCTTTCTATTGTTTCCCTCAACTGAGGAGTTACAGTGTCCGAAAAGATTCTTTTGAAACTGATGTCAAAGAGTGTACTGACTATATTCTCTTCCAAAAGACTTATTGTCTCAGGCCTAATCTTTAGGTCTTTGATCCATTTTGAGTTTATTTTGGTGTGTGGTGAAAAAGACTGGTCAATTTTCAATCTTTTGCATGTGGCTGTCCAGTTTTCCCAGCACCATTTGTTGAAGAGACCCTCTTTTCTCCATTGTAGGCCCTCTGCTCCTTTGTCGAAGATTAGCTGTCCATAGATGTGTGCCAAGTTCTGTATCATTTTTGCATTCCCACCAGCAATAAATGCGAATTTCTATTGCTCCACGTCCTCGCCAACATTTGGTATTCTGCTAATTGTACTATTTCTTGATTTCTAACATGCTGCAGGATTTATTCTCTCACGTGCTATCTTTCCTATTCCTTCAGAGGGTTTCCATAGGGAAGGTAGACACTTGTGCAGTCTCCATCTTGAACTAATTTTCCATACGGGGTTTAACCTAATCTTTCTCACCTATTTTGTGAAAACTTATTTTTCCAGAGGCCTCCGATCACTCCTCTATCAGAATATAAATTGCTTTAATTAATTTTTTTTCTCATTTATGTGAGACGATAATACAAGAGAGTTTTTATGGAAGTTTGTCATATTTGTGAAGAATTTCAGGAAGACCTTACCCAGTTTTGTCCTTTGTTCGGCAGATCTAACAGCATAATTGTTTTCTGACATCCGTACGTGATTGATAGGTTTTAAATATTATCTTAACATATGTTGCTGATATTTTGTAACTGCATCCTCTGGACTTTTACACAACATGTGTAAAACATTTGCACAACATAGTGCAACATATTATTCCAATGCACTATTTTTGTACCATAATAAAAGAACTAAATATTTTTGCTTCTGACTTCGTTGACCTTTCCTTTCACAAACTCCCTTTCCAGAAACTACAGTTTCTTTCTAAAACGTAAAAAGCTCAGCTTTTCCTTAGGCGTTAATCTTATCAGTGAGGGGCCTTGAAGTCACATCCTAGCACATGTGCAGACTCAGAAGGGGCGTCTGTCCTTTTCCTGCTGGATGCCCTGCTGCTTCCTCTGATTAACCTTTAAACTGTGCTGTCCAGTCGTGTACCACCTCTGATGGAGATCCAGTGCAGAAAACAGTGGGCTCACAGCAGCGACTCATTTCCTAGCAGCTGTTACTAGCTAAGATGATGGTTCACTTTAAAAACTAGCACCTGGTGTGAAAGTTAATTTACATATAAGGCTCAAAATGATCCATTTTCTCTGTTGGAAGCTTTCGTCTGCCACCTTTAAATAGGCTCTTCTATTTTTATAGTTGTATTTCCAGATTCAATGCCAGGTATTCACTTTCCTGGGTATTGTGAGTGAAAAGTTAAGGGGCAATTAGGATTCTCTCTTTTGATGGGTACTTTTTAAACATTTTCTAGATATTTTTTTCACAGAAGTTAGTAGCTGCCATCTGATTTTTAAAAATCTAGTTTAATCTTATGAAGATACTTGTAGTTTCAGGGATGTACTTTAATTTGTTTAAACACTATTTTTTTTCATGAAAAGGTGTTTTTGAGCCAGCTGAAAAGCATATTAAGAGAATTATTACTAAAAAAGAAATAAGATAGCCTGAAAAACAAAAAAAGTCAGAGGATGGTCGGAAATATAAACAGTTAATAAATTTGCTATGTTTGAGCTTCTAATGTGATCTAAAATTTCTGCCAGACTAGAAGAAAAAATGAAAATATAGTAGTACGAGGTTCTTGGCATTTTTAGGAATTATGGGACGTTCTCATGGAAGACAGTTTTTGCCCCTGGCACTGAATTCTAAAAGACACTTCTCACACAGAGCTTACGTACGTATTGGGAATGGACAGTATCCTCAAAAAAGGTAGAGATAGTTCACAGAGTTATTTCTTGCAGCAAACCTCAATAAAAGACAGAGATATAAAACTAAAGCATATTTCTATGAAGAGGATCAATTTTTTCCAAGGCGATTTACAAGGGGCTAAACTTTGTGGCTCAAGTGTCATAATCTTCTGGTGGTCTAAGTTTTCCATAACTCTGTCAACTTAAGGTATGTGTTATGGACTGAATTGCATTTCCCCAAAATTCATATTTGAAGCCCTAAACCCCAATATGACTGTATTTGGAGACAAGGCCTATACGGAGGCAGTAAAGGTTAAGTGAAGTCATAAGGGTAGGCCTTAAATCCAGCAGGGCCGGGGTCCTTCTAGGAAGAGGAAGAGACACGAGAGAGCTCTCTCTCTCCCTCTCAGCCAGCACAGGGGAAAGGCCACGTGGGGACAGAGTGAGAAGTGGCCATCTACAAACCAGGAAGAGAGGCCTCCTTGGAAACCAACTGTGCCAGCACCTTGATCCAGGACTTCTCACCTCCAAAACTAGGAATATAAATTTCTGTTGTTCAAGTCACCCCCTCTGTGGCATTTCGTTATGGCAGGCCTAGGCAACTAATACTCTATGGCTTCTAGACAGAAGATAATCCTTCAAACATTACGATAAGGACTCCTTGGCCTGCAGGTACTTCAGTGACTTACCTGCGTGCAGAGGTGGGCAATGGCTTTATATCAAACACCCCTTAGGCAGCTCTGCAATCTTCATACAAGGTTGTAGCCCTACCAATGCGCCTGACTTCCAGAGTGAAGGGGTTGCCTTCAGCTGGCAGTGTAATGTTTACAGCAGGTTAGTTCTCACCTTCCAACTAGTTGATAAGCTCCTCACCAGTGGCTTTGGACCTTATGGAACTAATCTCCACCTCGACTAAACCTTCTTCTTCACTATTTAGTGGGAGAAAGATTGTCGAGCAGCGTGTTTTCTGTATTGCTGAAGTACTAGGATGGTGAATAATGTATTTTTTCTCCCATGTGTTCATCATTGTAAGTACTTACAGAGAGGAAAGAGATGAAGGCAAGAAAAAGAAGTCTGTGGGCAAGAAGTTGTGGCTTCAGTTTTCCCAATTCTCCTCTAATCTTGTGAATAATAGATTCAAGGAAATAAGAATCATGTACAATAAATCTCTCATACAAAGTTTTTTTAATCTTATAATTTTCTGTGGCCTTTACTGTTTTACATTGCAAATGTTGGCAGTGGGGTAAATTTTCCCAAGTTTACCAAAAATAGAAGAATTTGAGTCCAAATAGATACAAAGCTGAAACTTGAGTTGTGTTAAATCTAGCAAAATTTAGACACATTGAAAAATGCCGAGGGAAAAAAATTCATGAAGTGGAGCTGTTTTGACACGTCATTAACTTTATGAAGTTTGTGAGTGTCAGATATGCTCTTTCCATATAATTTCTATTTTAAATGTGCAGGTTATAAGTATTTGGTCTGATGGGTAAGATGGAAGATTTAGAAGTGATAGATTATACCCAAATCTCATGGTGGCCAAAGGCACTTTGATCAGCTCTCTCTCTCTCTTATTTGTTTGTGTTTTTATCTGCAAAATTCTTGTTCCTCACTGTGAGAGGTTTGGGTTTAAGTATTTGTGCCGTAGTAAATTATCTGAAAACTTCAGCATTGAAAGTAGTGTCAACTGAATATACAGAAAACACAGCAAAAGTCCTTCAAACTCTCTGTATGAGAAGCCAGTCATTAGGGAGACAGACCCAGAGAAGGAAAAGAAAAGGAGCTTAGGTAAACCCCTAAAACGAAGTACCAGGCCTTCACTGATTGCTGAGATGTTTTGCACATTATAGCGAAACACCGTTTTTTTTAGGCTGTTGTAAGGTATTCGGCTGCCCCGTGTTGATGTGGCTTAGTGTGATTTAACAGGTTTGTCAATGCCTCACGAGGTGGATTCAAGCAGATAAAACGTAAACCAGAAAATAACGATATGCTTGCCTTCTCTTATGGAATGAGAGGAACAGGACTGGGCCGTGCCAAAACCAGGCCTCTTTTTCTAGACTCATTTTAAGTGGTGAAGTGGCGTGATGCAATGTGAATGTCTGGACAAGTATCCCCTTTGTTGTTCTCAAGGGGGTTATGTCCTGGATTTGTTCCTTTGCAAACTCTTTGCAGTTTACATAGCTGGAGAGACTTAATGCCTTGGCAGGGGCATGGGTTTTATTTGTGGCTTTACCCTCCTAGAATGGCAGGCAGTTAGAAGATGTAGGAACAGCATTCTTTTTACCTCTGATTAATCTTGACGTTTTATCACTGATTTCTTTTTTTCTTTTTTGGCACCTGAGCTAACATCTGTTGCCAATCTTTCTTTTATTTTTTATTCTTCTACCCAAAGCCCCCCAGTACATAGTTGCATATTCTAGTTGTGAGTCCCTCTGGTTGTGCTGTGTGGGACGCTGCCTCAGCATGGCCTGATGAGCGGTGCCATGTACACGCCCAGGATCCGAAGCGGCGAAACCCTGGGCTGCCCAAGCGGAGCGTGTGAACTTAACCACTCGGCCACAGGGCTGACCCCCACTGATTTCTTTTTTTAATCACATGAGAAAATAATGTGTTGTATGCCCACTAGGCTTTCTGAAAGGAAACGAGGAAGAGAGCTCTCCTGCATTTCTCCTGTGCCCCCTGACCTTCCCATCAGCACATAGTTCCTCTTTTAAGAATGTACAATCACTGACTTGATGAAATTCTTGACGTATTTGAGCGTTTGCAAGTGAAAATACTAGGCCATGTAGTTTATGCTTATGAGTGAGGGATAATAACACCACAATCTTTCTGAAGATTTTGAGACAAGTAGCGAGAGCACACACGTTCTCCAGGCTCCTTCTGGGTCATTTCCCCCTAGACACGTTGTTGCCACGACTATCTGTACTTTGAGCAACAGCAGAATTAAAGTCACCTTGAAGAAAAATTATGGAAATCATTAAGTATCAGTAACGATTACTGTATTGACTATGAGAGATTTCTCTATTTTAGTAGCTACTTTGTCAGTCACTTTAATGATCTTAGAGTCAGGATTGTCTTAAGTTGGTTGATATTCCTCAGAAAATCTAGTGGAGACATTGAATAACTGATGGATCCTGGGCCAAAAAAATTTGCTCTGCAAATATTCTAACATTTTCCTCTGAATTCCTATTATATATCCAAACCTCACAGTTTAAAATTTGATATTCTCTCTATAGTTAATTTTCATAAAATGTGTTTCACTCACTAGGTTAGAAACTTTCAATGCCTCAGCCATCTTTGATTACACCATAAGGTTTGATAACTCTTAACTCAATATTCGGAAGTAACTAAATTTCAGGCAGAGATTGGCTTCCAACTTTCCGAAACATTTTGTGATCCTGAAGAATGCATCTTTGAACATCTATAATAATTTTTCGGATCAAAGCCAATCCACTTTTTTTCCTATAAAATACACCTTGAAAGTCTTATTTTCCTCACACTCACTAAGTTTCTGGATGTTCAATACTCAGCAGTTAGTAGCAGGATAAAGGCTGATAGGAAGATAGAGATTTTTTGAAGGAGAAAAATGAGAATAGTAGGAAGTAACAACCGTTGATCTAAAGATGTCCTCTGGGCCTTGGGGTGAAGGATTTGAGCAGTTCTAAGCACAAAATCATTCCCGAAAGTATTGGTGTATTACAACAAAGTATGATATTTTATTTTCATAATAAATGATCGTGAATTTACAAAAAGAAAATTTGTTTTTATATTGTCATAAAAAGAATATATTTTAGATAAAATTCAAAATAAAAATGTTAATACTTGAAGGAGTAAATTTCACTTATTCAGAAAATTATCCTACATGTAGTAACTTATCTCAGGCAGTGTTAATAAATGAGTGATTTAATCGCTTAATTCAAAATAACATTATATGCATATTGTTAGATAAAATGATCTTTTCTCTGCTCAGATATCGAAGGTGGCTTTTATCTTTCCTTTTTGAGGAAGATTAGCCCCGAGCCAACATCTGCCACCAATCCTCCTCTTTTTGCTGAGGAAGACCAGCCCTGAGCCAACATCTGTGCCCATCCTCCTCCATTCTATATGTGGGACGCCTGCCACAGCATGGCTTGACAAGTGGTGCATAGGTCTGCACCCGGGATCTGAACTGGCGAACCCTGGGCCACCGAAGCAGAACCGCAAACTCAACTGCTGCACCACTGCCTACCCCGCTTTTGTTTATCTTGTATATAAAATCTGACTTACCATTTCCTGCATCAGCTATAATAGTCACCCAATAAGATGGCTACTTGGTTCACATCTACTCTCCCAGTACCTATCTCCATCCTCTCTTTAACTTGTGCTTTTTTTTTTAAAGATTGGCTCCTGAGCTAACATCTGTTGCCAATCTTTTCTTCTTCTTCTCCCCTGCCCCCTTCTTCTTCTTCCCCGCTCCCAAGCCCCCCAGTATGTAGTTGTATATTCTAGTTGTGGGTTCTTCTGGTTGTGCTATTTGGGACGCCTTCTCAGCATGATGAGCAGTGCTAATTTGGCACCCAGGATCCCAGCCATGAAACCCAAGCGGAACAGGCGAACTTAACCACTCAGCCACTGGCTGGCCCCCTAACTTGTGCTTTTATTTGGGATTTTATCACTTTCCTGGCTTAGCCATAGTGATTGGCCCAGGGCATGGGCATGTGACCAAGGATAGTGCAATCAGAGTATTTTCCCAGGATGTTTTCAAACAGGACCAAAGGAAGAGCTCTTTTTCTGTCCAGTTGTGAAGGTATAAGAATGTGTGCCTGGAATTTCATTAGTCATATTCTCTAGCAGTCAGGGCTGCCATGCAGAAATGACAGATCAGAGTAAAAGAACCTGATAGCGCTGGCTAGCAACTTAGTTCCAGTTCTTCCCAGGGCCAGCCTCCAGCCTTGACCCTCTCGTAGTTTGCTTCAATCAGCCAATAAATTCCCTAAGCTACTTCATTTCAAGGAATAGTCCTAGTGTTAGGCACCTTACATTATTTCTTGTATTGATAAACCTGGATTATGGGTGTCATTATCCGTATTGTGTAATTGAGGAATTTGGGCCTCAAAGAGTGAGTACCTTGCCTGTGGTCACATGGCTGTTAAATGGCAGAGATGGTTGTTAAAGGTGGCCTATTGATTTTGAAGCTCATCTTTTAAAATTTATTTTAGTGCATTTTTTAAATTGTGGTAAAATACACATAACATAAAATTTACCATTATAGCCATTTTTAAGTGTATAGTCCAGTGGCTTTAAGTACAGATAGATTGTTGTGCAATCATCACCACTATCCCATTTCCAGAAACTTTTCATCATTTCAAACTGGAACTCTATACCCGTTAAATAATAACACCCCAGTACCCTCTTCCCCAGCCCCTAGCAACCATTCTTCTACTTTCCGTCTCTATGAATTTGACTACTCCAGCTATCTAATACAAGTGGAATCATACAGCATATGTCCTTTTGTGTCTGGCTTATTTCACTTAGCATAATGTCTTCAAAGTTCATCCATGTTGTAGCATGTGTCAGAATTTCCTTCCCTTTTAAAACTGAATAATGTTCTGTTGTATGTATATACCACATTTTGTTTATCCATTTATCTGTCGATGGATGTTTGGGTTGTTTTCTACCTTTTGGCTATTGTGAATAACCCTGCTACAAACATGGATGTACAATGTTCTATTTGAGTCCTTGCTTTCAGTTTCTTTGGGTATATACCCAGAAGTGGAAGAGCTGGATCATATGGTAATTCTATGTTTAATTTTTTGAGGACCCACCATACTTTTTGCTATATTGGCTGCACTATTTTACATTCCCTCCAACAGTACACAAGGGTTCCAATTCTCCACATCCTCACTAACATTTGTTATTTTCTGTTAAAAAATTTTTTTTGTGTAATATCTATCTTAATGGTTGTGTTGTGGTTTTGATTTGCATTTGAGGCTCATGATTTTTAAACTACCACAGTTTTGCGTGCCCTCCTCTCCTGCAGGCCCTCGCTTCTTGAACTGTCCTCATCTATTGTATCTCTTAGTTCACAGCATCAAATCCAGTTGACCAGACTCAGATTTTGTGATTCCACTTTTAAACTTCCTGGCTAGAAAAGACCAATGTCTCCTTTACTCTGCCAAAGCATATATCTATTCTTCTTTAAGATTCTGTTTGAAATTTATCTTACCACGAAAGTCTTCCGTAAAGGAACCCAACCAAATGCAGAGCTCATTTTCTTCCAGTGTGCCTTAAGCATTAAGGAACAATTGGTATTGGGCTTGTCTATATATTTGTTTGCATGTTTTCCAAGTGGCTTTATCCCACCCACTTTTAGATTATAAGCTTCTTGAGGAAATGGATCCTGGGTACCTTTCTGTGGCAATCCAATTATACCTACTGTTCAGTGATCAATGTGCAGTGGGCATTTCATAGAAGTTGTTGACTAGGGACAGGCCTGGTATCGCAGCAGTTAAGTTTGCACGTTCCGCTTCTCAGCGGCCCGGGGTTTGCAAGTTCGGATCCTGGGTGTGGACATGGCACTGCTTGGCAAAAGCCATGCTGTGGTAGGCGTCTCACGTATAAAGTACAGGAAGATGGGCATGGATGTTAGCTCAGGGCCAGTCTTCCTCAGCAAAAAAGAGGAGGATTGGCAGCAGTTAGCTCAGGGCTAATCTTCCTCAAAAACAAAAAAAGTTGTTGACCATGCCCACCATTACTTAAGTATTATTACTTATTTACACACAATATAGCATTTAAAATTTTCCTATAGTATTCTTCTTGAGAGGAAATTTTAAATATATCTTTTGTGTTATAATTTTTTATAATGTGATTTCAATATTTTTCTCTTATAATATTTTTCTTGGGCTTATGAGGATGTTAAAAAGCAAGCTCCAATTTTCTTATCTACATTTCTGTTTCCCACTTACATGAAATTTCCTCTGTGGAACAGTTTCTGAATGTGCTCTATTGGGACAAAGGTTTAGTTGTCCTAGGAGAAGTAGACATTCAAATGCTCTATTTCCTTTCTAGCAGTACTGCTCGAGTGGTTGGCAGACATTTATTCCAAATCCCCGTTTTTGAACACAGCCATTTTTGAAAGATGTTCATCTTTAGAAACATGAATATCATACTGTGGCCCACCCTGAACTGTCTCAGATCAGCTGGTTTGTTAGCCATGCTGCACCCCTCAAAAAAAAAAAAAAGATCTGAAAATGATTAGGCTTCCTGTCCTGTGGAGTTTGAATTACTGTAATTAGGATCTCGAGTTTGCTGCTGCACAGCCGGCAGCGGTGCCTTGGCCTGGGCACTTTCTATTTCAGTTGGTAATTACTCAGTGGTAAAAAAAAAAAAAAAAAAAAAAAATCACAGATGAGGGAACTGAGGGCATCATTTACTTGGTACTGACCCTTTGGTGGGGGGTGGGAGGGTAGGGGGGCGGGGTGGGGATAAGGTACACTATCTGTAATTCTAGCTTTCCCCAGACCAGGGCATCTAGGCTGCACATGATAGGGTCCTTGACTTTCTTGCATCCCTTTCAAGGTGCTTCAGGAAGAACAAGTGAGAAGACTATAGAAGGGAGAGAATTGGGGAAGTAGGGGAGGGGTGAAGCAGAGGAACGACAGAGGAAGAAATTAGTACAACTGTATCATTAAAAAAGGATTTCACAGTCTTTTAAGAATTATGTGTGTCTCTGTGTATGTTTTAACTTAAGGTTAACTTCAAATAATTAAGCACCAGTTGCTCAGTCATCTACTTAGTACTTATCAGGAGAGTTTATTAACTGATCTCATGAGTAGAAAAGCAATGCATCCTCTAGTTAGCATTTGCTAAGATATCTCCTTCTATTTGGAAAAAAAGATCTCTTTCCCACTTCCCTCCTTCCCTCTCTCTCTGGTTTTTCTAAGCCTGGGAAAGCCGGCTTTATATTATTAAAAAGTTTGAATCGCACAGCCCAGAGTCACTGGCCCCTTTAAAGGGGGCTTTCTCTCTTGTCTTAAGAACAGACCTCGCTTGGAGCCAGATGGTTCCCGTCTGCTGCCTTGAGTCAATGCACTTCCTCCCACAGACGGAGCCCCTTTGCCCTCCTTCCTCCCCAGCTCCTCCCCACCTTCTACCCCCCACCTCTGGGCCTCTCTGTTTTGTCGCAAGAAATAATCTTTTATTGCCCAGTTGTTCGGAAGTGACCTTTTGCCCTTGATTAGATAGCACCAGGCTCTATCACCGGATTGCTTTTGAGCTGGCAGTTGCTTTTTTGTGTCGGCTGATCCGGTGTCAGGGAGAACAATGCAAGGCTTTGCAAAATTTTAGTATAGCTCAGTCCTCATGTGGAATAAGTGGGGATGGGGAGATGGGGGTTATAGGAAGCGGCCCAGTGGATCCTGGTTGCAAAAGTATCTTTCCTTCGGTAAACTGAAAAACAAATGGTATATTTTAAAATTCATTTGTGCATATTTAGCTCATTTCAGTTTAATAACCATGCATTTCAGAGGAATAGGAGATTACTTCAGGATTTCAGGATATAGTATTTAAGTATATTAATATACTAATAAACTGACTCTAGTGTATAGTCTTACATTCAAATACTGATCAAATGGACTATTGAATTTCTCAGAGGGCAATTTTCTGGAAGGTCCCAATTATTCTAAGTAACAAGTGTAATAAACCGTATAATAGGAATGTGCTTAATAACTGAAAGCTAACTCTATTTTTATTTTAAAAATTAGGGAAAATGTCCATGCTTTACCTACTTGCTGGATTAAATGAAGGAATTTGTGATTTTGTATCTTTCATAATAGTTCTCAAATTCTTTTAATTTCAAGTTCCCTGGGATATCTGCAGAACTAGCAGAGCTGGCGAGTTTGAAATCTTTGTTTTAAAACTTTCAATTTCACTCTAGAGGTGAATATTCTGCTATACAGGTATAGAAAAATTTGGGGATCCTTTTTGAAGTTTTTACATATTATTGACATCTAAAACTTGAAATTTGAAATTTCCTGGCTCTCACCCTGAGGGGGAGAAATGTCTTCTCTTCCCCAACTCCTACCTTCTTACCACTCATACAACCCTAAATTTTTATTGTCGGTGATTCTTAATGCTACTGGCCATACTGTTTCTTAACTCTTTGCCTGCCAGTTGTGGTGGCTTAAGATGAATGCCACCTTCTGCTTTTTCAGGTGGTCTGGTCTGTTTCTTGTTTCAGAGGTTTATAGTGGTGGCCATACCTGAGAAGTTATTTCGACTGTTTTCCAGTGTCATATATGGGGGCTGTCTTTGCTACACAGAGTGGAAATATGTACAGCTGCCTTCACCACAAAGGAAGTTAAAGATGTAAAGTGCAGAGTGAGGAAGTATTGCCAGTTCCATTTTATAGACAAAGCGGCAGGAACTCACAGTCATGCAAATGTTCTAGAAGGACCCAGACCAATTCTATGATTCCTAATTGCCTTGTTTCCATGCTGTAAGAATGGGTGTTTTCATAAATACTGTGCATATGGATGTCACAAAGAAAAATGATGGGTGTGTTCCACCTTTTTCATTTTTTGTTATTGTGCTTTCCTGGTTAAATATATTTCTCTCAAAAAAACCAACATGAAACATGCAAAAATTTACCAACGAGTAATTTTGAGAATATGTGTGTATACATATGTGTGTATATATATGTATCTGTGTTTTCAAAAGGGCAATGGATATTGTTGATCAATTTTATTAGCAGGCAGGATAAACAGTTTACCAGATAACTTGCTGTTTGCTGGGTTTCCTGGTTGAGCCTAGGAAAGTGGGAAGTGACCAAGGGAAGATGGATGTTGAGACATCACTGGGTGAAATGAAAACGTGCCATTCATGTGTTTATAGACTTCTTTTGGTTTCAATCATCTGCCTGTTAGCTGAGGCAGACTTCTGTATGTCTCTAGAGGCGGGATGGTAAGTTTGAGTGGTAGCATTTGAGTTTTTAAAAAGGACCAAGAAATAGGTCTGAGTTTTTCCACTGTTTTTTCTTTTTTTTTTTTTTCCAAAGAAGGGGTTCTTCAGCTCTGGTACTGTTCTGCGAATTGGTCAGTCTCCACGGATGATGAGAGAATATTGGAAAGTTTCTTTGGGTGAGTAGCAAGGGAAATGCTTGTGGCTTACAGACAATGGCAGACTGGGTCATAGTAGTGCTTATTGCATTTTATTTTCTTTCAACTCCTCCTGTCTGAAGTAAGGATACTTCTCTTTTTATTTCATGGGATGTAGTGGAAACTAATAGTTTCATAAGTAGAATATTAAATTCTTTTTGAGAGTAATTTGGCTTATGTATGAACTTGAAAAAGAGTAGAAAGACTAGGATTCTGGAGACCAAAATTCTTATGTTGATCATCTTTAGAAAGACTAAAAGCTTTCCCCTAATTTACACTATTATTAAAGTAGTGAGCAAGATGTATATGATGTTCCTGACAACCTCCATCACAGCAACAAAAGGACACAAATAAGCAAACAAAAAACTATGTAGTCATAGTGTTCGAGTCAACAAACATTTGTTAATTACCTCAATATTAGCATATTTGTATAACAATACTATGAAAAGTTTAAATATATTTTAAAGCTGTAAATTATATTCTCTTGTTGCCATGCCCAGAAAGCTGATTTTCTGCCTGTTTAACATAACAGTGTCTACTTTTGACTTTTATAGAGAATGACATGTAAATACAAAGATAAAATTATACTTTCATTGGAAAAAGTAATGTACTAGCCAGTTATTGATGAGGTTAACCTTAAGGAGGGCACAGAGGCTTAGTTATAAAGACCATAGAGCTGATTTGCTGATTATCATGTATATAATCACAAAAAGTCATTCAAGTAAGCCAAAGTAGATTCTTTTGATTAAGAAGAAAATTTAAATCCATTCCTAAAAATAGATTGAGAGTAAAAGGATGTATTAAAAATAAAGTCATGGTAAAATATTTATGGAAATGGCTGCCTTCAGCCAATTAACTGGATATTAGTTTTGTCATGAAATAAACAAAACGTTTGTTGAATTATTATAATTGCCCATATTTACTAATATTTAATTTCACCCATGCCACTCTACGACTTGACTTTTATTGCCTTCACTTAACTAGGTCTCTGAAGATCTTGGAAACCCTTTTGCTGGTGCAATTCCAGATCTCTCTGTCTTCACCCTTTTGACCTTGGTTTTAGGAATACTGGGATCTCTGCCACTTTGTGTAACTCAGCCCACACATTCACAGGGGTCTCTCTTCAGTATTGTACTTTCTATCAGCCATTAATGCTAATGACTTCCAAAGCCCCAATCTTTGTCCTCTTTCTTCTTCCTCTGCTATCCCTCCTTTGTGGTATTTAGAAATGAAGTTCATTACCATCCTAATTTAAATGACTCCAAACTTTCCTTCACTGCCTTGCCCTTCCAAGTGTCTCGCTCTGCAGGGTAGCACTGCTCAGATACTCTATTGATGACCAAAACAAAGCATATTTAAAATGAAACTTATACTTCTCACGAGAACCTATTCTTACCACCATAATTGTTTACTGGGTGACTTTGCAAAGGGTGTTAAATAAGTTGCTGGGTGCAGGTGAAAACAATAACAACAACAACACAAACTTATAGGCTCATAGATGAAGTAGCGTCAAAAGATTGCAGAGGACTTTGTCAGTAATAAAACCCAGAGATAGTGAGGGAGCTGTAGCTCCTGTGTGGAGCTTGTTTCAAGCGATGTCCTCTCATTTAATGGGAAGAACACAAGGTGGGAGTGGAGGGTGACAGACTTCCTTTGTTGGAGCATTGACCACGTAAACTCTCTGAACCTCAGTTTTTACTTTGTCAAAGGGCTTTACTCCCAAACTTTTGTGGCTAACATGAAATAAAATACATGAAAATGCCATGAAGTACTAAGCAATATAAATAGAAGGTAATTATACTATAATGATCACGTTGGGGATCTGCGGTTGCTACAGTGGCAATAGGAACACTCATACCATGGTTGTAGTTAAGTGTTTATTTGACTGTTCACTTGTTTATTGCCTTTCTCCCCCACTAAAGTGTAAACTCCATTAGGGCAGGGACCATTTTGCTTTATTAACCTCTGTAATCCTCTTACGTAGTATAGTTTCTGGTTCTGGGAGGCACTTAACAAATATTTGTTGGATGGATGAATGGCTTATGATTTAACAGCACCAAGAACATTAACGTTGTGAAGCCTAAAAGGATATCAGAAAATCCAGGCACCAAAGCTTATGAACATTAATATTTGTAGAATTTCTCAAAGCTTCACTCCAACTCAAAGTTTATTTCAGAGACAGTTTTTAACAAAGCTGGCTATCAAGTTTCCCAAGTTATATAAAATTAGAAGGTGACAATCAGGAGTTGCTAAGGAGGAATTTGAAGGACATACTCTGTTATCAACAAGAAGTGACCGCCAACTACTTGAGAGTGAGCTAAGAAGCAGAAACACTGCTATAGGAACCCAAACAATGGGGCAGTCTGGGACCACTTGCTATATATCCAACAGAATGTTGTGTTCATGAAAGCTTCGTGAGCCGTACACCATCACACAGGTGCCTGGTGTTATGTCAGGGGAAAGTGGCCTATCTGTTCCAGTGCATGGTGATGGATGCTCGTAAGGATACCCCTGAGCCATCAGGAAAATTGAATTATGTTTACTTTCCTTAACAAGGGAGAGAAGTATGTAGGTTACTTTAGATTTAGGAAGATTTCTCTCAAAAATGGCCAAAGTAAATAAACTTGAAATGCCTTATTTCTGATAGTACTGCATAAATGAGATATTCTTTTATTCACTAAACCAATGTTCTTATCTAGATATATCCAAATCAACCAAGTTCTAAAAGTTAGGAACTTACATTTTCTATCTATTAAAACATCCTTAAGGCCAGCAGATATACATGCAGAATAAATTAAAACTATTATATTAAAAGAATTGGTGATTTTACTAAGTCAAGCTGGTCAGCAACTTAATTGGTCTAAATTAGTGAGGCTTTAGTTTTGCCACACATTATATTCCCTTGGTATGTGAGTTATGCTTTAATAATAAGTTAGGCATTTAAGATGTTAAATATACTCTGGTGTGCTAGGTAGCTAGATTTACATAGTCATAGGGAAAATGGAGTTTTATTTTTGTTTCTTTAGTCTGATATTCACAAGTGGTAAATTTTGAGAGCTTAAAGTCAATTTTAAATTTCACTGATTTCAAAAAAATTCTTATTGACCATCCACTAAAACCAGGTGACCCTGGAGACAGATGACGAGGAATACAGTATTCTCTCTCTCAGATTTTGATATTCTCAAATGGAATAAAACCTTGTCTTAATCCATGAACTTTAAACTCTAATGACGTTTGGGGAAGAAAATGACAGTCATTACTATTAGTAAGAATGAACAAAGAATTTTAAAAGATTTAAAATCTTCAGCCTAATATAAATGAATTTGAATTGTAAAATATGTCACATTAACTGTTAAACATATTAGAGAAATAACATTGATCTTGAAGAAAATATTTCAATTTCATTGATTTTTTTTTTCTGATTATTTTGGATTGTAATGACTTTTTTTCAAAAAAGGAAGGAAAAACCCTCAAGTTTATAATTACTAAACTCTCTAAAGTTAAAATAATTTATTAAGGAATCCATGTATAGTTAGGTGGAAAAAATTCAGATGAAAGTAGTTACAGAAGTGATATTTTCATCAAAACAATTCCTATTATACATTTACTTGTAAACTCAATTTTCACCTTTCTTTGTTTTAAATCTTCAAAGTAGGTAAATTCTAAGTGAAACCTTTGAAGAGCTTTAAGGTAAGTAATTCTAAATTTTTCCATGGGTTAGGTTTTTGATGTCCTGGGTTACTCAAATCCATAAGTCAACCCAAGAACAAAATAAAACCTTCCAGAATGGAACAAACTGTGTCTGATTAAATGATAGTTTCCTAAAGTGAAAAAAAGTTTCACTACATCAGATAGTAGGCGATATCCACTGCTCACGATCAGATAGAGGAACCCACACATGTGCCATTCCGGGAGAGCTGCCAATAGCGCTGTCATCACTGGTCGCTAGGAAAAGGCATGATTAAAAGATTTGCTTGTGGTGTTGCTCATCATTAGTAATTTGCATATCCAGTAAGTAGACATACACGAAAGCAACTCTCACATTGATATTTTTGCCCTCCTCCGTTCTCTCTGAGCCTCTTAACCTCTCTTTGGATCTCCTCAAAGATGTGCTGGTCTGTTGGAGCTGGCATTCAGTCTTTGTAGGTATTTTTGGCTGCTTGATTTAAGCATACTTACCCTGAGCTCATTTACTCCTCCTGACCATTTAAGCTAAAACAAACAAACACCTAACTCGAGCTTCTATCACAGTCTTCAGTTGTCTACAGCTAAAGTTTATAACGTAGTACTTTATGTGTTATAAAGTGTTTTTCAGTCATAACGTAGGTGGAGTGGAAAAGATGACCACAATGAAAAGGTCAGTCAACTGATAGTGGCCAACATTGCCCTCATAGAAGTTAGCAGAAGAGAGGAAGATTTTATGAATAAAATGAGAGGAAAGACCCACAAAAAGGAAAATGGCTGTGTTAAACAATGAGAATGAAGAAATTATCGTGACTTTAGAATGGCAAAAATACATGACTTTTTTTTTTAAAGACATCTGAATGAAAATGAAAGAGAAAAATGAATTGTTGAAGAAAAGAGGGAAAAAGTTAAATGAACACAGGCTGAAGAGGGAATCCAGTTTAGACACGGCTTTGAGGATGAGGAATGAGCTAATGAAACATTCATCGTGACATGTAAAATGCTGTGTGACGCACCAGGCAACTGCTGGTAGTCACAAAAGAGAAATTATGATACATCTCTCAGGTTCTGAAGGTTTTTGCCGGAGCCCATTAGCTCTGTGCCAGGCTCCCTTGTGAGAGGGAATAGGCAAACTTATTTAGAATCATTTTTTTCCTGTGAGAAATTGGCCCTGTGGGACAAGGAATTCCTGCTCCCCCCAGGCACCCTGGAGATTTCCCGGGAAGCCTTGCCCGGCACCCTTATGTTTCTATTTCCAGTCATGTTTTGACGCAAAACGTAATGGGGAGACTGCTGAGTCCACCTAAAAATCACTGTTCCTATGGGGACATCCGAACGGGGTTAAATAAGTCTAACTCTAATCAAAGTAGATTCAGTAGCTTGGTTTTCTTACTCAGCAAAATAATGCAACCATTCTGAGGAGAAGTTTTCTATACTTTAACTTCTGCTGTTTTAACTTCAAGAAGCTCAAAGTCCTTTCCAGAGCACCGTAGCCCATCCTTTGAAAACACTGTACCTTTATAATGCACTCAAGTTAAAGACAGGTGACAAAGGTGGAAAGCATGATCTTAGAATTGGACAAGTATAGGTTCAAGGCTGGTCTCTGCCGCTTTTAGAGGGCAGTATCTACTTCTAATAGCACCCATAGACCTGGACACCCAGACCTTATCCCGGCACACTGCCCTGCCCCACCTTCGAGGACCCTCCTCTGCCCTGTCTCTGACCTCATGTTTCCACGTGTCTGGGAATCTCTGGGTCCAAGGGGACATGGCCACTTCCCCAGGGCCTGTGCTGCCCCATATTCTGGGTACCCTGGACCTCAGAATTCTGGACCTGCAAACAGCAGGGCCTACTTTCAGGCAAATACAAGGCTCTTTCTCAGGTCTGTCTTCGGAGGGTAGACAATGCTGCCATAATGCTGCCATCAAAGGAAGAGGTGAGCAGAGGGGGGGGTGGAGATAGATAGAGTTGGGACGTGGGGGGTGCAGTGTCCACACACATGTGTGAGATGCCTATGGCGTGGGACAGAGCTGGGTGTGGGAAAGAAAGACCCCTCCATTTGTACTCTGCACCCCACCTGCAGATGTTGGAAGTGGGCCCGTCCATCTCATAAAGTTATGATGATGTTCAAATGAGCTAATGTATGCAAAGTGCTCAGCACAGAGATTGGTAGACTATGAGCATTCAGTATGTTTTTGTTCTGGTATGGTTTCTGTTTTAAATTAAACCTGACTTAGCCTCTTCTAAATTCCCATGAAAAACATGTATCCAGAGAGCCAAAATAAAATGAAATGAAACCTCTACAGCAACACTGAGAGATAAGACTAATAGCCATCCTATTTTCAGAATCTGGGGGGAATTTACAAACACCACAACACCTATGGAGCAGAATAAAGAATCAAAATGGGTGTTCTGAGTCATTTTGCATTGATAAAAAGCACAACCCACACTATGGAAAAAGAAGTAATAAACCTGCATAAACTGAATTACATAGGTATTATAATAGGAATCAAAATCAGTGTATAAAGTAAAAAACACTAGAAATACATAGAACAGTGGACACAAATACAATTATTGTGGAAGGTAATACACTTTTTTCAGCTTTTGACAAATCAAGTAGGTAATATATAAACATAGACAATTTGAATAGGAAAGTTGAATTTACAGCTAATTATTGGACTTTGTATAATTTAAACAGAGAATATACTTCTTTTTAAATGTATGTAAGATATTTTCAGAAGTTGATTACATTGTGCCATAAAGAAAATCTCAAATTCTTCCCAAGTAAAAAGTGAATGGGCCATATTGTCTGATCTTAATGCCGTAAAACTAAAAACTAATAACAAAAGATTAAACAAAATGATTAACTGTCCTGGAAATTTAATGCCGCATTTTTGTGAAATTGAGACACCTTTGATTGTTAGACACATTTCAACCTGAGAGTTTTAAAATTTGCAAAAAAAGTGTGTTTTACAATTAATCAAATGCTTTACCTTTTAGATCAAAGAGAAAATGGAAGATTTACTAAAAACATGAATATGACTATGGTATATGACCAAAGCTATACCATGAGGCATATTCATATTCTTAAAATGCTTTTGTTACAAAGAAGAAAGAAAATAAAGGAACTAAATATTTTATTCAAGAATAGTTTCACTTTGTGGTAGAACCACCATTCTCTTTCCTCAGAGACTGTTATGAAATCTAGCCACCATGTCAGACTTTCTCTCTCTTAATCTTAGAAGCCCTGCTGTCTCTCCTTGAAATTGGATTTCTGTTGTTTAACTTTTCCTCCTTCCAGTCTTTTCCTTCAGGCATGTTTTACATGGTAAGCCTCAATTACATAAAAGATTTAGATTTTTTTAAATGATGCATCTAGGCCTGATATAAATCGATGGTGTGGTTAGATACCATCAGGGAGTAAATGTTGCTTAACATTATGTGCTGACTTACCTGAATTTTAGTCCTAACTCCATGCAAACCCTAAATGGCAAAGAATGTTCACCCCAAACCAAAAGTCAGGGTAAAATTTAATGATAGAACACTAGAGGAAAAATCAAGAATAAGACAAGGATGCTTCTATAACTCATTATTTATTATTACTCTGTGTGAAGTAGAAATGGGAAGTATAACTTGCAGAAAAGGAGGAGGCCAAGTTATTGTTATGTAAGATCATGTATATCTAGAAAAATATAAGGGAATCAACTTTGAAACGATGTAGGAAATTTCCATAAAATGGCCAGTAATGGATCAATAATGAATAATTTGCAAGATAAAAGTCTCCAAACCAATAGTTTTCCTATTTGGCAGCAAAAAACAAACAAACATACCTAAAAAAGGATATAATGGGGAGGAGGAGATTTAATCAATAATAGTAATAAAAAATCTTTACTAGAACATTAGGAATATGTAAAAATTTACTTTGCTTCTGGATGGAAAGACTGAATATGATAAAGGTGACAGTTATTGCCAAATTAACTTATAGATCTAATGCATTCCTAATCATAAGACCAACACAGTTTCCTTTAGGAACTTGAACAAATTATTCTAAAGTGTATCTAGAAGACTAAACGTGAAAATGTCCATGACTTATTTTTTTGAAAAGAGTGATTATCATTAAGAAAAGTGACAAAAATGAAATAGCATGGGACCAAAACAAGAATAGACAAACAAGCCAGAAGTAGAATAAAAAGCTCTGGAAAAGTTCCTTATAATTATAATGACAGTTCATGATTTAGAAGTAAAGTCTCGGGTAAACGGACAAGATGTCTGGGAGACCAGACCAAGAATTTGGAGAAAAAATAAAGTTATAGTTTCACCTTTTACTATACAGTATAATAAATATTTATTAATTAATTGATTAAAACTACAAAAATCCTAGAGCAAAATGTATGTATTTAACTAGTTTTGAGATGAGGATGGACTTTCTAAGCGTAAAACAAAATATAGGAAATGCAGTGGAATAAATTGTAAAAGAAAATTTGTTTAAAAAACATAAGTAAAATGATGGAATGGAAAAAATTTCTGTGGAAAGCATTACCATCACAGGTTAGTTAAAAACATAAAAAAAATTTTCAATGAGAAATCAGTGAGAAAACCATATATTATAAATCAATGAGAAAGCCATGACTATTCTACCAACAAAGAATTTAAACCTCACTAGTAATCAAAAAAATACAGATTAAAATGATAATACTATGTTTTAAAAATATAAATGTATATAATATCTTTATATTATATATACCTAAATATGTATAAAATATCTAACATTTGATATGAGCAAGATAAATACATTGCTTATAGCAGTATACATAAATAATCCTTTTGGAAAGCAATTATGCTTTATGTAGCAAGATACTACAAATGTTTATATGTTTTAACTCGGTAATTTCTTCTCTAAATATGGATCCCAAGGAAATAACTAGAGATGGACTGGAAAGCGCAAGGGTTAGATGAACAGTATAATTCCCTTTTAATAGAAATACTTAATATTTATTTATACATGTACACATATGCGTAGTAAAAGCCCTGAAACAGCGGTTATTTATGGACGTCAAGATTTTAATGTTTGTATATTTCAAGTTTTACATCATCAGCGTGTGTTGCTTTTGTAATTAGGAAAACAGTTGAACATTATATTTAAAAGTTAAAAATTTTCTCTTGCCTTTCTTGTAATCCCAGAGCTATGAATAAGTGTTCTGATCTCTTTTTCTTTGGTCTCTCACCTTATCTCCCAAGACACATTTTACATTTTCCTATGAAGTCCTATAGCTCTTTAGTAAAGAAAAATAAATTATATTCTTGTAATTATGAATTTTTACTTTAACTGCTTTATATAATATGACCACACCAATTCACATTTCAGTTTAATATTGCATCTTCAACTAAAAACTTATCTGATCCCAGTGGTAACAGCCACGTAAATACTTAGGTGAGATTATTTTGGCAAACATCCAAAGGTAAAATTAGATGTTGCTATTAGAATATTTTTAAAGGCAATTTACACAAATTCTTTCTCTTGACTGGTAAATCCCGGCAATTACAGCAAAGAAGAAGCATTCCAAAATTCAGCCTAATCTAACGTCTGTTTCTCACGTTCTTCATAGTCTTCATTACAGTTAATATCCGTAGATTCTGAATATCATATGTGGTTTAAAAAATAATCTTGATTGTAACTGTGACCTTAGAACTGATCTTTAATAAAAATATTTTCCTCTACGACAGGTTCTTGGATTTCATTAAGGATAAAGGGGCAATTTAGATGATTACACTTAACTTGTGAGACGAGAATGTGGTAAGGCATGTTCCAGGCTAACTTCAGTCAAACTTCGTGGGTGCCGCTTCACTTCTTGAAGCTCTCAGCTTGAGATATGGGGTCCCTAGATCCCATAGGAGCTAACTTAGGTATTCATGAGAGTCTTTGAATTTATTTTTATAATTTCAAACAACTTAATGGAATCATACGTTTTTCCCATGGGAGAGTTGCTTTCTCTCTTTCTTTCTTTTTTTTCTGCTTTTGCTTTTGGTTGAAACTCAATTTTTTAACCCAAGTAGTCCTATACCATTTAGATACTGCGGCCCTCTATATAACTTTGACTAATAAAAGACTGCAAATGACACAATTTCAGTTTGATAGACAATTTCAAAACCTGTGGGCACTGGTTTAGAGTAGAGTTTGGACCTACTGACTTACCCCTTCCCCTGTCTCACCATACCATGTCAACACTTCTTCACTTAAAGGGTGTTAGTTTCTCTGTGGTAGACTTAACTTATACATTTTTCATAGTCAAATGTTTAAGAACCTTAACAAACAATTTGAGTATAGATAAACCTCTCTTTATATATATCTAATATGTTAAAACCTGAATCTACACAGCAGATACATTTTTCTTGGACTGCCTTGGGTGACTGCATGCATGTACGCCCCTAGAATTTGCTTATCTTTCAAGAATTTTTTTATATTCGGAATAAACCTATGTTGGTCTGGCTTACTCTGGGGACATTGTTAGTGGGCGTGCATGTCTCAGTTGTACCAATGAAGGCATACATTTTAGGAGTTGGAAAGTTCATGAGTTCTCTGAATCATGCAATGAGTTCAATGGGCAATTTCCTTATTCGTGGTAATCTTTGGAAAAAAATGTGGAAATCTTCAATGGGTCTTGGTGGATCTTGAAGCAGCTTGAGACAGATTTTTCTCCTCTAGCTGCCTCCAAATTTTACTTTAAGTAAAAGAGAAAAAAATTATCGTGTGCTTTTAGACTCACGTTTGCTGTTATTTTTGGGCCCTGTTTCCAATAGCTGCTTTTTTTATTATTTATTTAGGGAATTATTTAGAGAAATCATTCATTGAAATATATCATTTTTCTCTTGAACTTATCTAAAATTGTGTGTGTGTGTGTGTGTGTATGCATGTGTGTGTGAAAAATGTTCCTAGGATCAGCTCTATTTGCATTGGTATTTCCAGTGGAAATGTCAAGTGTGACCTTTTTCTTGTCTGGGTGTCTAATCCTATTTTAAAGCCCTGTCACGCCCCTGCTGAGGGTCAGTGCCCTCGTGAATAGAACTTCTGCACCTGCTCCCCCTTTCTTCTGCTCTTCTTCCCCTCTGCGTGGAACTGGAGGATGTTCCGGATGGCAAACAAAACAGTACTATGCTTCAATGACTGCAGGGGCAGAAAATAATTCCAGACTTGGGAATTTGGGAAAGTTCTGAAACCATGAGAAAATAAACACAAAAATAAGCAAACCTGAAAAGAGAGGAAGAAAAAATATGCGGGAGCATCACATTTCATTGCTACACGTATCAGGGCTAACATACCCTTGAACTTTTCAACCGATAACAAAGAGGCTCTGATGAAAGATTAGCTCTTGCATATATAGGATGCTAAAATCAGTGTCATTGACATTTCACCTGTAGGGAAAAAAAATTATTAACATGGAAGAACTGTGGGAAATACAACCGGGGAAGTCCACATTACCATAGTGACTGGATTTGGTTGGCCTGTTTCCCAAAGTAGAATTTTCAATAATTATGCTTAGTGGAGTTGAATTAAGCAGTAAGTGAATGTAGACGATTTGAATAGTAAAAGGATTGTATCTTCAGGCTTATTATTTTTTAAAGATAATGTTCTGTAAAATTCAGCTCTGTTTGCCAGGGCTTGGGTTGGATCATAATTTCCCATCACAGGAATTAGTAGGGAATTAACAAAGAAGCTCTTGTTGAATTCCAACCAAATTTAAATATATAATTTGTCATTATACTATATATATTTTAAAGCTAACCATGTGGGGAAAAATTGAATTCACACTGAAACTCTGCTAAAACGTAAAGTTCAGTATCAATAGTTTTATCTGACAGTACCTTCACTGCAAAATCCCTAAGTGAGCCATACTAATGTTCTCACTATTTTTCCTAAGATCGTGCTAATTTCTACTTTTTCTTGTGAAATAAAGCCTTACTAGTGTTCTCCAAGTTTGTAATACGAATGCGTTTTATCTTTCCCTTGTACCATGCTCCCAAATCCAGATTAGGATGCAGCTCTTGGTAACTCTATCTCTACTCTTCCTTCCTCACCTTATATCTTGACCCGGGGATAATTTAGTAACCAATTTCCTCGCCTGCAGACTCCATCTCCACCCAGTCCACCTGGCAAACCACCCCAGGAATAATCTTCCTGAGATAACGTGACACTCTTCCTTAGATACCTCCACACCCCAGAGTAAATAAAAAAATGTGATTGATTTCACAAGGAGGAACCAAACTAGTTAGGAGGTAAGTGATAGAGATGGCGAGTCCTAGGGTTCAGAATGCTTCAGGGATCACTGGAAGTGGGAATAATCCTAGAACTGGGAGGAGCTGGGGCTTTAAACAAGCCTTGAAGAACTGGGGAGTATTTGGCAGGAAGAGAAGTGGCTAGAAGGGAGCATGTGTCTTCAGTGACCAAAGACACAAAAGTGTTTTGGAGTGTGGCTGGTATAGCCATTTGACTGGCAAGGAGGGCTGTAGGAGATGAATCTGAAAAGTAGGTGAGGCCCTGATTATCAGCTGATAGATATTTGTCCTTTAGGTTTCGGGAAGCCATGGAAGATGTTTGAGCAGAGTAGTGATATTATCATCTAGGAAGACTCATTTACTGGAAATGTACAGGACAGACTGGGCGGGGTGCAATGTTTGAGGCAGAGAAGCTGGTTAGTGGGCAGAGGCTGTAATCTAGATGTGTGTAAAGGCCTCGATTAGGTGAAGGAAATGAGAAGAGAAGAGTGGAGACAGATATCAGAGACACAGGAATGGAAGTACTTATGGGATTTAGAAATTAAATAGGTATGAGGGAGCAGATTAAAAAATGACTCTAAGATTTTGAGTTTGAGGACTAGGAGAAACAGAGCAGCCGGGAGAAGAATCTGGGGTTTTGTGTGTGTGTAATAAGCTTTTACATATGATGTTTGAAATGACTGCAATTCATTTCATTGACAATGTCATGTAGGTAGTTTGGGACGCAGGATTTGGGTTCCAGAGAGAGTCCTGGCTAGAAATGCAGATTTGGGAAGCATATTAATTGAGTGCTAGTTGAAGCCTTGGAAATGAATATCACTCAACAATGACTAGATTTTGGAAAGTGCTCATATTTCTGAGATGGGGAAGAAAAGCAGAAAGCAAGGAAAGAGATTAGAGGCAGGTGGGACCCAGTGAGCATTGTCTTATAAAGGAAAAAGAGGAGACATTGGCAGAAAGGAGGATGGCACAAGCAAACACAGAAAAAAAATCTGCGGAGAGTTTCACTGCAAAGAAAATGAAGGCTTAGAAGAGGGCACTGCATTTGTCAACTGGAAGACCCTAGTGGGCTTTTGAAACTGTAGGGCCAGAAGCCATTGCGAATGATTTAGGAGAGAATGTGTTGTGTGAAAGCAGAGGCAGGAACTTTGATGATAAATGGAAAGAGAAAAAAGGGGGTGGACAGAGCCCCCAGCTCATGTGAAGGACATTAGATGGGACAGTAATGTTGCTGTTGGAAGTCAGAGAATCTAAGGCCAGGAGAAGTGAAGGACTGAAGGGTCAGAGAAAGCAGCATGGGGTTGAGAAAGCAGGTATGAATGAATGACTTTCCTGCATTTGAGCAACTGAATGAATGTGATGTATGAGGTGACTAGTGAAGTTTGTCCCGGCACGTGTGTGTCTTCTATGAGTGAGGTACAGAGTAGACACTTTGCATACACTTCCTTTTAAACTCCACAACAACACTATAAAGTCATTATTATTCCCATTTTGCTGATGAGGAAATTGAGGCTTAAACTGTAATACACTTACTTACAAGCTCATATTAAAACCCAAGTCTCTTGATTGCAAAAACCTATATTGTCTTCCATATGCCGCGTTATTGGAGCAGTTGTAGGAAGTGTGTAAAGGATTCAGGAGATGAAGAAAAACATTGAGCAGCAGCAAGGGTCTAGAAAGGGTGAGTAAACTTGAGCTCGCTTAAAGTCAAGGCAGTAAATTCCATGACTGAGAAAAATGGAGGAAGCAAAAAGCTGTGGCAATCCTGACTTTGTAGCTGGCATGGCAGAGGAAGTTTAAGGGACGAGGAGATGACCAAGGAGAGTGTGGAATGGGCTTTCATTAATCATTGCAGGTCGTTACATCTAGTCTCTTTAACAAGACTAGAAGCGTCTGCAGCGTTTCCTCATTGTGCCTTGCAAAGTATGAAGGGCTGATTCAAAACTCAATAACTGCTGTGGACTGATGGACATAAAACAATAGGAAAACTGAGATGAAAACGGAGAGGTGTACTAACTAAATCCTGCGTTGTTTTGGAGTTGTGTGCTTTGCTTATTAAGACGCTATTAAGCCAAACAGTGATTGATAAATAATAATACTAAAGTTCTTCGCAAAGGTAAATCTGGCTGACTAGACATGCCTGGATCAGATTCACTGCAAGCCAATAGCCAATCTTTGGTGAAACAAGACTGGAAAATATGTTCCCTTATATCGTGTTGCTCTAGGAAAGAAGATAATAATGAGTATTTTTGAGTACTTATTTGTACTTATTTGTTCAAGGCAGTGTCTGAGTATTTCACACGCACTAGTTCATTAATCCTTGTCATGACCCGAGAAGTAAGTGTTATGATTCCCATTGTACAGACAAGGAAACCTGGGCCAAAAAAAGTTAAGTATCCAAGAATGCATTGCAAATTAATGGCAAATTTAGAATTTAAACTTGATGGTCAGCTCCTAAGTGCACATTGCTAACTACTTTGCCATTCTCTGAATTCTGACATTTTCTATTTTATGGTACAAGCAGCTTCTTTGTGTTTGATGAGAAATATGAGTAACCTTTAACAAATCTGAAGTGCATCCTTCCTTGGCGGTTGGATACATTCCCTTTTATCTAGCACCTGTTCTATCAATTGTGTTCGGAAGGAAATCCGCTTTCTTACTCATTTGTGTGACATTTGTATCTCAGTGGTTCTTTGGCAAAAAATGTTCAAAACCTAAAGAAACCTACTATGACAAAGGATGCCATCATATGTCTTTCCTTAAATAACAGCAGGCTGAGTCTGCGAGTTGTCAGATTTCTCCTTCCTTTCAGTTTTGACCAGTTTCCACTCATTTGGCTTTAGAAATGGTATTTGAGAAATCTTTAAAATAGGCATTTAATCTGATGACCATTATAAACTTTCTTTCTTTCCCTCTTTCGTTCTTTCTCTCTCTCTTTCTTTTTCTCTCTCTCTCTATTTCCATCTTTCTGTTTTCATTTGTTTTTCCAGCTTTATCGAGAGGTAAGTGACATACAACATTGTGTACATTTAAGATGTACAATGTGATAATTTGGTACATGTATATATTACAAAATGATTCCCACAATAAGGTTAGATAACACATCCTTCTCTTCACATAATTGCAATTTTTGTGTGTGGTGAGAATATTTAAGATCTACTCTCTTAGCAACTTTCAAGTACATAATACATTTTGTTAATTATAGTCACCATGCTGAATATTAGATCCCAGAACTTATTCCATTTGTAACTGGAAGTTTGTATCCTTTGACCAAAAAGTAATTCTTTATTAAAAGAAGAATGAAGCCTGCCATGTTTATCTAGGAATTCAATTGTGAGGATCATACAGTTGAATTATCTTTACATTTATATGCCAAAAGACAGAAGACATGCTGGAGGAGTTCTGAAGGAGAACTTCTATCATACGTTTATTTTCTTACAACAATAGGTAGAGACGAAGAAATTGCTCTTGTGGCTTCTTTTCATCTTAACTGTATGATTCAGAGATGACTAAGAGAAAATTAGATTCAATTTTGGACATTAATGTGAAGTTTGCATTTTCGTCATTGTAGTCTGTCAAAGTTTATTTTTGTGGACTGGACTGTAGGAGGCATAATATTAATAAAAATTTATGTTAAAGAATAATTCTCTAGAGCTTTTTAAAGGTATAGTCTAAATTCTTATCAAATGCTCTTAAATATCTCATCCTGTGTTAAAAATTCGGTTCCTTCTAATTTAAGGAAACTGTGATTTCAACTGTTCACACTTCCTTGCAGAATGACTAAGACACATAACAAACTTACTTCCAATTGATATTTGCTTGTTGAGTTTGCGAAGCGGAGCATATCTGACATAAAGATTTAGTCAACTGTGATCTACTAAAGAATTTATAGTGCACAGAAAATTTAATTTCGTTGGCCAGATCCCTGTCCAACAGAAAAGTATCTTTTATTTTTAAGACCTTTTAAAATTTCTTGTTTGTTTGTTTTGTATTGCTAAGTTTGTAGCCTTCTAGAAGAATAGTATAAGACAGATCCTCTTAACAATACAAACACCCTCATACCCAATATGCCCACATGCACAAGTGTGCTGCTCTGCTTCCAATAGGTCCATGTGCACAAGCATAATTCTCTCATTCTATGTCATTAACATATATATTTTTCATTTCTATTTGCCCATGTACTTGCAATCTTAAATTATGATCAATAAATAACATCTACATATAAAGTTTTATAATGAGCATTGTCAAGTTTAACATGTATTAAAAAATTTTTCTTTTTGCTAAGGAAGATTAGCCCTGAGCTAATATCTGTGCCAGTCTTCCTCTATTTTGTATGTGGTTCGCCACCACAGCATGGCTTGAGGAGTGGTGTAGGTCTGTGCCTGGGATCTGAACATGCAAACCCAGGTTGCCGAAGCAGAGCATGCAGAACTTTAACCACTCGGCCATGGAGCCTGCCCCTAAATTTTTTTTTTTTTTTGAGGAAGATTAGCCCTGAGCTAACATCTGCCACCAATCCTCCTCTTTTTGCTGAGGAAGACTGGCCCTGAGGTAATATCCATGCCCATCTTCCTCTATTTTATATGTGGGATGCCTGCGACAGCATGGCTTGCCAAGCAGTGCATAGGTCTGCACCTGGGATCCAAATCGACAAACCCTGGGCTGCCAAGTGGAATGTGCGAACTTAACTGCTGCGCCACCGGGCCTAAAATTTTTTTTATAAAATTTCTAAAACACAAAATGTTTGGCAAATAGTGCTAAGTAGTAGATAGATAAAATAAACATTGAGTTGCCTGACAAGCGGGATTCCCCCACCCCAAGTTTCTGAATTTTATACTAGACTGATTTTAAACATATGTGATTATAAGCTTATCAGATTTCCAAAAATGAATCTTCTATAAAAATCACACAGGGCCCCTCAGCTGTGTTTTCTTCCATTATTTATAGACAAATTGAAAGCAAATGTTCTTTAAGAAAAAGTACAATGAACTGAAACCAGCTGTCAAGATGCACTTTTTCTCTGGAATTCATCTGTAATACAGACATGTGGTAAACCAGAGCCTAACTCTCGTGAACTCAGGCCATATTGAATGGTAGTTTTCGTGTCAATTCAGAGAGAGAAGTGTTAATGTCTGTTGTAACAAGACCTAAATGCCTCATTAATTCAGTGAAGGTTATGATTAAATAAGCAAGTGACATGGGCCAAATGCAAATAGTGTCATTTTGAAGCTCTTAATTACAAATATGTTTTAAAAAGAAGACACTTTTTGAAAACTCATTTGAAGTGATTTAGCGGCTGTTGTAGGGATGGTTCTGGATGTCTCCCTCCTCCAGCTATTGTTGACTCATTGCATACCTACGGCTATTGAATGCTTGACCATGAAACAAGGTCACAGGAGAGGTAACGAACAGAAAAGCTCAGAAAATACATGCAGAAAGTGTTGGATGACTTTCTTGTTGTAAACCTAAAAATTTCTTATATGTAATAAAAACATTTCACTTAATTTAGAAAAAGCATATTAAGTTAACAGGAGCTTATTTTTTACATTGAACGTTGAGTCTTTTTTTATTTATTTATTTTTTATTTTTTTAATTTTTTAAATTTTTTTCCTTTTTCTCCCCAAAGCCCCCCGGTACATAGTTGTATATTCTTCGTTGTGGGTCCTTCTAGTTGTGGTATGTAGGACGCTGCCTCAGCGTGGTTTGATGAGCAGTGCCATGTCCGCGCCCAGGATTCGAACCAACGAAACACTGGGCCGCCGGCAGCGGAGCGTGCGAACTTAACCACTTGGCCACGGGGCCAGCCTCTGAACATTGAGTCTTTTAAGACACTATGAATTTTTTTTTTTTTTAGATAGAAACCATCATCCTTTCTGGATGTGATACCTTGAGAAGAACATAACATCCCTTATATACTATTCCTGCCAGGAATCCATAATCTGAGTTTAATCATGAGGAAACAGCAGACAACTCTAAATGAGGAACATCCTATTGAAAAAGTGAGAGAAAGAATTATTCAAAGATATCAATGTCATGAAAGACAAAGAAAGGCTAAGGAAATTTTCAAGGTTAAAGGACATTAGAAGAACGTGACAATTAAATGCAATACCTTAGACTGGATTCAGTTCTGAAGGAAAAAATGTTATAAAAGACCTTATTGGAGCAAGTGACAAATTTGGAATACAGATCGTGGGTTAGCTAGAAGTATTGCATTGACGTTAAATTTGAGGAAATTGATAACTGCACTGTGGTTATGTAAGAGTCTATCTTATTCTTAGGAAATACACACTGAGGAATCTAGGGTAAAGGGCCACGATGTATGCAACTTAGTCTCAAATGGTTCAGGATGATAAAGAAAATGGGGCAAAATGGTAACAACAGGAAAATCTGGGTAAAGGGCATATGGGTGCTCTTTGTACTATTGCAGCTTGTCTGTAAGTCTGAATTTGTTTCCAAATAAAAGTTAAAAATTAAAAAATCACATTACTCGAAAAAGAACGATTTCTGGGGAACATGAACTCTTGAGATAACTGCTGAAACCACTAGGTATTATCAAACATTCGTTGAACGAATCCATGACTGAAGGAAAGAATACAATTGGCATCGTTGAATTACTTTAGATTTTGGTTCAAATCCCATGGTAACTGACATGAAAAAACAAGCAGAGTCCATTGACTCAGTCTTTTAGTGACCAAAGAGCTTACTGTACTGTACAACTCATTTTGTTGTGCTGTAAGTTTCAAAGGATCTTTCTTTTGTAGTTTCGCTCAGCTGGTCATCAAGTTTGAAGGAGTCTCGTAGTCCTCAAATTTCTCTCCGGAAGATGTGTATAGATTCTTCTGTGTATGGTCATATCTTCTTTACAATTTTATCCAAAAGTGTTTGCCTATGACATATTTTATGAGAGTAAACTTTAAGTATGTTTTACTTTCATTGGATTTGCCACCTGAGAAGCCCAAAGTCCTTCACATAACTCTCTGGTCCTGGGCAATATAGTGACAGCGCATCCCCTTTACAAGGTACAGGGAGTAAAGGGCCACTCCACCAGCTTCCTGCTTTATTTTTGTTTCACCAATTGCTGCATGCTCAGCTGTCTCCTCCCACTACTTTCCTATTTTTTTCTTGCTTGTGGTAAAATCACTTTAAAGATTCAAATACACTTACAAATATATTTTATGCATTCTATAAAATCAGCCAGTAATGAATGATGAAAGGGCTGTGGAGTGGGACAACATTGTTGAGTTCGACTGTGTGCTTTAATTTCTTTATGAGATTGGATGGGCAGACCATATGACATGGTCTCTTCTAAAACTTGCTACACAAAATGTGGTCTACAGATTAGCAGCGTCAGCATCACCTGGGACCTTTTCGGAAATTCAGAGTCTCAGGCCCCAGCCTAGATGTGTTAAATACAAATCTGCAATTTGACAAGAGCCCCAGGTCTTCCGTATGCACATAAAGGTGGAGGAACACTGATAAAACTTCAAAGATACTCTAAAACAGATGTTCCTGAAGAATCTAGAGAATCCAGTGACCTACACTGCTTTCAGCTGTCTCACTACTAGGACCACTTTGACGAGAATAAAAATAATGGTCGTTGTAGCTCCTTCGTAAAACCTCCCTTTCTGATTGTTTACTATCTCTTTTTTTTTCCCTTTCTAATACTCCCCAGTTTCTTAGTTCTTTTTTTTTTCTCATGAATTATTTTTATTGCTCATCCTAACCTTGATGGTGTTTTTCCTAGATACAATCATCTTGAATGTTTTTGTATTACCTGCCTACATGATGACTCAATGTTATTTCTTTTCCACTGTGGTCAGAAAACATAAGCTGTAAGATTTAAACCCTTTGAAATTCATTGAACTATATATTGTGGCTCAGCATATAGTCTAGTCGGGTGAACATTCTACGTGCTCTGGAAAACAAATGTGTATTCAGCAGTTGTTGAGGATACTGTTCAGTAAATGTTAATTAGGTTAATTTGATGGATTGTGTTATTTAGGTAATCTATATCTATCACGTTTTTTTAAAAAATACTTGTTCTATCAAGTACACTGAAAGAAAGTATTAAAATCTCTCACTATGTGGATTGGTCTAATTTCTCCCTTTGAGTCTGTCAGTTTTTGCTTCATGAATTTGATGTTGTTATTAAATACATATATATTTAGGATCATTATGTCTTTTTGACAAACTTCTTTTATTATTATATAATGTCCTGTATTTCTTATAATATTCTTTTTCTTGAAGTCTACTGTGTCTGATATTAATACAGCCACTCTAGCTTTTTTACACTCACTATTAGCATGGCATGTTTTTAATCTCCTTTTATGTGCAAGTTATCTATTTATATTAAAATGTGTCTTTTGTAGATAGCATATAGTTGGATTTTACATTTTTATCTGGCCTGACAAAATTTGCTTTTAAACTGGGGTGTGTGTCTAGTCCGTATACATTTACTATCATTATTGACATGATTATAAAGACTCTGGATTCTGTTATCTTCCTGTAAAGAATGTTAATTTTTCTATTAGCAGGCAGTTCAGTTTTGGCCAATTGCCTTGAACTTGTATCTTTGGCAAGCTTAAGGTATAAGCTCCTCTAATTTGGTGAAACTTAAATCTCTAAGCTCTGTCTTCCCTACAAATCTTGTATGGGCGAGATTTTTGGTTTGTTAAAGCAGGTTTATGGTAGGTCTTACTAAGACATGGACTTCCAGTGTCTCAGATGAATTCCCAGGGTGTGAATGGGATGTTAATTAGATCTCTCCACTCTGGCAGGGCTGGAGCTTTAACATCTCCCACCGGTTTTCAACGTCTAGGGTCTCTGTTCTGTTCTCAACTCTTTAGCAGCTGCTATCTGGTAAACCTCGAGTGGTCTCATCCTGTGTGTGTGCAACACAATGTTTCACCATGTCTTCATGTAGAGATGCCCACACAGACTCCCAGGGCCCTTTTTCTGCTTAGCTCCCTCCTCTCTGGTTGCCTTGCCTGAGAATTCCAGCCATTCTAGCTGTCCTGCATTCTGATCGCTGCCTGTTCAGTTTAGCTAAAGTACCATGCTCTCCTTGGACTCCTTTTCTCTTCATCTTGGTCAAGAAAATCCCCAGGCAGAGAACTGGGTGATACCAGGACTTGCATTGTGAGTTTTTATTCCCTTAAGGATTACTGCCTTGCAGTGCCTGTTAATGATTTCCTGAAAACATTTATTTTGTTGAATTTTATAATTGTTTTGGAGGGAGAGAAGACTATTTTGGTTCCAGTGACTCCGTCATGGCTGGAAGCTCCTATGATTTTTATACTGAGGAGCAGAGAGAGAGGCTCCTTACCTTGATGCTTCCTTAAGGATGAGTGACCAAAAAATGGCAGAACTTTGTTCGTTAAAGCTCATGTTGGTGTCTAGAGTTTCATAATAATAATATAATACTAATAATACTTTCCTATTATCAAACATTGGTACTCCATTTAGGATTTGAACTTTTCAAAATCAGTTTTTTAATGTGTTGTTCTAATATAAGGAAGGTTCTATCTAGGTTATGATTGCTGGTGTCCTCATTAATTGTCTTAGAAATATTATTTAATAAAGTAAAAGTAATTAAATATTTTTGATTAAACATGAGTGTTTTGATTTACTGATACCAAGGAAAAATACACCACTTTTATGAACTCTGACAGAGTATTGCTAGAGGATAAAGAGAATGGTTTGTAATTTGCATGTGTGTTTCTTTGGGATGCTGTCAGTGGCTCTACAAAGGCTAAGCTCATTCTTTTATGACTAAAAGCATGCTGTAATTGAATATATATATATATATAGCATAATGTTTGCAGTTGGGTAAGATACAGGACTTTTGATGCCTAAGTACCCTAAAAACCTCTCAACAAATTATTTTCCCATTGTTTCAGGGAAAACTTGCAGCTTCACTGTGAAAATGGGTCTGTTTAGGAAGCCAGCTCTTCCTTCCTCCCCTCCCAGGATTTTCCTGTTTCTGAGGAGAACTGACAAACCTGGTACAAGTAACTCGTATGGACCTAGTATGAGGAGCTTTTTAATCTTAGTAACTTATTGCCTGCCTTTGGTTTCTGACAACTAGGTTTGAATTAGGACTGTTGCCCATTGCTTACAAGTCTGCAGAGACAGATGGATAGAGGAGATTCTTTAGAAGATGGCTTTCTTTTTTGGGTGTGAGGAAGATTGTCCCTGAGCTATCATCTGTGCCAATCTTCCTCTATTCTGTGTGTGGGACACTGCCACAGCATGGCTCGATGATTGGTGTGTAGGTCTGCACCTGGGATCTGAGCCCGTGAGCTCATTCTTTTATGGGATGGGTCCTTCAAAGAGAAGGTATCTGTACCGGGTACAGGCCCCGTAGCCTGTACCTTAAGAAGAATTAGGAACCTGCAGCAAAAAGAAATTCGTATATTTGTCATGAACCCCTTTTGCTTCTTACTCCTTCACATTATGTCCTGCCTTTGCTGCAACATTGAAGACCTTAAGGGGATCCCATAAAGAAGACTTTATGAGGCTCCGGAAGCAGAGTGTGTGAACTTAACCACTATGCCACAAGGCCTGCCCCCCAGAAGAATGGCTTTTATAGGAGCGTTTCCTGGGCAAACCAGGTGTCATGAATGGACTTATTAAAAAAGTCTTTTGCCTCACTGGTAATCAAAGATATGCATATTAAAATAACAATGGGATACTATTTCCCTGCTAAACATAAGTGCAAGGAGGTTTTAAATGCTAATCTCAGAGCAACTGACGGTGAAGGAAAGTTTGCTCTGGTTGGAGTGTAATTTGGTACTTATTTTTTGGAGGGCAATAGATGAAGAGTTTCAAAAGTGTTTATGTTCAAGGATGTTCGGCACACGGTTGTTAATAGTAAAGAAAAATCCGAAACAACCAAATAATGAGGAAATATTATAGTTGCAGAGAGTATTAAATAACATGGGAAAATGTTTTTGATACAATATTGAGCAAAAAAAAAGGTAAGATCTAAAAACTGTATATTTAGAATTAGAATTTGATAAAAATTCAAAGTAACATTTTAGAATTTTCTGTCATATGCAGATATTCAAGTGCAATGCAAGTTTATATATATAGATATTTTAATCATAGAATTTTAAAAGGGTCTGTTTGTTTATTTAGCAAGGAATACTCCAAAATATCTGGGACAAATAATCCATTTGAAGATCTCCAGGGATGGAAATTCCACAGCTATTTGTAGCATTTTTCAACTCTGACGGTCAAAAATTTTTTTTCTTAAGTTTAACTGAAATCTCCCTCATTTAATTTAAATCCGCATCCTCTTGTTCTGGACTTCAAAATTGTGAGAACATTTTTCAACATTCTCCTCCTTAAAGGAAAATGTAAAGACACTAATAAAACCACATTGGCCATCTCTTTTATCAGATTCAATATCTTTATTATAATCTTTTTCTCACTATTTAGCATTTTAACCATTTTTTCAATGTTCCTTTCTCCCTTGAATCTGCTTCGATGCTGTAAATTTGTTGGGAGCCTGTACCTTAAGAAAGGTTAGGAACCTGTAGCAAAAAGAATTTCATATATTTGTTGTGAACCCCTTTTCCTTTTTACTCCTTCACATTTATGTCGTGCCTTTCCTGGGACATTGAAGACTTTAAGGGGATCCCAGGAATCATTGCAGTCACAACAAAGGGGTTTCTTTTAAATTTCTGGTTGATCTTGGATAATTTAACTGCCAGAGGGTGGAAGGGATGGATTCATACACGCTGAAACATGCCAGTGGCAGCGCTGTGCAAGGCGCCTTACATGTATGACGTCCGACAGTTCTACAAAACCCCTGCTGGGGAATGGTCACTGTCCTCATATTAAGAAAAGGACCTGGAGACAAACAGGTTAGGTGATTGCCAGGGGCAAACAGCGTGTCTGCATCAGACTGGATTCGACCCCAGGTCTGTCTGAGCTCTTGCTGCTACACAAGGCAGTTTTGTTTTGTTCTTTTAAAGAATGAAAGCTTGATTGGTTCTTTCTTAGCTTGATCTGGCATATTAGAATGAGCATTTTTAGTATATCATTAAAGCTTCCAATTAGGCAGAATTTATTTTTTGTTGACTTGGTTTACAGTGAGTAAAACCATTAGGGCAATGACGGTTTCTGCTTTATTTCACTGTATTCCTGTCCTGGTGGTTACATAGAACTCTGAGGTTCACATAGTTAGCGACAGCCGCCCTCTGTGGCAAATGGCAAACTACTGACCAACTAGAAGGATTTGAAATGTGACTTTGAGAACAGCCTGGCTGTGGATCCATCAGGAGGGTCTGGGTGAAGTTCAAGGTCAGGGATGTCACAGGTATCAGAGCTACAGCATCCTCCTAACTGTGCAGAAGGGGGGTGTGGGGTGGGGATGGCAGTGAACAGTGGGGCCCCTCCTGAGCCACAGGACTTCCTCCTTCTCTATCTTTAATAGCTAAGGATGACACTAAAACTACAGAAGAGGTACTTTAAAAATTATTTTATGAAACTTGTTATTATGAAGTAATTAGGCATATAGAAAAACACAGATAATAATACAATATTTGCTTGCATTCTAGCATTCTGCTTAAGAAATAAAGCATTACAAATATGATTGAAACTCTTTCTGTATCCACCCCAATCCTATCCCCATCTTCCCTCTTTCCCCAGGGGTAATATGTGTTTGAGATTTATACATGTTAATAATTACAGCTGTCATTCATTACTTTCACTGATGTGTAGTATTCCACTATATGAATATACTGTCATTTATTTACTTACTTTCAAATTGATGGACATTCAGGAGACAGGGGTGAGCTTGGTGGGGAATGTGTGATTAGATCTGAGTTATTTTCCAGTCTTATTTTTGTTTTGAGAAATGGGTTCAACAGATGCTTATTACATTATTAAAAATAAGTAAATAACTAAAAATAAGCTGAACGTTTATAGCCCAATGATGATAATGTGTCCTGATTAATCCAATTGACGCATACCAGCCTACTAATAAAAATGGCAATTGTATTAGTGTGTTAAGGCTACCATATAAAGGGCCGTGGGCTGAGGGGCTTAAGCAACAGAAATTTATTTCTTCACAGCTGTAGGGCTAGAAATCCAAGAGGAAGGTGTTGGCAGGTTTGGTTCTTCTGGGGCGTCTCTCCTTGGCTTGTAGGTGGCTGTCTTCTCCTCCCTTTGTCCTCCCATGGTCTCCCCTCTTTGTGTGTTTGGTTCCCCATCATCTTTTAAGGACACCAGTCATAGGATTAGGGCCCACACTAATGACCTCATTTTAACTGAATTACCTCTTTAAAGACCCCATCTCCAAATACAGTCACATTCTGAGGTATTGGGGGTTAGGACTTGTGAATATGTGAATTTGGGGGGACGCAATTCAGCCCCTAACAATTATTACAGACAATGCTTCAAAGACATTCCTGTAAAGGTCTCCTTGTACAAAGAAGTTCAGGTTTTCCTGGGGACCCCACTTAAATGTGGAATGGCCAGGTCATGTGACAGAGTACTATTCAATGAATGATCATGATAATGTTTGCACAGTGATAGTTTGAAAAAATAGCAATAACAGTAGCTAGTATTTTTCAAGTAAAAGCTCTATATTATACAAAATTATATTTAATGTTTACAACGTCTATTTGAGGTAGGTATTATCATTTTTTTTCCATTTTACTCATCAGGAAACTGAGGCTTGAGGAAATTAAGTAATCTTTCTAAGGGCCCAGAGGAGCCAGTGATAAAGCGGGAATTCTAACCCAGGTCTGTTTGATTGCAAAGCTTGCACTTTTATAAACTGTAGCAGCCTCTGTCATAGCTTCATCTGGAGAAGACACACACACACACACACACACACACACACACTGCCTACACACTGCCTACCTTCATGAAGTGCTGCCCTGGAGCACAGTCAGCCACTAGTTCAAAAATCCCTTCATCGAGCTGCATAGATGTGGCTGGGAAATGAATGACAACAGTAGACGAGAACAGCCCAGGAAAAGAAAGGAGGTACCGATTCCCTGAAAAACAACTCCCAGAAAGGCACATCTGTGTTGATTTATAAAAATAGAAAAGTGTAGAAACCCTGTGCTGTGAAGTCTTTGCTTTAGGAGCAGAGGCACGACATCCTGTGACGCCAAGAAGTGGTGGTGGAAGTCCCTGCAAACAATGGCCACAGATGCCAGCCGAGGAGAGAACGCTGCTCAGGGGAAGAACTGTGTGTCACCCCCCAGCTGTGGGATGTGCACAGGAAGGAAGTCCAGGACCAGCTACAGCACCGGCCTCTGCGGGTTGCTGTGAGCGTTGAGCAACTTCACAAATGCAAGGCTCTTTGAGTGGCACCTGGCACACAGCGAGCGCTCAGTACAGGTGGCTTATTATCATTGTTATTATTCACGTGGCCCATTTCCCCCAGACATGCAAGACAGAAACAGTAGCCTCTTTGAAGGAGGAGCTAAAAATTAGATTAATAAACCCTGCATTAACATCCCTTGGTGGAGCTGTCTGCTCCATTAACCTGATTAACCCAACCTTTGTGTAACACTTATGCAAATAGATCCTGGACAACACTTGGGAGGGAAATGTGGTGTTCTTTTTGACTTTTATAACATGAAAAATCAGAATATGTTTGTCTTATGATACTAAAACCAGCCAGAAAGGGAAACTTGGATTTCACGTGAAGTGTAAGCCATAGTAATTTTCAGAAAAGGAAGGTCCGGTTCTTAGGACAGGGATACTAAATATACAAGGTCAAGTGATTTGAAAAGAGTTTTACTGCTTTTCTCTCTCACTCCTGCCATCTCTGTAGCCCAACTGGAATTTCTTCCCTTGAAAAGTCCTAAAGGATCCTAGAATTGGAGGTAGGAATGGTCAGGTCATTGAAGCCATCTTTCTGCTGACTGGGAGAGATACCTATGGTACTGTCTATAATGCTTTCCTAGGGTGGCTTTGAACAATGTGGCTTTCATCAGATGAGCGGTTGTGGAGATGGAGGCCTCTGTTCACGTCCAGAACAGGCATGGCCCAGAGAGGCGCGAGGAAGACACTCTCAGAGGCACACATCCCGGCCCCGGGCCTGACCTGCTGGGGGAGGAACTCAGGAGGGCCAAAGGGTAGCCAGGACTCCGCTTTGATGTGCTTCGCTTTCAGCCCGACCGCTGTGTGGCTGTGTGGCCATGTGGCTGTGTGTGTGCCAGGGGCAGGGCGAGGCTAATGAACACCAGGGAGAGTTTTGCAACGCTGCCTATCAGCTGAGCACTGCACAAACATTTTCACCGCCGGCTCTTTCCCCGAGGCTTCTGACAGTTTGTGCAACTTGTGTAAGACATTCCGGAAAGAGAGGAGCATTTGTTCAACTTATATAACTTCTTTTTGTATCTTAAGACTAAAGCAGTCCTTCCGGGCTCATGTCCTGTTGAACGCAGTCCAATTGAAACTTCTTTCCTTTCCATACTAGAAACCTGACTACCTGTTTGAATTCCGCCTGATAGCATAGCTTGCTGTTTGCCCTCGGTCCTTCTCTGGCCCTCCCATACACCCAGCTTTCATAATGACATTCCTTCTTCCTCTTCTGATTCTATTTAATTATTTAAAAAAGATGTGATAGCTTGTGATTGAACAATTTCTACAGTGTCCTTAAATTGTATGTGTGCACATAAAATGTGTATACTTTTAAAGCATAAGGGATACTGTGTGATTCTGGAATTGCATGGTAGGAGTTCAGCTCCTGGAGTTTGGGGGGATATGATGATGTGTGCAAAGTTGGGGACACTGCTGTTCAGGAATATGGGGAATTTGCATTCACTCGCTTCCTGCCCCTGGAACAGGAGTTTAATAAAGCATGTGCAACTTCTTATAGTTGTTATAGCTTTAGTTTCTTGCCACTTTCTTTTTGACAAAAAGTGCTGATAGGTTGTGCTTGGCGGGTAAGGGGGTGCCTTGCATAGGCTCCATCTTGTTTAGGGGTTTACACTTTACAGCGTGCCTTCCCATAGATATTCCCATACTGCCTTTTACAGGGTTACTAGATGCACATGACAGATGACAGCCCTGTGGCCACAGCGCTCAGGGAGGTGAAGGGCCTTGGCTCAAGTCACACAGCTAGTAAGTGGCATAGCAAGGCTCCTTTGCCTAAAAGTGTTTATTGCTCAATCAGTGCTAGTTTCTGCTAGTGTGCTTGTTACCACGTGCCAGTCATTGTTCTGAGTGCTTCATGTGCCTTATTTCAGTTCATACTCATGACTACTGTAAGAGTTGGCATTAATACGACAGAAAAGGAATCTGAGACTCAAGTCACCCACAGAGTCTTCCCATTTGGAATCAGGTCACTCAATGCACTTCTGATGCTCTTTAAACCACAGCACACTCGAGAACATCAACCTGTCTCTCACTAAATGTTAGCTCCCTTCCTGCATTACCTGTTGGGGCTGGGTGCGCCTTGCTTTAGGATAGTGAGGAAGGAAGAATGTGAACCATGTGGCAGGGCACATCTGTGGTGGAGATTTGGCTGTCACAGGGATGCTCAGTGAGAGTCACTGAACTGTGTATGTACATGGAAACCAAGCACGGTAGACATTGGTGCCACCTGGGATGAGAGGTGGGGAAGACATGAGCCCACTGTCATCAGTACAGCAGCTCCCAGCGGAAGACACCAGTGTGAACTCCACACAGGCAATCTCTCAGCACCACACTGCTCTGTGTTTTTAACGCCCTGGTGTTCTCAACACCCTGACTCCAGAAGCCTGTTCCATAAGTCCCCGGAGGGAAGGGCCACTCGGCTCTCAACTTGGGGTAATCTTTCTTTTTAAAAAAATGTTGCTACTGCTGCACTCTTGGCATTATCTGTGAGCAATCTTAGTGGATTTGGCAGACACTGGGACCAACTTGCATTGGGAAATGCCAGAAGTGGAAAATTTGAGTAAAAATCATCAGGGAAATACAATAAAATGTTCCTGAGAGTTAAAATTAATTACTTGAATATGTGTGGCTTGTACTTTTAGGTTTAAAGTTAAGTTTCAAGATGTGGCCCCTTATAAGATTCATGAAGCTGGATATAAAAAAAAATTGCCATTATTTCTGAAACTTTCTATTTCAAATGATATTGGGTTTTAAACATTATTTCAAAGGAAGAAACATGATATATCAGGCAGAGCTACTCCTGGCTCTTACATGTCTCAGCTTTTCCACCTATAAATGGGAATAAAAACATATCTGAGAGGAGGTATGGATTCATTTTAAGTTATTGGAGATGCACAATGAAACTATCATCATGAAATTAAAATACTTTATTATCAAGCAGAATCAGCTTGATATCTGAAGGAATAGTTGACTGAAAATCAGTTGCCTTACGTGAAAAGGGAAAGTCTCTTCTTTATGTGGACTGGTCTCCTTTGGTACAGAAGGGAAGCTAATCTGAAGATCCTGAGATGGAATGTCCCAGCGCTAACACCGTTCACGTGAGAGTGGTGGTATGTAGGAGCAGGGTGAACTCATGCTCCCTAACTGAGTGGACAGGTCAGGGTTTGGTCAGGAAAATAGAAACCACCCTTTGTGTTCTAGATATAATGAGTTTCATTCAGAGTTAGGAACTTACACAACTTTTGGAAGAGCTGGGTCAGAGGAGGACGCACCAGTGCAAAGGTTATAAAGCTGCCCCCAAAGGCCAGAGCAGTCGACCGGTGAAACCCACAGCCCAAAACACTTGGAGTGGTTTTCAGAAGCTTGTCTGCAGGCAGCTGCACTTCTTGAGGATTTCCGAGAAGCTCTCGCTAACTGTCTCGGTCTGCAGGGCCATGTGGGTGGTTGTCACAGACTTACCTGTGCCTCTGTGTGCAAATGCCTCCCGAGAATCAGAGACCTGGCTTCATTCACCTTCCACATCCATCCCTAGTCCTCTCCAGTAACTCTGCGAGAAGATTCCGGGGCAGGCCTCAGGCTTAGAAGGGGCGGGTGGTGATGCTGACTTGGCAGTAGCCCATTCCGCGCGGAAGGCCTACTTCTCCAAACTCTTGGAGGAACATAGGTTTTGATAGAATCACAGAACGAAAGTAGGCTGTGGCCTGAGCTCATTTCTTCTTTCCTTCATTCATTTAACAAAGTGTGCTTTGAATAGCCAGGTTACGTGATGTGTGCTGAGAAAACCGTCGTATAGAGATAGACCCATCCCTGCTTATGCTAGTCGAGGAGACCAGTAACATACAAGTAACCCCCACAAAAAAATAGTGATAACTTGATGATATGGACACAGGCACTGTAGAGGGTGGCATTGTAGACGGAGTGGCGCCTCTCTGGGAGCACTTCCACACAGTGTTTTATTAGACTGCTCTGGATACATTTCTTACCTTCTCTGTGAGGTTTAAGCTCTTGGAGGACAGGAAAGGGAGCCAACTTATACTTTTATTCCTTACAAGTCTTGTATAGGAGAGTAGGCACCAAGTAAATATTAGCTGGACAAATGTGGGCCCCAGTTCAGAATTCCATAGAGACAGGTGGTTCCAGGTGAATCAGATGGATGAAATGTTTTATTTTTATTTTTTTTGAGGAAGATTATCCCTGAGCTAACATCTGTGCCCATCTTCCTCTATTTTATATGTGGAACACCTGCCAGCATGGCTTGATGAGCAGTGTGTAGGTAGGTCCGTACCTGGGATCCGGACTGGCAAAACCCAAGCCACCAGAGCACGGGAACTTAAGCACTACGGCCCTGGGCTGGCCCCTGAAACATTTTTGCTTTGCATGTGATTCAGATACTTATGTAGAGAATACTACATGGTAGGGACTGGTCATATATTCCTCTGATTCTTTTGTTGAATACCTGGGATCTGAGCCTTGACACTGGTTCTCAGAGTTCTGACCAACAATTCTCCTTGAAGGAGTGGGTTCCAGTCTAACTGCCTAAAGCGGGCAGGGTCAAAGGCAACAGAAACTTTCAGAAGATAAAACACGTCAATTAATATGTTAGACTAGTAGTCCATTACACCTGGCTTCCTTCCGATCTCTACTTAAAAGTGTTCTTCTCAGAGAGGTTTGCACTGAGCAGCCTGATGATTTCCAAAAAAATGAAAATGCAAAATTCAAGTTCATCGCAAATTCAGGAGAATAAACATTTTAGTTTTCATTATTCAGATTAAACATCTATATCGATTGCAGTAATTGAATGTTAGTGGAGTAATTGTTTACCTCTCAGGAGAATGACGGTGCGGTGAAACTTACAAATAGCACAAATGTAGGTTTGTTCAAGGTTACCCTTCCGGGGTGATGTCGAAAGGCCACATTTTCCTGAAAAGCAGGTCATATAAGGAATTATGCCAATCATTTCTTCTTACCTGTTGTTGGTAAATGTAAAGGAGATTTACAGTCTCTTACTCTTCTTTTGTGTCTCATCAAAATTGAAATAATCAGAAGGAGAAATATGCCAAGTTAAGTTTCTCATCTTTTTGGGTAGCTCTCCACAGAAGCATATCCCAAATCATCTCTACCTCTAGCGTTTGAGTCTCCCTGGCAAGAAACAGCCCTGGTACCTGGGATCGGCTGGGAAGATGAGGTGGCAAGCTTTGCTGCTGTCTGTAAACACATCGTTATGTACGGCTAGTTAGAAGGCGGTAATTCTAGAGACCTTGCTGTGGCTCACCATTTCCCCCCCTGGTTTCCAACCTCCCTCAAACTATTAATTGCACATTTTGCCTCCCTCCATGTTGCATCCAATGATAAACAGATGGATCCCAGCCACAGCATGAAGATGGGAAATTTGTGTACAATATGTTTCATATTCCTACCCCGCTGCTTCCTGCTTCCGTCTTCATAAAGTCTGCTCAATATTCAGACTTTTATCATCATAATCTATGAAGGAGTGTTCTTTTTTCCCTCCCTTCCCTCCTCTGTGGCTGTGAATTATTTCTCCAGTAGTGATTTACATAGTGTCCTTAAGGAAGAAAGTCTGTCACGGCAGCACGAAGAGAAAGATTCTCCGAGAGAGAGCCTCAAGAGCTCCCCGAGGACACCACCAGGGTAGTGTTGTGGAGCATTAAACCATAGTTTTCTTTGATTTTTTGACTGTGAAAGAAACAAAGGACTTAGTCCCTCTCCCACATCCTTCTCTCCACTTCAGACCAAATTGCATTTAATTACCACTCAGTGTCATGCTAAGATGTGCTGATAATTTTTCTGAAAAAGATCGGTTTAGACACAAGAGCCGTGTTACTTGAGTCGGTCCTTGTGCTACAGAGCTGCATGTCTCGTTCAACCATGTTGAACCATTTAACCTATTAATTTGGCTTGGTTTAATTTGTCTCTACTAGGCATATGATGGGAGTAATACGGTAAAGAAACATTTCTGGGGAATTTTAATACCCCAAAGTTATGGATTGCTCTGTTGGTTTTATTTTATTTGCTGTGACAACCAATTAATCAAAATATTTATTGGGTGCCACTCTAGGCAAAGCACAGTGCCATATGCTCTTGTGAAACCTACATCATACCCTGAAATGGCAATGATCCCTTAGTAATCTGGTAGAGTCTTTTTTTTTTTTTGGTGAGGAGGATTGGCCCTGAGCTAACATCTGTTGCCAATCTTCCTCTTTTTTTTTTTTTGCTTGAGGAAGATTCTCAAGCATTCTTCCTCAAGCAAGATTCTCCCTGAGCTAACATCCGTGCCAATCTCCCTCTATTTTGTATAAGGGATGCCACTGCAGCATGGCTTGATGAACGGTGTGTAGGTCCATGCTCTGGATCAAACCTGCAAACCCTGGGCCACTGAAGCAGAGTGTGTGAACTTAACCACTACACCATCAGGCCAGCCTCTAGCAGATTCGTTTCTCTGTAATGTTTGTAAAGACTCTCCCCTCTTTCCCCTTTAGAGCAGTGCCTAGCACATCGTAAGCAACTTTGATTGGAGAAAGCCATATAGGATGGAGAAATAATCTTGCTTTATGAAGATTAATATGAAAAGCTGAATTTCAAGTCAGAACATTAGTGAATAAACATGGAATTGGCACAAAGGGAATTAGTTTCAAATCTAGGGCTTCAAATGTGGCAAAATACAAGAGCTGCTACCTGAAAGTCAGATGGTTGTCTATCAGATGGTCTCACAAGATGGCATTTACTTTCATGAATTCATAGTGATCTGAACTGGTAGGATCAGAAACTTGACTTTGTCACTGTGCTGACAATGGGTCCTTCTATAGGAGCTGACTCGTATTAGTCAAGCTCATAGAGACTGCTGTATAATCACAATGTCAGTTTATTAATTTAGATTAGGAAACAACTGGCAGAGAGATTCAGATTCAAAAACCTTGTTTAGGACATTTTCATTTTTTCTCTTTATAAGTAGATATACTTTTGTTATGTGATACAGATAATATCCAATTAATTTAAGCCACTGTAGATAATTTTTTTTTGTACTTTACAACCAGATGTAATCTTGATATTTCTTGTTCTTTGACTCAAAAAATGTTTCTCTTGGGGCCAGCCCTGTGACATAGTGGTTAAGCTCGGTGTGCTCTGCTTCGGTGTCCTGGGTTCATGGGTTTGGATCCCAGGCACAGACATACACCTCTCATCAGCTATGCTGTGGTGGCGACCCACATATAAAGTAGGGAAAGACTGGAACAGATGTTAGCTCAGGGCTAATCTTCCCCAGAAAAAGAAAAAAAAAAATGTTTCATTTGGAACTTTCCTCTTCCATATGAATTTTAGGATCAGTTTGATAAGTTAAACACATGTACATCAAGGAAAAAAAGAAAGAAAAGAAGAATCTATTCTGATTTTTATTTGAATTACATGGGCTTTAGAGATTAGTCTGGGGAAAATGAATATATTTCTGATGTTGGGTATTCCCATCTGTGGACATTTTATATATATAGAAAATTTGATATTTCTTTAACATATATATAGTTATATTTATAAAATCAGGTCTTCATGTCTGCTAATGTAAAATTCAGTCATGCAGGTCTTGCTCATCTTTTGTGACATTTATTACAAAGTCTTTTAAAATGTGTTTAAAAAAATTGCATTTCTTTACTTTTATTGTTGATGTATAGAAATGATATTGATTTTGTTTAAAACAGATCCAGCAATTCCAACAGCCTTTTTTTTTTCCCCAGGGGAAGATTTGCCCTAAGCTAACATCTGTTGCCAGTCTTCCTCCTTTATTTTTTTTCTTTTTCCTCCTCCTCAAAGCCCCAGTACATAGTTGTGTATAGTTGTAAGTTCTTCTAGTTCTTCTATGTGAGCTGCTGCCACAGCACGGCTACTGACAGACGAGTGGTGTGGTTCTGTACCAGGAAACTGAACCTGGGCCTGTGGAAGCAGAGTGTGCCACACTTTAACTGCTAGGCCATCAGGGTTGGCTCTGAAATGATACTGATTTTTGTATGTTGTTACAAGTAACTTTGTCAACATATTAGTTCTGATGGTATATTCCATATTCATTTAACAGTGTATAACTTCTCTTAAATTTTCAATATAGATATTCATGTCATCTGTAAACCATGACAGTTTATTTTTTTCCTTTCTAGTTGTGGCAGAGACATTTATGACCCTCTGAATATTCATGTGTCCCCCACATTTCCAGCCTTTTGCAGCTAAAGCTATGTACTTGTGTCTAGGTTTTCAAATTTAGTTATTCCTATTTTTCTCTTAAGATTAAAAAATCTCCGCTGTATTTATAATGTCTCCTTTTAAGGTTTTCCTAATATCAGCAAAAGACTTACATGCCATTTTAAGTACCTGCCTTAGCTTATCCTACATGTTTTGCTATAAATGACTTTACTGTTATGTTTTTCAGTTCTAAATATTTTTTAATTTGCTTTGTGATTTCTTCTTAAGCCCATGATTTAAAAGTTTTTCAGACATGAGTTTTAAAAATTGCCTTTTTAATTTTCTAATTTTATTTAAATTATGCTCAGGAAATATGGGCTACCAGTTGTCAATTCTTTGTTATTATTTGAAATTTACTTTGTGGTTCCATACAAAATCAAATTTTCTAAATATTCAATTTGTGCTTGAGTAGATTTTGTTTCTTTTTTTTTTCTGCTGACGAAGATTCGCCCTGAGCTAACATCTGTTGCCAATCTTCCTCTTTTTGCTTGAGGAAGGTTTACCCTGAGCTAACATCTGTGCCAATCTTCCTCTATTTTGTTTGTGAGTCGCCAGCACAGCATGGCCACCAGTGAGTGGTGTAGGTCTGCCCCTGGGAACTGAACCTGGGCCACCGAAGCAGAGCATGCTGAACTTAACCACTAGGCCACAGGGCCGGTGCCAGATTTTTATTTCTTGATTGGCAGATGCAGTGTACTAGATAGGATCACAAGATTTTCTATTCTGTGTAGGTTTGTTTTTAACAGCTTTATTGAGGTATAATTTACATACCACAAAATTTACCCATTTTAAATTGTATAATGTAATTATTCTTAGTAAATTTACAAAGTTGTACAAACATCACTACAGTAGTTTTAGAACATTTCACCTTAAAAAGATCCTTCCAGCCCATTAGCTGTCATCCTTGTTCTATCTTTTCCAATTTGTGTGTGTTTGATCTGCCACTTTCAGAGAGGTGTGAATATGGGGTGGGTTTGTCAATTTCTCTTTGTAATACTATAAATTTTTGCTTAACACAATTTGTGATTAAGTACATACAAGCTTAAGTACATACAATAATAATAAAATTATTATATTTTGTAGGTAAATTGTTTATTTGATCTTTCTGTAGTATCTATCTCAAAAAATTCTCTTTGTCTTAAAGTCTATTTTGTTTGCTATTAATCTAGCTACAACAACCTTCTTTGAGTTAATATTTACTTGGTCTATCTTTTCCATCATGTTAATTTAAATGTTCATGTCTTTAAATTATAGGTATGTCTTTTATTTACCAGGCATTTTTCTTTCCTTTTCTTCCTTTCCTCCACCTACTTCCTTTCCTGCCTTTTTCACTTGACTACATTTTTCCCCCCAATTCTCCACCAATTCCAGTTTTGAAGTGATGCTTTATTTTTACAGACATACATACATACATATATATGAATATTTATACCTGTGTGTGTATGTGTAAATGCATATATATGTACGTGTACGTGGATATGTATATAAAATCCTTGACAAGTCTACTTTTGCCTTAAAAGTTATCATCGTGTAGCATTTTAGTTCCATCTCGATTTTTACTCTTATACTATATTTTTAAGATTTACACACATTTACCATTTCTTGGCATAAAACTATCTCTTGCATCTTATTTCTTCCTTCTGAGTTCACTCTTTTCTTCCAGAAGCACATATTTTAGATGTTTTTCAATGAGAGTCTGATAAATAGTAAAAGCTTTGCTTCTTTGTGTGTCTGGAAATGTCTATTTCATCCTTACTGTTGAATAAAAATTTGGTTGGGAATAGAATCTTGAATTATCTGGTATTTTCTCTCAGCATGTTGAAATTATATTCAACTGTTGGCTCATTTCTTCTGCTAAGAGGTCTGCTATAAGTGTACTTATCAGTTTTTAATCTTTGCTTGCTTTTATGATCTTCTCTTTGCCTATATTAAATTTATATTTATCTACTCTGCTAAGGGCTTACCATGCTTTCTGAACCTGAGAATTCGTATCATTTATCCATTCCGGAAAAGCCTGAGCCAGTGGTCTTTAAATTTTACCTCGCCTCTTCTCTTCAATAATTCTGGAAATACTATGATGGCCTTTCTCATTCCATATTCTACATCTCTGAAACTCTCATATTTTTATTTAAAAAAATTTTTTTTGAGAAAGATTAGCTCTGAGCTAACTGCTGCCAATCCTCTTTTTTCTGAGGGAGACTGGCCCTGAGCTAACATCCATGCCCATCTTCCTCTACTTTCTATGTGGGACACCTACCACAGCATGGAGTGCCAAGCAGTGCCGTGTCCTTACCTGGGATCCGAACCAGCGAACTCCAGGCCGCCGAAGCAGAATGTGCACACTTATCCGCTGTGCCACCGGGCCCACCCCAAATTCTCATATTTTTAAATCTCTTTCTCTCTGTGTGTTGAATTCTGAGTGGTTTTCCATAGAGTTTTGTTCTTTTAATGTTTTTAATTATTTATTTTATGTCTGTAGTCAATTCAAATATATTTATTTAACAGTATTTTAGAGTTTTCCATTACTTTAATTTCATTGTTTATTTCTGTTGTTGTTGTATTTGCTGACTCCCGAATCTGGTAGATTTCTTACATATTTTATAATCGTGAGTTGTGGGAGATGGTTTTCAGCAGGGCTCTGCCTGTGTAAATTTTGTGCATCTCGATTTGAAGGTGTGTTTCTACACAGAGTTTATAGTTGCCCTGCCAGAGCTTCCAGGGATTTAAGACACGGGCCCAATTTGTATGTTAATTTATAGTTTGGAGTTCTGAGATTATGTTGGTAGCGTATAAATCCCAGTTCCTAGCCATGTGTGATGCACACCAATGGTTCCTAATATCTGGGATAGACCTTGAGCCCAGGTTGAGCTAAACAGGTATCTACCAGTTAGTGGATCTTTCAGTCCACCTAGACTTTCCCAGCTTCTTTTATTATCCTCTTTTTTCTCCTACAGCCCAACCCCCCACACTCACTGCTTCTGCCTGGAAGCAGAGACCTTGCTCATGTTGCCTGCCTGAGGCCAATGATGTGTCTGGACGGCCCACTGCAGTTCACCAGATGCTCAGTCCCCATGTAGCTGGATCCTTCTTCTTATACCTCCAAACAGGATGATGCTGTTTAGCTCCAAAGTAGTAGCCTCCTTTCCACATTCTGGCCCGTGGCTCCCTTCTTCCATTCAATGCTCACAGCAACACCTAAAGTTAGTGTTTGATTGAATAAACGGGGACTGTAGCCTAGCCAAGCTGACAAATAAAACTGACCATCCCAAGTACATTCCATGGGAGATCCTGGAGGACATTACATTTATCAAAGCAGTTAGGTATACACTGGTGAGGGGGCACTACCATCACTGAGAAACTTAGTGATGTCTCTCTGCCCTGGGGGAGGCTCAATCATAGGAGATGGCTTGATAGAACTGGACTCTCTCAGAACAATGAGGATGACAGGATCTAAAATAATGGAGTCCAACTGGTGATGCTAAACAAATCAAAAGCAAGGTGGCTGCAAGTATGGTAGAATGGCAAGGCCAGGATGGCAACTGGAGGCCTTCACCCACAAAGAGCAATGAAGATGGTTAATACAACAAGGCATTCCTGGGGGCAATATAGATGGGAAGCCAAAAAAAATACACTTAATTTACAGAAAAGAAATGAAAAATGAATATTCACAAGGTTGAGGGGCTCCAATAAAAAATCACAATACTTTTGCCAGTTCCCAGACCTGAGCCAGTCTTTTGACCTATAACCCATTGACTATAGGAGGATGGACCCTGCAACAAGGTGGCAAGTCTACCCATAATGATTCCTCCCAAGTCTTCCTCAGTGGGCCTATAGTCACTTACTTAGGAAACTATACTCTGAGGAAACGGAACACCCAATCCTTCCAAGGGTTATTTTATACAGGATCCAAGTTGATCTTGATATCCAGGGATTTTAATTGTCATCATGGCTCCCCTGTGACAGTGGGGACACATGAGGATCAGGTAATATATGGTGTGCTGGTTCAAATCTGACTCCCAGGGGGTCCAGTGGGTCTGTGGACCAAGTAATGGTCATTTTACTGGTCCCCAAATCTATAATTTGATTGGACATTCTTGGTAGTTGGTACAATCCCCACTTTGGCTCCTTGGCCTATGGGGTAAAAGCTATCGTAGTGGGGAAGGACAAGTGGAAGTTGAAACTATCACCTCCTCCACCTCAGCTACAATCGAGCATCCCGGGAAAAATGGCAGGAATTAGTTCCACCTTAAAACCTAAAGGATGCAGGGGAGTGGTCCTCATTATATCTCCATTCATTTCACCAGTCTGGCCCTTACATTAACTAGATGGATCCTGGAGGATAACAGTGGACAACCACAAACCAAACCACACAGTAGCCCAAATTGCAGTTGCTGTGTCAGATGTGGTATCTTTGTTAGAAATAATTAACACTGTCTCAAATACCTGGTGTGTGGCCATTGATTTGGTAACTGTGTTCTTTTCCTTCCTTACCAGAAAGAAGAATCAGAAACAGTTCATATTTTGAATGGACAATAGTATAGCGTTGCCCCAAGGCTATGTTAACCTCTCACCCTCTGATAATACAACTCAAAGAGGCTTGGATTATGTAGACATCCTTCAAAACATTTCACTAGTTCATTCTACTGATGACATCAGATCAGCAAGTGGCCAGTATGTTGCAAACCTTAATAAGAAAAGTCTCTTCAAGAGATGGAAGATAAACACTACAATGATTCAGGGCCTGGCTATCAGTGAAAATTTTAAGAGTCCAGTGATCTGAGGCATGCTGAAACAGCTTCTTAGTTGTACTAACTTCAAAGCAAAGGACAAATTATTGCATCTCACATCTCCCATCACAAAGAAAGAAGCACAATACCAGATAGCTCGGGTTGGGTTTGGAGGCATTATATTCCACACCTGGCAATGCTGCTCCTGTCTATATATTAGGTGACCCAAAATACTTCCATCCTTGAGTGGGATCGAGAGTAGCAAAGGGCTCTGCAGTAGGTCCTGTCTGCAGAATGAGTAGCCTTGCCATTTGGACCATATGGTCCAGCAGACCGTATAATATTGGAGGAATCTATGCTGGGAAAATCTGCTGTGAGGGGTTGACAGCAAGCTCCAACAGAAGAATCACAATATAAATCCCTAGGGTTCACAGTATAAACCCTTAGGTCATGCCGTCAGCTCCAGAGGATTATACAGGTTTAGAAAAATAGCTGCTGGCAGGCTACTGAGTCCTGGTAGATATGGAACATCTGACCATGGGTCATCAAGTGACCATAAGGCCAGAATTGTCCAGCACGAGCTAGGTTCTATAAGACTTATGAGCCAGGCAGGACCAGCAGCTATCCATTGTAGGATGGAGGTGGTACATCCAGGATCAGGCACACACAGAGCTGATGGGCATGAGTAAGTTGGAAAAGCAGCTAGCCTAGAACCCCATGGCATTTACCACTGTTGTGCTAGAGTCCTTTTCTCAACTCACACCTGTGCACCTATGGATATGGAGGATCCATATGATCACTGAAGGAGGCTAGAACTCAAGCTTGGTTTACCACGGGTAGGCTTGGTATGTGGTACAAGTTGAAAATGGACTGAAGTTGCAATATGGCCAGTGGTCCACTGGAAGTGGCTCATACTGGCTGTGTACAAATCTCTTCCCAACTCTGCATTCAGAGACATCACATTGGGAGCTTGAAATGGCCACAATGGGAGTATTTTCCCTGCAGAAAGCAGCAAATGTTAGAAATCAGGGCTCTTTTTTTCCCTGGAGAGTTGATTGTGAAACATTTACCAGCACACTGCTGGTCACAGCCCTGCTCAAGAGTGGCCTTGAAACAAGTGGAAAAAGGAAATTCTCCTAATGCCAGAGTTTTGGGTGATGTACCTAGGCACCCACTTTATGTGGAAACAGAAGTGGTCAGATAAGTATATACACGGACTCAAGGACAGTGAAAAATGGCTTGGCCAGCAGTCTGGAAGGAGGAAGATTGGAAGGTTGGGGACTAGGAGGTCCGCAGAAAGGCATATGGATGGACTTGTAGAAGGGGGTACTGAGTGTGAAGATCCTTGGATGCATGCTAATACCCACCCGAGAGCATCCACTGTGGAGGGAGACAAACCACCAAGCAGCCAGAATGACTCAGCCAGTTGATGTTAGCCAGCCTCAGACACGGGCCACTCCAGTGCTGGCACAGTGGGCCCATGAATGAAGTAGTCATGGTGGCCTGGATGGAGGCCATGTATGGGCCCAAAAGCTTGGGCTCCCACTCATTTTGGCTGATTAGCTACTGCCATTGAATGACCATGTGACCATGAAATCTCTTAATCCTATCACCACACTTCTGACAAGCTGCTGGCCTGATTGAGCAATGGCATGTCTGTTGAAGGCACATCTGAGGCACTATCTCATAGATGATAGCTGTGAAGACAGAGCACCATTTTCTAGGGCATAGTATACCACCCAATGACTTTGTAGACAAAAAGAAGAGTCATCATCCTGACAGGGGTAATTGACCATGATCTTCAGCACAAGGTACTGCTCTGTTATACGATGCGGGCAGAGAGGCATGAGTTTGGCATCCAGGTAATCCACTGACCATTTCTATGGTAGATGAGTGAACGCAGCAGCCATGGCCTGAGAAGGGTACTGTGACCAGGGAATCATATCCCTCAGGGATAAGGATGTTAGTCATCCAACCGGATACTTTATTTAAACCAGAAGAGCTAGCTGAATGTTAGAGAGATCTAGAATGTGTAGTAGGAGAGAGACATAATGAGACCACTTGCAGTGGTGGGGCCTTTAGTTTGCCCCTCTTACCTTTCTCTTATAACTGAGACCCAGGGAAAAAGGCCACCACCGTCCTGAAGGAGCTGCTCCCAGAACTTGCCTGAAGTCTGCGGCTCCAAGCAGTGCAATGGGTATACTTTAGTGGATGGCATGATGTTTCCCCCAGATCCCTGTTCAGTACTGAAGGACTTATTGCTCCACTTGCGGCAAGTGCTGCCAGATGTGCTGTCCAGCCGCCAGCCCTGTCTGGGAATTGCCCTTGATCAAAGAGAGCCCTTGCCCTGATGGAAGATGCCTGGCCCCCTTGCTCAACTCAGGACAGTTCTGAAGAGCCATTCCAGTTTCAAAGCTTCCCCACAGAGTCAGCTGAGGCCTTAGATGATGCTGAATGGCAGCCCTACTTTACCTTCTGCCCAATCCTGCCTTCTTCCCTTCCTCCACAGATGTTGATCCTGAGAGCGCTTCCTAATGAACTTTCTGCATGCTGACCTCCATTTCAAAGTCTGCTTCCTGGGGAAACCTGAAACAGGAGTAGAGGCTAGCAGCTGCCCAGAAGAACCAGATCGGCCATTGTCCTTGCCAGATCTGATCTTTGAGCAGATGGCCACCTCTCACACTGCTCACTTGTACATCCAGATCTCAGGTTGGTGTGACTGCTTGGAGGAACAGTAGGTAAAAGGACTGATGGAAATTTAGTATTTAGCTTTCCAGCCTCTATAGTATAGGAAGTTAAGCTAGAAGAGGGTTTGAACAGGTGTAAGTTGGGTGAGGCAACTTACAATATCTGCTACAGTCTATCTCTATACTATTCAACGTTCGTGTGTTCCGCCATACTTGAACATCCAAGCAGTAGCAGGAGCAACATGCTCCTGCTGGACATAACGCAATGATTCCTCCCACAAGTGCACTCTCATCATCTCCTCAAAAGTGGGGAGTAAAAAGTCAGTTACTACACCCACTCTGAGTGATGTTCGTTTCTACTTCAATTCAGTCACAATCCCATTTACTTATCCTGTATCCTAGGGACTAAATTATAAAATTAACACCACTGATGCACCCTATTTAATGATATGGGATATTTAAGATAATGGGAAAGGAAGGTAGATAATAAAAATTAAGAAGAAAATAATGAGGTAAACCATCCTCTTCTTTTATTATATATAAGTTCATTGACATTTATAATTTCTTTCCTCTACTACCAATTCCGTTTTTGCTATGCTTTCATCCAGCATCTCAGCTGGCTGGAGTTCTTTCTCTGGTGATTCAACCATAATCTTCATGCCTGAGAGGTCTGAGCTCTCGGTGGTCCTGCTTACATGGGGTTGCTGTAGTCTTTTGGGGTGTTTCTTTTTAACTATGGTAGACTAAATACAATATAAAATTTACCATTTTAACCATTTGTAAGTGTATAATTCAGTGGCATCAAATATATTCACAATGTTGTGTAACCTTCACCGCTGTTTATATCCAGAACTTTTTCATCATTCCAAACAGAAACTCTGTACCAATTAAGCAATAACTCCCCATGCCACCCTCCAACACTTGTCCTTAGTGACCTCTGTTCTACTTTCTGTCTTTTTGAATTTGCATATTCTAGATTCTTTGTGTATTCTTTGGAATCATATAATATTTGTCTTTTTTTTGTCTGGCTTATTTCACTTAGCATAATGTTTTCAAGGTGCATCTATGTTGTAGCAAGTATCAGAATTTCATTCCTTTTCATGACTGAATGGCATTCCATTGTATGTATACACCCATGTTATTTATCCATTCATATGTTGATGGACATTGGGTTGTTTTCACCTTTTGGCTATTGTGAATGCTCTATGAACACTGGTGTACAAGAACCTGTTTGAGGGCCTGCTTTCAGTTCTTTTGGGTATATATGTAGGAGTGGAATTGCTGAATCATATGGTACTTCTATATTCAACTTTTTGAGGAGCTGTCAAACTGTTTTCCACAGTGGCTGCACCATTTTACATTCCAGTTAGCAATGTAAGAGTGTTCCAATTTTTCCACATTCTTGCCAATACTTGCTATTTTCCATTTTTTTGATTATAGCCATCCTAGTAGGTATAAAGTGGTATATCATTGTTTTGATTTGCATTTCCCTAATAACTAACGATATTGAGCATCTTTTTCATGGTTTTCATTAACTTTTACCACATACCTGAAAGAACATAACTGAAAAGAACCCTGGAGGGTAGCTGGGTTCAGATATATCCCTCTCTAGCCCCACTGTATAACAACTATCTTTTTCCCCCTTTGGATTCTGGAACAATCACTCCAGCCAACGGGGTAACCAAATTTCAGTTGTTAATCCAGAGGTTTAGGAGCCCTAAATAGCCATGTGGCAGTCTCAACTTCCAGTTCAATAGAATATTGTTATATCCCCCTGGAAAATAAAGCATCCTATCTTTGGCTAATAAAACCTTTAATTCAGCAGAGATAAAGTCAAGGGGAATGGAAACAAAAACATTTTGGAAATGAGTCATTAGCTATAATTAAATAGAGAGAGATCACCCCATTTTCCATTCTTTTTTTTTTTTTTTTACTGGAACCATGTGTCCTGGCTACCAAAGAAACAGTACCATTACTAGTTCAGAGAAAACACCACTTCCTGCAGGGCAGCTCCCCAAGTGCACAGACTATCTCCCAGACAGTACTGTAAGCAAGTCTTTAATAAGCCATTCCACAATTATTTTTACCAGGCCAATTATTTGGGGATGAAGTAGATGGGAAACCAGTGAATCCTATGGGCATGTGACCATTGCTTTACTTTTTTTTTCTTCAATTAATTTCCCTCCTTGATCAGAAGCAATGATGTATGTGGGATATCATGTTGTGAATAAAGCATTCATTTAGCACATGTAAATTATTGCAGACAGGGTGGCCAAATCCACATCCAAAATAAACATCTGTGAGGATAGTTACTATGGGCTCCATGATGAAAGGGATCCAGTGTAACTGACTTTGCCAGGTGGCCAGGTGGCTCCTTCCTGTTAAGGTTGCCCTATTAGGGGCTCAGCATTGGTTGTTGCTGCTTGGAAATTTGAAACTTAGTAATAGCAGGAGATGGTTTAGCCTTGATGGAGGAAAATCCACGTTGCACTCAACCCCCTACCTATAACCTCCTATTTCATAAGCCAACTAAGCATGGCTGAGTGAATCTACAAAATAGGTAATCTTAATGACCTGATTATTGGACACTTCCTTTGCAGAGGAATCCATTGTGAATACTGACCTTGAACACAATTATCTCTGTTCTCTTTGTATATATTCTGAATGGTCCATCTATATCAATCTTCCCCAAGTCCCCTTGTTACCAATCCTCCAAACTTGATTTTTCTAAGACCCAGACATTGGACCAAACTATTAGCTATGTCCATCACTTGAAGAGATTTCTACTTCCAGTGATTTCTCCTAAGAGTCAAAGTGGATAATAAGATGTACTGCCCAAGGTCTGCCTGCTTGTAAGCATTTCTATCCCCTGTACTTTTGAGTCATTCTTGGGTGAGACTGCAGCAGAACACTTGTAGGTGGAGCCAGCATATCTTATAGAACCTTCTCTAAACAAGACTTGAATAGTTTATTCTCAGCCAACTGGTTATAGGGAATTGCCAACGAGGTCCTAGGTATATGTTGGTGAAAGGACAGCCAGGAGGCAGGACTAATACATTGGGAGTGTGAAGCATCTGCTGGCCTCAAGAGGAAAATAGTTATTTGCTGAAGAGACTTTGCTCCAAAATCCTTGGAGCTTTTATTGCAATTGTCCTATTGTCACAGGCTCCATATAGTGTTCTGATCCACAGGGTCATAAGAGATAATAGACAGGACTAATTGCCATTTAACCTGGAAGAGCTGCCAAATTTTCTCTCCCTCTGGACTCTCACATAAAGCCTTAGGGGTTATTTTGTCAATGGTTAAAACAGAACACCTAAATGCAGAGAGAACTACTAAGCTGGAACTACCACAGTACTGTGGTAGGGGACACAATGTTTAACAAATTTTCTCTTACTTTGGAATGAAGATACCGACTTTCTTGGCCCACTGAACCCCCAGAAACTTCATGGAGAATAGATCTCTAAATTCACTTGGGTGTTAGCTCTCACCCTATGGCATGTCCACATCTTCCCGAGGCGCCTGGAGTACCTGTTACTGCCAATTCACTAGTCCTGTTAGCACATTATCACCAATGCAGAGGGCCAGAGGGATGCCCTGTGGGAGGGTGATAATCAAGGTCTCAGCAGACTAAATGATGTCATGGGACCAGGGAGTTGACACAGCCTTGAAGGAAGCTGGTGAAAGCATAACGCTAAACCTTCCATGTGAAAGTAAACTTTCTGTAGACATAGAGCGGGGGATGGGAGGAAGCATTTTCAAGGATAAGTAGGTGCATTCCAGATACCAGGGGCTGTGTTGATTTGCCACAGTAATGAGATCACACTTGAAACATACCTGCTGTGGAGTCACCAATGGAGAAAGCTTAGTAGTCTATTATTATTCTCAAAAACTTATTTCTTTTTTTCTGATAGGTCAAACAAATGAGTTAAAGGAGGTTATCATGGGATTTACTATCCCTTAAATTTCATTTCTTTAATGATGGTACTATTCTCTATGATCCCCCCAGTGATAACAGTATTGATTTCAGTTTACATTATGGAAAGTGAGGGATAAGTTCCAGTGCTTCCATTTATCCTTTCCTTTTCCATGACAGCCCCCCCCATAGGTCGGAATTCCAATGTATGGGGTTCTTCCAGTTGCCTGAAATAGCTCTTATAACTATTTGGGGAACAATAGCCAGTGAACAATCTACTTTGATCTTTTTTTTGAGGAAGATTAGCACTGAGCTAACATCTGCTGCCAATCCTCCTCTTTTGGCTGAGGAAGACTGGCCCTGAGCTAACATCTGTGCCCATCTTCCTCCACTTTATATGTGGGACGCCTACCACAGCATGGCTTGCCAAGTGGTGTCATGTCTGCATCTAGAATCTGAACCGGTGAACCCTGGGCTGCCAAGGTGGAATGTGCGCACTTAACTGCTATGCCACCGTGCCGGCCCCTATTTTGATCTTAAAAGTCCCATGATCAATAGCTACCCTCAAAGATTCTTGCTGTTCAAACAATTCTTCTTCTTAATTTGATTCTGATGCCTACTTTGGGAACTATATCTACCTCACCTCTGGCAGTTAAATATTGCTACTTGGCCTCTGCTATTCCAAGATTGAATCATCCTCATTTAAATAAGAATCCATTTTCAGTAGGGTTTTCTCCTACCTTCTTTTCTAACCTGTAGAGGACAGCCACCACTGCACTTTCAAAAAATGTTGGCCCTTGTCCCTTGCCAATGCATTGCTTAATGTCAAGGTTCAATGAGTGTTCTCTGAGTCCTCTTAGAAGACATACTTAGGAAGTGGGCAAGCAGCTTGCAAATGAAAATTTGTCTCAACTTACATATTTCCTTAAGTCTTTAGGTTCTTTCCTGCATAATGTATAAAGAAATTTCTGGCATCTCAGCCTGATGTCATGTAGACTGCCTCTGAGTCCAGGTTTTAGAAAAGCAAGTGAACAAACAGGACAGCCAGCTGTTTAAGCAAAAATCACTGGAAAGTGTAGCCATGCTGATTAATTCAACCTGATCTGGAATTATTTACCTCCCTCTCTAGACTAGAAAGCTTAGAATCTATTCCCACACATATTACCTATGTTCTTGACGATCTAAAAAGAAAAATGTTGCAATTGTGTTTGTCTTTCCCTTTTTAGTTTAACTTTATAAACTAGCAAATGCTGGAATAAGGCTGTAGTTATAGGTCTGGAGGCAATGAACGGTGGGAAGGGAAGAGCATAAGGAGAGCTGGCATCCACTGCAAATTATTTACCTGAGGTGAGATTATTAGAGACTCTTAAAGAAAGATAGTTCCAATCTCAACATATAGGGGAGGAGAGGCTGATGATGCTGGGGTAGCTCAGTGGGGCCGGGCAGTTGAAGTACTCAATTGTAGTTAAATCCTTCCTAATACCCCCATTCCAGTTATGGGCGGAGGTGACAGAGTAACAACGAATCCACACTTCCACATAGGACACCTAAAATGAATGTAAATTCACCTGTGTCATAATTCACTCATATGATCAGAATCTACATCACATTTTCAGCTATGTCAGATAAAAAATGTGGCTGACAAGAGATAAAAAGTCTTCAGGGCAACTACAGTAACTCCTTGGTCTCTGACCATGCCTCTAACCAAGAACTTAAAACCTTGATGTTATCCTTTTCTTTCTCTAAGCACTCCAGTACAATCAGAATTAGTCCACCACACAGACTTTACATTTCTTATGTCCCTCCATTCTGTCCTATAATAGCGGTCACTTGGTCATCTAAAACCTAGCCTTCAATAAGCATTGTGGTGCTTCCGGTGGGTGCAGGTAAATGTTTAGGCAACTTTTATCACTGTGCCCCATCCCCTGATCATCATCAGATCCTCAGTGCCTTCAAATCCAACCCAGTCAGGCAACCAATCTCAGACTTCTATTCCCCTCACCTGAAAAGTCACCGTTACCAATTACTGCATCCATCAGAATTCACTCTAATCAGTGTAAGCAGGTACTAGGTAGTTTGAAGAATCGTCAGGAGGGTCAGAGAACCAGGCTTGGGTAGTTGCTACACAGCTAGGAACAGAGCAGCCTCAAGAAATACATCAGTCTGACATAGGAATGTTCTGAAGAAAACACTCCTAGTATTACCTTCTGTCATTTTGAACCTGTAACTATAGAACTAGACTTCAGAAACTCCACCACAGCTGCCCTGGAGGAGTTGGACGTCTCTGCTTTCCAGGGAATCTGATCTCCTTCCACATGTCCACTGCTCATGCTGTTCACTTCCATCTTGGAGTTTCGAGTGGTTATGTCTGCTTGGCAGAAGCTAGATCTCATTAGAACCCCTAAGCTGCAAGGGAGTCTGGGAAATGTGGAGTTCAGCTCTGGCCTGTGTAATACAGGAAGTCAAGCTACAAGGAGGTTAGATAAACTCTGAGGTTCTCAACTTCTAGTTATTGTTCACACTTGCTGAATGAGCTGTCAAACCTCTGACCTTTCTCCACTTGATTAAACTCAGCAGATAGCATAGGCAGGTCAGGTGGGAGTTAAGGAGGCCAAATTAGCTGTGGGTCATTTCTTCTTACAGATTAGGAATTTTAAAGGAAGAGTGGAGCTATCGACAAGGTACTAGAATTATAACATAAAAATAGAAAGCAGATGTGTCAAACGTTGTAGCAAGGAAGGAAAAGAAGTCACTATTTATAAAACAAAGGACTAATGGCATCTTTTTTTCAGTCTGCTAAGGTGTGACAATGGTACAGCCAAGAATAACAAAGAACAGGAACCTGAAAAAATGAATTGCAGTTTCTCTTAATTTTCATTCATATCTAAATCCTCTGTTCTTAGATTTTTAAATAAAAACAGCAACAGGAACTTTGCTTTGGTCTAAAACTGGAACTAATTCTGGTGGTTATACTTTTTTGAAACAAGATTTAATTTTTTCAGGTTCAAAGAAACATAATTCAAAGTAATGTAATGATAATTATGAATGAACGATAAATGCGAGGGGATATCCTAAAGAGAGGATAAAATACTAATTAATTTGGGGGCAAGTTCATATCTGCTACATCTAAAAAGGAAGAATCATAAAGTCAGGATACAAAAATTAAAAGGAACCTAGACACAGCTTAACTGCTCACTGCAAAGCAGAATTCTTCCTACTACATCCCTGACAAATGGCTCATCTTCTATCATCCACTTGAATATTTCTGGGAACAAAGAACAAAGTGCCACGTTGGTTATCAAGTGAGAAATGCATTTGGTTTGGTATAACTTTTCCTTAATGAAGTTTTACTGTTTGTTATCCAGTGACTATCACTTTCTAAGTTCTCACAGTCTATGCAATCTGTTCTTTTATTTATTAGTGTAGTTACAAATTTATTAAACTTCTCAGTAGGTGTGAAAAGGTTTTTTTAAACCAATTTCAATGTGTCATATATCATTACTTAAAACTAGACATGTTAAGAGGATTAGCCACGTGCGTAGTTCCCAACCTTCCCACCCACCCCCTCATTGCATATTCTGACTGTATTAAATAATGGACACTGCCAAGAGAAAAGTTTTCAAATCCCCAAAGAAAATAAAAATTCATTCATGTATTTTAATGTATTATATATTGAAGAAAAAAAGGCAGGGGAAGTGGAATGGTTATTTACAAGGTTGATTTATCTGTTACTCAAAGAATTATGAACTGCCCTGATATCAAAACCCAAAATAAATTCAGTTACATAAATATTATCAACAGTGAGAATTACCTCTTCCCACTGTAGCAATCGTACTGGTCAAGATTCTTTTGGATCGCAAATGACAGGAAATCATTAAACTGGTGTATTCAAAAGATGGAATTTATTGGCTTACATAACTGAAAAGGGGATGGATTCAGATGCAGCTGAATCCAGGTGCTCATACCATGCGATGAACTCTCTCTGGCTCTAATTCTCTCTCTTGCCTCAGGCTGACTCTGCCCCACTGATGATGGTGATAGCCAAGTGCAGCTCCAAGTCTACATACCACCATTTAATCAACTCCACTGGAAAGTAAGAATGCCTCTTTTCGAATAAGTCCAGCTGAGTTCTCTGGCTAACTTTCTTGAGCTCAACTTGGTTCACAAGCCTGTTCCTGAAACGCTTCACTGTGGCTGAGAAGTTGAATAGGCTGATTTGCCAGTATGAGTGTACTGCTGGAAATGGGGAGGACTGAGTACAACAGAGAACTGTACGAGGTCTCCAGCTGACAGGGCCGTGCAGTTCTGGCTATTTGCTGGGCAAGCCTGGTGTTCTGGTGCCAGGCATGGGCTTCATCTGCCTGGAGGATGGGCTATATGTTTCTAATATGCACAATAGCATCCCATGGACTAGTTGTGGCCCCAGAGCCATGGGTGTGAACCACTTGGACTTTGAACCGGGGAGTCCTCTGGGTGAAAAACAGGTGCTGTATCTAGGGAAAATGGACACAGCACAGCAGAACTATCAGATGTACACTACAGAAGAAACGCCATTACACTCCTGCCATTAGTGTAATTCTGAATGTCTTGCTGTGTAGATCCCACTCAACTCAATTTAAATCTACTCAGCTCAATCCAATCCAACAATTATGGATCCCTTATTATAGGCCCCAAAGTGTGTGCGTGTGTGTGTGTGTGTGTGTGTTGGGTAGGTGGGTAAGGAGGCACTACCAAAAAAAAAAAACAAAGAAAGAAAGGACAGAAGAGACCTAAGGAGCATAAAATATTGTAACTTTATGTCAACTACGAAATTTCTTTCTTTTTAAATTAAATTCTACTTTGCCTAACCAAATCATTAAAAAAAACTCTCATGTGAAGTCAGACGGTAGAGTGTAAATATCCCTTTAGTTGTATTTTAGAAAAATAATCTGGGTATTTAAGTGAATTTCACATCTAATATATGTTCAAATATGTTACACTCTGGTAAACTTACACAACTAAGGGATTTAAAAATAAATATTTACTTCATATGTATTTGTCATATCAATCCTTACTTCCTAATAGTCTGCAACTGCAGCCAAATATGTATCCTGAGAAAGCCATCTTATATTTTCAGGTGACTTTTAAATATCTTTTAGCTTTATTTTTAAAATACTGCTAGTAACTCACAGTTTGCTAAAAAAAATTGAATTAGCCTTTTATTTCTGTAAAGAAAAAACTTACCTATACTCCCCCTTTGAAGTCCTGTAGGAGTTTTAACGGTGCATGCGTTAACTTTAAACCTTAGGGAAAGCGCAAAACAAACAGCGAGCTGATGCTTTTATCTAGTCAAAGTAAAACAAGGGACAGGGAGCGGGGGCAGAGGGCGGGGATCAACCAGATGCCAAATGGGCTTTGTTTTGACTTAAGCAGTCACAGAGCCTCAGCTAGAACTTCCTTCTCGGCTAAAATTACCTAGCACCTGAAAAAATTCAGGTCTGTTTTTTTTCTGGATAAAAGAATGAGGACAGGATTTAAGTGAGTAAATACTTAAGGTTAAGTGAGTAAATACTTAGGGAGAAAAAAAAGCTAACTGCCACTGTGGAACTTTGGAACTTCTGTTTGTTTGTTTTAAACTCAGCAGAGGAGTGCATTTTTCTGGTCCTGGGCCAGTAATGCGGGGACCTGCATTTACAAGGCTCTGCACACCTCCTTAGGTCTGGAAGGGAGGTGATGGTGATGACGATGATGTGATGATGATTTACAGGGATGCCAACGACGACACAAGCTCGCAAGCACTGGGGCTCCCGCGGACGGCCGGGCAGGCGCGCGTCAATGGCCCATTCAGCGGCGCGGCGCGGGGGTGAGAAGTTAAGGGGCGGGCGGTGGCGCGCCTGGCCCGGCCGCGCCAGTTGCATTTCAATGAGACCCGCTTGTTGACTCAGTGCCCGGCGCTTCCGCAGCTCCCACCAGAATCTGCCTTTGTTGGTTTTAGCTCCGGTCAAGTCCACTTCTTGCACCGGGGAGCCGCGCATTGAGCTGGTGTAGTCAGGCGGAACGCACGACAGGAAGGAAGGAGGAAAGGCTGCTCGGCGCGCCCATTGTCCCGCCACCGCGCCTAAGCAGCCGAGGGACTATTTAATCTGTGAGGGGCACTTGAATCCCTCGCAAATCCTCTCAGTGTGGAGCGGGGGGCGCCCACACAGGGACAGATGGTGCAGAACCCCTTTGTTTATAAGTATGGAAATGCGCTTTTTCATTTACCTAAGGTGGTCCGCTCTTTTAACTGTTGCTATTGCCCCTCGTTGCATCGTCAAGGACAGACCCGAGGATGCTAATGGGTCTGGTCAGCCCTGCCGTAGCGCCTCCGCATATATATCTTTAAATGTAATTGCTGGAAGAAGTGAGTCTGCTACTTTTGGAAAGCCATCGTGGCAGCGGGGACCCCTCGTACCTTTTCAGTGTCTTCGAGCTTAGGCAGAGAGCAGCCGGGGATATTTCTTCAAAAATCTCGCAAGATCTCTTTTTCAGAGGTGCCCGCCCTTTTTCACATTAAACATCAAGTTCAGAGGTCTCAGGAGGTATCACGTGCAACTAGGGGGAAGGGAAAACGCCCTGTCCTCAGACTTCTCCCTTTGCAGTGACCTCTTGGGCCGCTAAGCGCGGGGAAGGACGCTGCGGCTGGGGCCGCACATGTGTTTCTGCTTGCACAGCAGTAATTTAGAGTATGTTCAACATCAGGGTGTGGGGATGTACATATACGCTTGTAGTATCTTAGAACATGGCGACCTTTCCCAAGATGGTTTCTGTCCTGATTACCCTGACGAGATGGAGGACTCCACTTTCAGCCAGGGCTGGGGGCGCCCCTAGGAACATCAGAACACACCCCAAGTCAGTTTGGAATGAGGTCAACCAACTGCCCGCACACTTGACCTATTTTTCTTGTCCCAGTTTTTGTTTAAAACGTGGCAGTCATGGTCCTGCTGGACTCTTCCAGCCGTGGTAATACAAATAAATTAAAGGAAATATTGGAATGGACAACTGTCTGGTAAAAATCAGATAATTTTCCATTTTCAGCACAGATTACACAGGAAGCAGATTATTGTCTTGTGGTTTTGAAGGTAGGATAAAGTTGACAGGTTAGAAAATAGATTGTATAGAATTGTTTTAATAGAAGTATTTTAATCTTAAGGTGTGTAAATCTTGGGCATGTGAATATATTTATACAAAGAGACAGATGTCTGTTTGGTTTCTAATTCTAATGCAAACATTTGACTATGTGAAAGGCTCACCATCCATTTCTATTTTTCTTAAAAGGGACTGTTTCTTACCTGCCACCTGGCTGCAGACTCCTTGCCCTAAGGTTGCGCTGACATGCTCTCTCTGGGAATATACACAACATGCCTACAGTGCCTGGATATGCGAATTCATTACCACCCAAGGCTGCCCCCACAAGGCTTTCTAAGTGGCCAAGTGCAAGGATGTCTGTGTCTTATCCAAGTACTTTCTTTCATCACAGGCTCACGTTCACGAATTGACCCTTAGCTATGAATTCCTGCTTCATTTCCATTTCTGTCAGCCATTTGAGAGCAGGAAAGAGCCAGAATCAGGTGTTAGCCAGCAGGCATGGCTTATAATTCATATTTTTTGCAGAAAAATCTGTCTAAGCTGATTTCAAGTTATCTTGTTAGAAATTAATTAAAAATGTGGGGGTGGGAGGGTCTGTGTTTGTACATGCTTAGGCATTGTTCAGTAAACAAATTTGTTTAGAAATCCAAAAGTTAAAAGAAGGAGAGCTTTGCTTGGAATTTTAAAATTTTACAGGTTTTCCTTCCAAATGGTGAAAAATGGAATACATTACTATTATTATTATTATTCCCCGGACAGGTGTGAGCTTGAGCATATTGAGTTTCTTGGCTTTCTTTTGATTTTATATAATGAACCTTTTGTTGAACTTCATTACAGTTTTGGTCTCCCTCTGATTCTGATTAAGCCGTGAAACCCCACACGCTCCCTGATATTTGTCATTTCGTTTTGGTTGGTAAGTGAATTTTGGTGATGAAACTCTGAAGCCACAAATTCCCTGCAGCACTGGAATGCAGTGAGAAGGAAACAGCCCCATCGAGCAAAGAGTCTTGGTTTTAGTTGAACCTGCAGCTTCATGCTCACTCCTCATTAATAAATGATGCCATGCATCCTCCCAGGGGCATAAGACTGGGGCACCCGCATTCTGTGGGGTGAAGAATTCTCAGTACGTTTCTAAGTCCAGTGTGTTATAAGCGACCAACCTGGGCCTCTATTAAAGATCAGAGAGTGAGACTGTGTGTTCCCATAGGGAAAGTCCACTTCAGCAACTGACTCTATTGATGGGAGAGGATTTGGCCATCTGGGACCTGAATTCGGAGGCTGTAGTTAGGAGACTGTCACATCTGGGTTGAAGGTGTTCAAAGTGAGCTATTTGTAGTTTCTGCATTGCTTGGGTTTGTCCAAAATGAAAATACTATGGTGACCTTTCATACCAGAAAGAGGATTGTTTAGAAATGCGCACCAAAATTTCCATTCAGGTGTGGACTTAGTTTAGAAAAGTTCTCTAAGTCAGAAACTGTTTTCCCCAAAGTCATGAGAAATTCCCAGTTGCCAGCTGTAAAAGATTTCTCTTGTGTCTTACCTGATCTCTGCATGGTTGGCAGTTTTGACTGCTTCCTCTTTGGAAAACTCATCTCTTGGCTTTAGTGACAGAACTCTTGCCTGGTTTTTCCTTCTACCTCTCTGGCCTCTCCTTCTTAGTCTTCTTTACAGGCTCTTTGCCTCTTTGCTCATCCCTTATTATGCTCTCTTGGGTTTCTGTCTTTGGTTCTCATCTCTTCTGTACGTTCTCCTATGGTGAGATTTCTGGGAGAGCTTTTTTGAATACACTATGTACCCTCCTGCCTCAGGGCCTTTGCACATCTTTGTTGCTGATTAGACTGTTCTTTCCCCAGATAGGGGAATACTTGGCTTGTTTGTTTAGTTCTCTACTCAAATGTCACCTTTCAAATGAAGACTTCCCTGGTTATCCATAGAAAATAACAGGTATCCAGTCAGGGCCCAGACGAGGCTGAGGCACGCAAAGTGCCCAGGGTACAAAATTTAATGAGGTGAGTTCAGATCAGCGCCCGAATTGCATGCCTCCTTACATTTGGTACCCTGAGCACCTCGCTTGCCTCACCTGTCCTGGCCCTGCACCTATACTCAGTTGCTCTCTAGTCCCTTAGTTTGTTTTTCTTCACAGATATTATCACAACTAATGTATATATTATATATGTAATTGATTGTTGTATGTCTCTCCACCCTTACCCAACTGGCACCGTTGGCACGTGGGCCCTGTGAGAGTGGGGCCCGTGTCTGTTTCGGTTTTTGCCGTATCCCCAGAACCTAGAACAGAGCTCACCGTGTAGTAGATATTCATTGTATATTTATATTTCAGTGAATCTAATGTTTAAATAACTACCACTCATTTTATTGATGACTCTCAAATGTGCAAAAACAAGGTTTGTAGGAACTCTCCTCTTGGATGTCCCACAAACTTTTCAAACTCAGCATGTCCAAAATTGCGTTTATCACTCTTCCTTCCCAAACCCGCCTCCCACCTGAATTCTCTTTTTTGATGGATGGTACCTCCATCCAGCTCAGATGAAAATGCGGGGGCCGTGGTAACTCAGGCCTATCAAGTTTACTCCATGAATAACTCCTGCCTTCCTTAGCTCCCTCCCCGCCGTTCTGCTTTAATTCGGGCTCTCCTCCCTTCCTCCCAGAAAACTGCCCTCACCTTCCAACTGATCTCATGGCAAATAGCTTGTCCTTCTCTGCTCAAAACGTCTGCCACAGTGCTGCGAAGCGAGCTCTCTAAACCACATACCCAATCATGCCACTTCCTTCTCTTAAGACCCTTCCGTGTAGCCCCATAGGTTTGAAGATACAATTCACATTTCATAGTGTAGAAGACTCTGTGATCTGTCTGCTGGCTCTGCCCCAGCCCCAGAGCCTCCAGCTGCGCCCTCTCCTCCCTCCCTGCTCCTGCTGTCTCCCCTCCCTCCTCCACCCGGTGCACACACTTTGTGCTCCAGTCACAGAGCACTTGGAATTTTGGAATAATCTGTCCTCAAATACTGCTCTACCATGGCCTGGCTGAACTCTTCTTTTCCATTCATCCTCAGTGGAATGGGCAATTTGAACTTCCCCCTGTCTATCAAGCTGTTTTGTAACTGTGTTTACTTACCATTCTCCACATTACACTGTGAGCACCTTAAGGACAGGAAGTGGGTCTTTCATTTTTGCATACCCAGCATAGAGTTGGCCTTCCATATTGTCTGTTGAATGAATGTATAAATTCATCTAAAGATCATTTTGTTATGTGGGATAAGGTATGTAGCTAAATGACTTTTTCCTTATTTGCTATCTATTTATTCCAACATTATTTAATTAATTTATTTATTTAATTTTTTTTTTAAATTTTTATTTTTTTCGGATGTACATCATATTTCAAATTCTGGATACATTACGTCATGTTCGCCTCCCGAACACTAATTATAGTGCATCCCCTCACATGTGACCCTAATCACCCCTTTTTTAAAAAACCCGTCCTTACTCCATTGTGTTAGTTTACTTTGTCATGTATTATATTCTTACAAATAGTTGGATATAGTTCCGGTTTTCCACTTTGTCCTCTTGATTTGCATATCAGTTCCTGCATCAGTAACACACCAGTCTAGACTCCCTCTGCAACTTTTTTTCTAGGATATCCTTGAGGCTTCATCTATGTTAATTTTCCTAAGCATATTTTGGTATCAAAAAATTTACTGATTTTTAATAGAAAAATCTAGTTAGAGTTTTAGAGTAATTATCTGAAAATTAACTGTGGAAAAAAACCTTCTTCATTTTAGTTTTCTCATCATAAAGTTAACCAGTTGCTAGTTTAAGAGTAACCAGATAATAGAAAAACCTCATCAAAAACTGGCGTTAAGTGATAGCCACATTTTGAAGCCAACCCCTTTACTTGCTCATGACAGAATTCATGGACTCCTGTGTTTCTCATGTTATTATGTGCTCTTCCCTTCGCATGAATAGATGACCTATCCAGCAAGCTAATGTCTTTTGAAACTCTCTGATGAAAATAGGCAGTGTCTTTCGTGTGTCATTTCAGCGTTAGATGGAATACTATGGATGGAAAATTCTTCCTTTTGTTCAATCCTAGTATTTAAAAACAAATTCAGCCTATTTTCTTGGTGGAGATGAAAAACAGCTGCTCACCATCCCATTTCCACAGACTTTTCTTATACTTTCAACTGGTAACAGTAGAATACATCTGTAGCCTGTTTGTCTGAAAATTTATTTTGTGTGACCTCCTAAACATCCATAGATTTTACACAAATCATTCTGGCATTTTACATGATTAATCCTCTATTATTGATCTAACGCAAGATGCTGCATAAGACCTGAAACCCCCGTTATGAAGAGAAGGCCATAACCTTGGGGGAGGCTGGGCTTCGTGTTCGCTGTGTCATCAGCCTTTCCAATCCCTTTGTTTGTATTACGGGATTAAAATCATAGTCATTTTGTTTTTTACCGTGCTTATTTTAAGTCCCTAGTGTCTTTTTTTGCTAGGACTAGACTTTAAACTTTCTAATTTAAGCAAAAGGGTTTATGAGCCCCTGGGGCAAAGATTTCATTCCGCAGCCCTGAAGTTGGAAGCAGGGAGGTGATTTGGTTCATTGGTTTCTCTTCTGAGTCCATTTCTTTCCAGTTCTCTAGCCCCGATCCCTATCTGCCAGGGAAGTAGTTAATAATTTTTTCTCATATCCTCTGGCTTTCGATTAATAAGTGCTTGGGTGATCTGATGTAAGGCATGCCTTGTGTTTCTACAAGCCACTTGCCTGAGCCCATAGCTACTGTTTATTTCAGGTAAAGTTATTGACAGTGTGTAAGGATGACAAAACTTGGTAACTTACATTATCATGAAATCATTTAATTTTACACCTGCTTAATTTTATAAAAATATAGTTTTCAAAAAATTACCTAGAACCATAGCAATGGAAGTCCACTCCCACTTCCATGCAGTATGTTTTTTAAATTTCTTGAGAGCTGAGTTTTCAGCCACTGTCAATCAGAAAAACAAAACAAAACAAAACAAACCCACTTTCCCCACCTGGACCACTGTTTATCTGCTTTTCTTCCATTTCTCTGACGGGAAAATAGCGTGCTACGCAGAAAGGTGAACCATGCAGGCCAGTTTTTAAGCACGAAAGCTCTTTATAAAGCAGTGAGTACATTTAGGGTGTACGCCCTGGGCTGCTTAGGTCCGATCCAGCACATGTGCAGAGTTTGTAGGAGACAAAACAGAACAGAATGTGCTCTTCTGCAGTAATAACTTTGGAAAGCTGTATACTTATTTCAGGGATGCTGCTATTACTGAAGATTCTTTTTTTGTTTTTGGAACTCCCCTTTAGGAAACGCCTTCAGACTTTCTAGCCCAAAATATTTCCTAAATCTGTCCATTGCTTGACATCCCTACAGCCCATGTCCTAATTTAGATGCTTACCATCTGTTAATTTTGACTATGGAAATGTCTTCCCACCGGCTTTATGCCTAAGTTTTGTACTGCTTCAGTTGATTCTTTATGCTGTTGCTAGAGTTATCTTTTTCCTCTGACCATATCACTCAGTATGACATTCAAGGCTTTCTACCATCTGGTCTTGTTCTACTTTTCTAGCCTTTTCCTCTCTCTATCCCCTCCTTACATCCTATTTCCAGGCAGTTATTAAAACCTGGACCGACCCTACATCCCCCTTTGCCTGGGACAGTTTAGGTTTATCCCTGCTGTCCCGGGGTGCTTTCTGGTTTAACGTTTTCAGCACTGTCAAAGTGTCCTAATTTGGATGATAAATTATATGGTCACTCCTTCGTATTTTTAACAGCTTTTTGAGACATCGTTATGTACTGTGAAGGTCACCCATTTAAAGAGTACAGTCCAGTGGTTTACAGTATGTGGACAGAGTGGTGGAACCATCGCCATAATGCAATTTTAGAACATTTTCATCACCCCGAATAGAGACTTTGTACCCATTAGAGTCACTTCTCGTCTTCCTCCCCTCTCTGCATCCTACTTTCCCAGCCTTAGGCAACCACTAATCTACTTTTTCTCTCTACAGATTTGCCTATTCTGAATATTTAAAATAAATGGTATTATACAGTATGTGGTTTTGTGTGTGTGTGTTTGTCTGGCTTCCTTCACTTGGGTGAATGTTTTTGATCGAGCATGTTTCATGTGTTAGTACTTCATTTCTTTCTGTGACCAAATAATGTTCCATTGTATGGATATACCACATTTTATTTATCTATTCATCATTTGGACACTTGGATTATTTCCACTTTTTTGCTATTATGAATAATACTGCTATGAACGTCAGTGTACAAGTTTTTGTGTAGATATGTTTTCATTTCTCTTGTGTATATACTTAGGAGTGGAATTGCTTGGTCATATATGTAACTCTATGTGTAACATTTTGAGGAATTGCCAAACTATTTTCCAAAGCAGCTGCACCATGATACATTCCCACCAGTAATGTATAAGGGTTCCAATTTCTCCACATCCTCACCAACACTTGTTATTGTCTGTCTTTTTGATTATAGCCATCTTATAATGTGAAGTAATACCTCATTGTGGTTTTGATTTGCATTTCCCTAATAAGTAATGACAGGGATTTTGTTTTTAAAAACAACTAAGAGTTTTCAGTGAGTGAGGGTGGTCTGGTTGGATAATGCTATTTTGAACCAAAGGCAAACTCTGAAGGCCATTGCAAAGGAGGAGACCCGCAATGTTTTGACAAGTGGTAGCATTGTTGAAATTACCTCTCCAGATACCCCCACTAAGGAGAACAGCATTTGAACAGATGAATAAGTGTTGGTATGTTTGCTTACATTTTTTCCCAAAGATACCCATCTTTGCCTAGGGTAATACGAGGTATAACACCAGGGTAGGAGTTATGACTGAGGAATATTACAAACTTCTGCTTACCACCCATATCTCCCCCATTCCCTTATTCGCCTGTCATGGTGCTTCCCTCCCTGCTCAGCTTTAGTGTCAGTATCCCACATGAGACACCAGGAGCTGAGGCACCATCTCTAGAAGGTCACATTTAGAAAGCCGAGCCACCACTCTGAGGGAGCACATTCTGTTTGGTCTTTTCCTTGGCTATTAGCGAGCCTAGTTGATCATACGTGGTTGCTACCATGTAGGTTACATTGGAGGACCAGAGATGGATTGGCAGAGGCAACACCTGATGGTGGCAGAAATCTGAGATGACTGGTGCTAACAGACTTTGTGTCCTATGTGGATGTTATAAAAAAATACGTTGCTCTTTTGCAGGCATCTAGGATCTCCTGGTCCACAGCTATAAAGGCTAACCCAAAGAGCTAATGGTCAGGAAAATCAGGTTCAGCTTTAAGCCTGTGCTTAACCAGGACTTGTAGTGTTAAGGCGACCAGTGCTGAGATAGTGAAATCCCATTGTAACTCGTTGTCCGGAGAAGAGAAAACACCCACGTTATTGGCTTCCAGCGTCACAATGAGAGAGCTCACTTAACACCACCACGACCTCGGGGGATGTGGTTTCATCTGCAGTATAACCGAATCCCCGGAAAAGCCAGGTGTGGGTCTCAGGGGTTTTAAAAGTATCTATTCCAAACCAAAGCAACAAAAATGAATAAGAATCTATTGTAGATTGCCAAAAGAAGAGTTAGTCAAGTGTCGGCACTGTATAATCACGTTCTTCTTGATGTATGTACGTGGCTCCTGAACATCGGCAAAGCAGAATTACAAGGAGGGGATTGCTGGTGTTTTGGAATGAGGGAATGGCAGCCAGATAGCCTAAACAGCAATGAAAATGTTCAGTTCGCAGCTTCATAGACGGGCTCTCTGCTGAAATGACTAACAACTGTTGTCAGATTAGCAAGTAGTAACCACAAAACACCTGCACTCATTTCTTGTGTTTAAATTCACGTTTATTAGACTAAGTGGTTGCTCATTTACGTAACAAAAATTTAATTCTCATGAATTTCAGAATTCATAAAAAGCTTAACATAGTCAAGAACTATATTCAGTGGGATAATATAAATCTGTATCAGAATTAAAGATCAAATGCTAACCATTATCCACAGGTGGAAAGAATAATTGGAAAATTAGCAAATTGTTTAGGATTCTACTGTTATGATTTACATAAGTTAGAACATCCACGTTGATTAAAAGCGTGTGGTAAATAAAAGCCAAGATGATTTGCACGAATCTTGCTATTTATCCAATTGTGGCATGCTAAGCAAACCCTAATCAGGGAAGAAGTTCTCATATAACAACAGATTTGCTTTGAAAATAGTAAAACCGAAAACAATTCATACATTTCCTATTCATTTAAATAATAAGTTTCTATTTGTTTAGTCATATTAAGGGGGGCATATGCAGACGTTAGGCATATACATACATAGCAAGAAAGCGTATTCTGCACATTAGGATACTTTGTAAACTTCCATTATTTACCAACTGCCCAATATTATTTCACATTACTTGAAGTTGTCTGCAGGACCCAATGGCGAGTGGTCCGTCAGTAACTGTATGAAGGTGCCCCGTGAGATAGAATCTGGGACTAGAAGAGTGAATCTCAGATGCTGGGATGCCACAAGATCACCTGGGGAGCTTGTTCTGCCCCAGAGCGTCTGTATTTTGACCAAGCTCACCTAGGTGATTCTAGTGTGCATCAATATTCGTGAAATACCCAGCTGGGTGACCTATAAGATCTTTTCCAACTCTAAGGTTATATGAGATTATAAAACAGGCATATGTGTATCTTGAAATATCTCAAGATGTCAAAGCTGAAAGAAAATACAGCTTATTCTGAAAGTCTCTTATAAAGGAAACCAAGATTTTAGTCATTCTTCTTTTTTCCTGGTTGTCTCCCCACTGACTTAGTGTCATCCTTCACAGTCTGTATTTGTTTTGCTTACACATGACTCCCATGTGTTACACAAAGTTTAAGGGCATATGAGATAAGCGTTATAAAATGGTTCAGTGTTTTAGAGCTCACCCCCTCTCCCCTCCATTGTGTCAACCTGCCACCTGACAAGGGATGAGGCTAATCCACTGACAGCTAATCAGAAGGTTTTTGTGAAACGAAGAGAAAGTGCTGCTTGCTTTTGAAACAATTGGTTTCCTCTTGCTTAGACCTTGTCACAGCCATAGCAAACTGCAGGGGATTTGAATCAGAGCCCTCAGGAGGCTGAGGGGCTGAGCGTGAGCAAGTCCAGACTGTGGCCAAAGCCCGCTCGGAGCGAGATGTAGCTCCTCTCTTTGCTCCTTTCCAGCGGGCTGGGACCTGTTTTCTGTGTTAGTGGAAATTAAATCCGTGAGACATGGTAGGGTAAAATAAAACTCCAGGAGGGAGGGTCAAGTGCTACTTCGGAAAATACCCTTGTTCTAATTTAACCTTCCGGTGCCCGGGCAATAAGGATATAACCCCAATGAAGCTAACAATGCATCTGGAATCCAAATTCTTTCGTGAACCTTGCAGAAGAGAATATTCCATTTTGTAATGTTGAATGTCTTTGCCACATAAGAATTACACAGCATTGTTAGGAATGAACAATGTTGCTGTTCGTTTTTAAGTTATCAGTGTACAGTACATATGTGGACTTGCTGGCATAGAAAGAGAAATAATTGATTCTGAACAGACTATGGCCTCTGTTAGCATCAAATTGCTCGCATACTGTAAAATGATTAGTTGACTGGTAGAACTGGAATATTATGCCTGCTTCTCTCCCCATCTCCATCACAGCTTATTGTTCACCTCTTATTGCATTTCTCTTAAGGCATTAGGGAATGTCTTATGTCAGAAATCTTTTATGCAGAAAGGCAGGTTCCCAGAAAACAAAATCACGTGTGTGTATGTGTGTGCATATAATTCAGAGAGACGGAGGAAAACAAGGCTGAAATTTATTTGCTGAGAGCGGATTATGCTAGCTCAGTTTATTATCTTAATTTCTGCACCTGACTATGTCATCAACAAGTTGGACTGATTAAGCTTATGAGAACATTCATTACAGAAAGGAAATAAGTCTAGTCTGTGGCTGCTCAGCTAATGAATAGTGAAAACAGGATAATTTCAAACTGGTGAAAGAAGAATGTATATAACAAGGATGCTAGACTATATAAAGGATCTGACGTCCCTACCACAGTCAGCCCGCGCACCTGAAACCTTACACTATTCTTTTATGGACTTGTATGGTACGACGTGAAGTTTTAGAATGTATGTGCTAGCATGTGAAATAGAGTAAAATTTCATAAATTTGAGCCAAGAATGAATAATTTTGCTACGGAATAGTAAAACCTATTAAAACATTTTAAAATATATTTTTTAAAAATAGATAAACCTGACTGTAAAGAAATGGTTAATTACCCTTAAGCAGACATGAGCCAAAATACATTGAACTTACTTTGGGGGCTGTTTTAACCCAAACGTTCCCCCTGATCCGCGCCTGGTTTGGACTCTCTGCCAGGTGAGCGGCGTTTATTGAAGGGATGTGTCATACCTGCAGTTGGGCGGGGCAGGAAACAAGACTGGGAACTACTGACCCATACCGTAAGGTTTTAAACATCTTCCAGATGATCTTATTCATACCATCCAATTTCTTTATATGTGGTACAGAAGTAAGCCTCACCCTGCTGCTGAACTAAAATGGTTATATGATTAGAATTATAGGTAATGAAGTTTTAGTTAAAAATTTCATTGATTTTTTTTTAGAAGCATATGATATAACATAGAAAATGTAGAAAAGTGAAATAAAAGAAAATACATTTCACCCATAAACTCACAACCTAGAGTCACTGTCGTCATTCTGGGAGTCCAGCTCCGGCAGCTAGTCTGAGACTGACCGGCCCAGTTTTCCAAGGACCAAGGGGACCTTCCTAGACATGGAGTGCTACAACTGGGAAAGTCCTGGGCAAAGTGGGATGAGCTGGGCACCCACCAGCAGTCTCCACAATGAGACTAACACAAGGACTGCTCATCTTAGCCCAGTTGGTCCTCTCAGCCAACCCACGGAAACAAGAGAGAGAACAAAATAGTTATTGTTTTAAGCTACTAAGTTGTGGGGTGGTTGGGTTCTATCCATGTATCTATCTATGTATCTATGTATCCGTGTAGCTATGTATCTATGCATATATCTTAAATTGCACACAGAACTTTGTAACTAGACTTAAAAAATAATATATTATGGACATATTTTCATGTTTTAAAATAGTCCTCTACAACAAAAGTTGTAACGGCTGTGTGGAATTCCATTGAAGGGGGGAACCACAATCTATTTAACAACTCTCGTATCATTGGACCTTCATGTTGCTTCTCAATTTTTGCTCTTCCAAACAATGCCATCCCAAATGTCCTTATAGCCAAATCTTTACATACAAACTCCATGACTACTTCTTTAGGATTAATTCTCAGAAGTGGAATTGCTGAGTCAAAAGATATTTTGATGCCTTTTGATGAATATTGCCAAAGTGCCCTTCTTAAATATTGTGCTAATTTATAGACCCACTGACCATATATGAGAATGCTTATTTTGCAAACACTGGATTTGCAACACGGAAACAAGCTCCCAAACTCTGTCAACTTGACAAGTTAATGAGACTTTCTTATATTCTACGCTCAGTCTCAGACACACCACACTGAGATCTCAGGTCAATTTAAAATTGTGCCATGAGACTACGTTCTGTGAAGCAGCTCCTGATGTTTACATAAATCATTACTTAAGCCCTCAACATCATAAAATATTTATTTAAAGTCCATGTGGGTTAAGAATTGCAGCCATGGGCCCCAGTGCAACTTTAGAATCTAAAGAAGAGAACAGAGACACAGCTCCTTACATTGGCCTTGGGAGAACTTTTAGTAACTTCCTTCTTTTTCTTTCCGTTCTACAGCTTTATGGAATCAAATTGGGGGAAGATCATCCAGCAATTTAAAAAATTAAACATTTTACATTGTGAAATATAAGATACTTTTATAAAAGAACATAGTATGTATGTATGTGTTAAATGGTTAAAAATTGAACTTCTATGTAATCACCATCCAACCCAAGAAATAGAACATCACCAATACCTGGAAATCCCCTGTCCTCACCTCTCCCTCCTGTGTGTCCTTAAGGAATTGCAATCCGCTTCCTGCCACAGAAAGGTAACCACTATTGGAACTCTAGGGTAATCCTTTCCTATCTTTTCTCTCTTGTTCTACCATTGTTTAGTTTTGCCTCCATTTAATTTTCTGTCAAGAAAATCATAATGAATTATTTTTCTGACTTGCTGGTTTTGCTCAACATTATGTAAGATTTACCCATTTTGTTGTGGGTGGTTTATGATATTCCACAGTATAACTATGCCACAAATTTTAATCCATTCTGCTGTTAGCAGATTTGGGTTGTTACCAACTTTTGGCCTTTGAGCCAGTCTAGGATTCATGATATAACCATGGAGCAGATGCTTTGAGGGAATAGACTTCAGGTTAGACGCATAAACAAATCTAATCTTTCAAAGATATTAGTTCCTTTGTGATGAATTTTTCTCCTCCAGTGCTTTTAGCTTTGATGATGCGCTTAAATTATAGTTTTGATTGTGAATCCTATTATCTTGAATCCTCTTTAGTTATAGCTGTTTAATGAGGGTTTTTTTTTCCTTCCTGCCTATGGGTTTGTGTTTGTACAAGTCATCTCACTCAGGAAACACTCAGAATGGATGGCCACCACTGCGACTGCCTGAGCTCTTTGCTTCTGCCACAGCTGCTCTTCTTGGTGAAAAACTTGGAGTTCCCAGAAAATTTGTGGGTTCAGAAGTAGGTTGGGGTTAAAGGAAATAACCCAGGAAAAGAAAGTTGGTCCACCAAGTTATAGATTTATTTAGACTAGAAAACATCATATTTCAAGAAAGCAGTTGTCTCTTGGAAGGTTCAGGAGTTGTTAGTTTGTAGAAAAAAGAGATTTTTCCCTGATTCAGCCTAGATTCAACTCTGTTTCCACCACCTAATGGTTACATGATGATGCGTGATTTACCTACCTGAGAATCTTTGTTCTTTTGCAAAACCAGGATGATAAAAACCTTTCTTAAAAAATTAGGGAGTGAGTACAAGTAGTTAAGATATATTTGTGATTTGAAATATAGCATATTGATAATATTCTGCTGTTAGCTTTTAAAAATAACTTTCAAAGCTTAAGGAATTTGAGATATAAAAGTTTCATAATTAAATTTGGGCTTAAATTCTTCTGTTTAAGATTGTGAAAGTGTTTTTAAAGCTGTCATATCGAAAAGTCTATTGCTCTATACTCTTATTTGTGTCTCTTTAGGTTGAACATTGTACTTATCACCATGTAATTTAATAATTCAGTGGGCAGATTCCCCACTAGAAATGATTAGAATGTTAGATTAAAATACAGCATTGAACACAAAATCAAAACTTTGTGTATAAAAGTGTTGTCCATTTTGTTGTATATATATTTACAAATATATATTTTTATAAATATGTAAAATTTTACAATGTACTTTACAAATATATATATTTTATAATACATTTTACAAATATATATTACATATATATTTTACAAATATATATATTATATATTCTTTCCCTATCTTAAAAATATACGTATCTATATAATAGCCTTAAAACTAATGTGAAGTTAGAGTGGTAATGGGAAAAGTAATGTGAAATAACTCAGATTTAAGTAGTTTACATACCTGCAAAATCTTTCTTTATCCTTCGTATTTGTGAGGTGATTAAATGTAATTTAATTGTATTTATTTTATATCTTAATTATTCATGAGTGAAGAAAAACTGAGGTACTATTTATATTTAGAAATTCATAGCAGTTGGAATGAAAGAACCAGTTCTGCATTTGTGAGGGAGATAGTTAAATATATTCGAGATGATGTAGTATCTAGGACGTTGTTTTAAATACCTACTGTGAAGGCAAGTGGGAAGGGTAAGGGATACAGATAAAACAGTATTGGACAGAGGTTGATGGTTGGTGAGAGATTGGGCATTGGGTATAGTAGGTTCCTTATGTCATTATCTCTACTTTTGTGGATGTTTACAATTTTCTACAATAAAAAGTAAAAAGAAAAAAGAGGGTTAAATAAGATAATGAATTTAAAGCATCAATCCCATTTCTAGTACCAAATGACTTAATAAGTGTAACCCCTCACCTTCCATTCCATCCAGGTGAAGGACCTATTAGCATAAAGGGGTGGCGGTTTTGATTGTGGAGAGTAGAAATGGAAGTAAACTTTGTTGTGTACCAATGGTTGTGGAAGGTTTTAGGGACGCAAAGGTGGCTAAGACTGGGTCCTTATTCTTAAGGAGCTCTGGGATAGTGGGAGAGAGGATGGGACACTCGGAGACGGGGCAGCCTCAAGGTGATGGGGTAAGGAGGCTCACTCGAGTATCAGAAAGTGGGACAGGGTGTAGAAAGGACGATATGTGGCTGTCAAAGCAAGCTTTGCCCCTTTTAGAATTCTTCTTTGAACCAGCCACATGTCAAGGAAAGAGGGTGGGGGAAATCTCTTTCCCTTTTAAAATTTGTTTTTTCTTGAGTCATGCAGCTTTAATTCTAAGGTCAAGAATTCATGCGATTCCTCTTAGTTTCCTTGGACAGCTACACTGTGGATTAAATAGGAATTTGGGAGCTAACTCCAATATCTCCCATGTCACTGAAGGGGCTCTTATCTCTGTATGAATTCCCCATGGAAACTGAAAAGCTAGCCAGTAGGAGCCGAAACAGGCCAAACACCACAGTAGGTGTCACATTTGGACGGCATGCCACATGTACAGAGAAACACGAAGACTGACTTAATATGCCAGAATAGGAAATGGACCACACTTCCAAAATGCCGAGTGCTGTTCAGATGCATGGCAAATGTGTGTGAATGTTGATGTATTTCAGTGTAGGAGAAACAACAGAAACTGGGAGGTCAGTGGGCATTCATTCAGACCCACAAAATAGCGGTCTTAGGTCCTTTTTCAAAGTGTGTGAATGGCCTCAATAGTTTGGGCCTAGTTCTGTGTTTAATTCAGTTTCTTTTGACCTCCATTCACCTTTAGCGGGATGCTCAGGTCCCCATTGAGGGGTTAGAGCAGGACGGGCCTTTAAATCATGATGAAAATAGCACCTTCACCACATGGGGTACATTTTTGTGGTTGAGTAATTTTTAACTGTCCCTTCCAAAGATACGGATAACAGAGAACAATTTCTAAATTTTATCAGTTTCAGTTTCCAATAGGATTCTGGATTCTTGATGGAAATATCTGTCACATGGGATCTATGTTCAGTGAACTTGGCAGGAAGATTGACATGAATCAGGGGCTGTTCCCATGAGACTCACTCAGCTTACTTCAGGTGGTTTCCATTATGTGGGGTGTGCCACTAAGAGTCCTTGTAAAATGAGTATAGCAGTGTCTGTCTTATTGGAAACTTAAAGGATATAATATATGTAGAACATTTAGCACAATGACCCACACAAAAAACATTTGTTACTAATACATTAGGAAGCTAATAATGTCATCTTCACTGTTGGTAAGGACAGTAGGGCTTGCGAATAACCATCAGATAAATGGCTGATAAAACTGGTCCACAGCTAGACAAAAAAGTATACAGTTGGACTGTCATGCTGCTATTTTGCTGGTGTTCTGTTTGATCTGATAATGACCTGAATGGGCTCAGTCTTGCCTGTAGGTCTCCCCAGATGTGCACCGACAGGTGGCTTTCGGTTCCTTTCTATCCTTTCCTTTCAGTGCTGTTGTTGAGTGGTGCTCTGGTCCGGCAGCAGTACTTGACGATCCCAGTTGTTGATGAATATCCTATGTGTATATAGTGTTCATATAAGCATGTTGGTACATGAACTTGGTGTTTGTTAGGTCTCTATCCCCTGAGTCCTGAGCAATGTGCTGACTGAGAAGAGTTAAGTGATACCTGAAATGTGTTCCCACAGAGTATATTCATGTGTACAGTAAGCCCGAGTTCCTGAGTGACTCTCTCATTAAGGGTAGACAATGTTTCTAGCTTGAATTACAAAAGTTTATAGTTGGACTGTTTTCACTGTGCCTTAGCTTCTAAGGGAATGTGAACTTTTTCTATAAAGGATTGGATAATGAATACTTTGGGTTTTGCAGGCTACATACAGTCTTTGTCACATATTCTTCTTTTTTTAAAACAATGCTTTAAAAATGTAAAAATCACTCACTGGGAGCTAAGGAGGAGGTGGTGGGAGAGAAGCAGTGTATAAAACTGAGGCCAGAGGCCCTCAGGTTATAATTTGCCTACGCCTGTATGACATCACAGTGGGACAGACTGACGAAACATGATTTTGCTATGCAAGCTTTGGGAAATCATTACGGGCTGGTTGATTGATTTCCCATTCCTGAGTCATTCTTTTGGTGATGGGGAGATGAATGGCTCAAGTCACCACCAACCCTCCTTTGTAGCCATATCGTTATGGAGTAAACTTGAGGTAATTATAAATTTCTCTACTGGGCTGAGGAGTTCTTCATCAGCGAGTGTCAGGAGTCCTGTGGTAACAATTTGTGAAGTCCTTTGAGGTGAAAGGCAAAATCATAAATATTAATTATAGCCATTGTTTTGATGAAAGGAGGATTACTGGAGGCACAGAAGCCTCTAAATCTACCTATTAACCCACACTCTTGCTCTTAAGTTTGTTCTTGAATGAAGGGGTTAAATTATATTAGAAAAAAAGTCCATGGGATTCTTCTGTGGTCTGAAGTCTAATAAAAGGCTGACTTTTCATATGACATTATTTTAGAAATGCCTTCCAAAGCTTTCAGAGTCACTTTCATGAGAAAAAGAAAATTCAATAAAGAAACATTTTAAGCTATTAGTGCTTTTCATCAAGAATGCAGTAATAGACTCAGGTTATTGGTGCAAAGCCCTAGACTTCAGTGTTAAAATGAACCCAATCGACAGGGTGAAATTTTTAAGGAGGTATAAAACACACTTAAGCTTTTTGAAATAGTTATTAAAGAGAAGGAAAAAAACTTGAATAAACATATTTCTCATACTTTACATGTGTTACTATGGAGAAAAATAATTAGAAAGTTACTGAGTGACTTCATTTAGATCAAAATTTTTCTTTTGTGCATTGCTACACTAGCCAAAAGCCATAAACTATGCTGGTAGAAGGTGCTGCCTATTTACCATCCTTATAAATGTCATCTTTTAGAGTCCTAATGCTTGGAAAAGAAAATGGATGATGTGTTACTATGGTACAGGAAACTTGTTTAGAAATAAAGGAGCAGGGTAAAATTCAGAGTGAATTGGTGGGTGATTATGTTTTAATTTGTACATAGACCTGTAAAAAGATTGGACCAAAGCCTTGGTTTTTAGTATCATTTTTCTTATTATAAAAGTAAAAATTATAAAATATGGAAAATGATTTAAAAAATCACACATCCCAATACCTAGGAAAAAAGCTACCATTAAAATATTGTCTCTATTTATCCATCTATTTTTTAACATAATTAGTTGATACTGAATATTCTTTTAGAGCTGGCTTTTTCTCACTTAGTATATCAGATCATCTTTGCATGCCATCCATTCATTTAATTTTTATTGAAAGGTATACTTTGGTAAAATCATTTTAAGGGCCACATTAGTTTTAGTTTATGAATATACTATAGTTTGCTTAACCAATCCTGTTGGACATAGAGGTGTATTGGTCAGAATGCATTCAGTTGCAGTGACAGAAACTGATCTCAAAAGAATTTATCCAAAAAGGGGAATTTTGTGACTTTTGATAAAGGGAAAGAAGGGGTGGGGTTGGCCTCAAAGTCACCTGGATCCAGAACTGGAGGTATTAGGACTGTCTTTCTATTTCTCTGCCTTAAGTCTTGGCTTCGTTTTTGTTATCACTCATTCTCCATAACTTTAGATGGCTTCTTGAATGGAAATTTCCAGAGGCGGCTCCAGAGTATAGACAATCCCTGGGGAAGGCTTAGTGATGCCAAAAGAGAGAGACTCTTTCTCTAACCTTCAGTTTGGGGAATCTCTGGAAAAGAAAGGCTCATCTTTCAACAGGTGCTCACTCTTGGACCAATTGCTAGAGCCAGCGGGCTTTACTCCAATTGCCTGGGCCTTCGTCATCGATCTCCCTGTGATCAAGGGGACAGACAAGGGTGTGGGATTTAGAGACATTCAAATGGGAGGAGGCACACTTTTTCTTTGTAGGGAATATGCGGAGGCTGGTTCCAGAAGACTGGAAAATATGGTGCTGTGCAGATAAATACAAGCCTTGTCCATTATATAGGCTGTTACCAGTTAATGCAATTAAATGTTCATGTTTATACCTAAATCTTGAGCAAAAGTTTAAAAATTGAGGTCAAGTTGGTTTCCTCAGATATCTGTTGCATTTTTACCAAACAACTTCAGAGGATTAGAATGAAGGATTAGAGTACAGTATAAAAATTGAAGAATTGTAGCTCCCTCGCTATTCTATTTCAAACCTTCTTAAAAATTGGGTGTTCTAATTTCTAAGTACTTGGCTGTATCTGCTTTTCCTTTAATTTAATATGTTGGTTTCAATTTCACCAACTCCTGTTTCCTGAATTAAGAACTTCCTGCATTAAGAAGTTCATTATCTGAATCACAACTTACCATCATCAGTCCACAAACAAGCCAGCAAAACTCTGAGTTGTCCTGGAGTCTGAGCAAGACTCCTGTCATCTGTTCTCTCAATAGAATCAAGTTTGTGTATTGACAAAATGAATTGCACATTATTGCTGTCATCTTCCCCACATTATTCAGTGAAACATCTTTTAAGATAGTGCAAAAGCCTCTGGGTGAGTCCAAGAAGTCTGGAAGAGCTGCCTCCTAGGAGAAAAGCTTCACATGATGAAGCACGCTTCTTTTCTCCTTCTCACCTTCTCTCACCTCCAAAAACCAACAGCGACCACAGACCGACTTCTGTCTCTGGCCCCTGAGCCTCACTCAGGCAACTCTTCAAGCAGAAGCCATTCAAAAATAATTGTCTTGTTTATTTTATTTTGCCGAGTCTTATTTGAACTTTGACGTATCTTTAACATATCACTTCATTGTTTATTTAGATTACAGTGCATGTTTATGGAAATACAGAAGGAAAAACATAATTCATATCTGATTCTGTACAATATCACCAAGTACAGCATACAAATGTACCCACTAATGAGTTCATTACGTGTTGAATAATTAGATAATTGGTCTTTTAAAAGTTTTGTGGCATGCAGGAATCTTTGATGCATTGTTACGTGGATGTCTAAGAGTGTTTCAGTGATGTTTGGGGAAATTGGCTGGGCTAAGACACACTGGGAACATCTTATTATTTTTCCTATTACGAATAATGGGTTTAGGGGCTGGCACGGTGGCGCAGCGGTTAAGTTCACACGTTCTGCTTCTTGGCGGCCCAGGGTTCGCTGGTTTGAATCCCAGTGTGGACAAGGCACCGCTTGGCATGCCATGCTGTGGTAGGCGTCCCACATATAAAAAAGTAGAGGAAGACGGGCATGGATTTTAGCTTAGGGCCAGGCTTCCTCAGCAGAAAGGAGGAGGACTGGCAGTAGTTAGCTCAGGGCTAATCTTTCTCAAAAAAAAAAAAAAAAAAAGGAGAGGAAGAATGGATTTATAGTTCCTGTCATCTGAAAATTAGGTAACCCATTTTGGGGAAAGGATTAAAGTTACTATGCAACATATTTTTCAGGATAGGATAATGAGGCATTCCTGTGTAAACTAATTAAATTTGGATATTATGTTGATTAAACCACAGCAATCACCTCATAACTAAAATACAGTACATTATATATGATGCCCCCCTCATCATTCTTTCTCCTAGAATATCAAATCTGGTGGAATTTAATGAATTCATTTTTGCATAAATTCTTTGAGGGTAAGGTCTGCATGCTATTCGTCTTTGCATATGAAGAGGATCAGAATGTGCCACCTGGAAATATGCCACTTTGTCACAAGGATTATTTTGAGCTAAAGGCAATCAGGAAACAGCAAATATAGGAGGTGCTGTCTTCCCCCCACTTTCCTGCCTAAAAGCAGGGTATAAATTTCTCTTTTGTAAAGGAAATTTACATTTGTAAGGGAAATTTCCACTTGTAACGTTATTCTCCTCTTCAGTAAGTCTCAGTGACAGAGCTCTTACTACCTCAGATAACTTGAGACCACATAACAAACGTTACTAAACAACCCTTATTTACCATGTACTTCCTAGTTATCTTCCTAAAACTCTCCTCCACCCCAGAAGTCCCTCCCCCTGCTTCTCCTTTGTCTAGTTTCTTCATCACACTTTATTGCCCTTTGTTAAAATGGTATATCAGGCTCCAGATCTAACCACCTCTTTGGGGTTTTCATTTCTTTTCTGTGAAGCCCCCCTCTGTGTACATAGGAAATAAACCTTTTCTTCTATTAATCTGTCTTTTGTCAGTTTAATTCACAGACCTCAGTCACTGAACTTAGAGTAGAGGAATGTTTCTCCTCCTCTACACATAGCTTACAGTATGCTGCTGCACATGCTCAATATGTTACTTTTAAAGAGATAAAAATGGTTTCATTTAGTATATCTTGATACAGTTATGTCTGCAGTATTCTAAGTGGAAATCTGAAACCACTTATGTTAATTTTAGCCAATGAATGGTCAAATTAGAAAATTCAGACACTGCCAAAGGATTAGATTTTGATGTTGTGTTGCTATATCTGGGATACTACCTGAAACTACTTATACCCACTGACAATTCAGGAAAATAGGATCTTGACTTTGCTTAGAAGTCATGAGGAGATCGAAGTTGCCCCATCCTTGATGAGGAATGAAATATGTCTGGATTTAGAAATGTTTATGCCGATATTGGTACTTGGGAGAGGTATAGAGCTTGAAAGGGGTGATTCCCCAAAGTCAGAAAAAAATGAGATTAAAATCTTGGATAAGGTTTTGGAGGAATGTTAAGATGGGAAGGTGGATGGGGATCAGAGTTGGGACGGGACATGGAGCTTGATAGAACATGTGGGCTCGTGAGGAAGCCATGTAGCAGGGGCAGCTCATGGGGACAGACCTGGAGTTCTCTGCCCAGAGAAATGGAAGAATGAGTGGAATTGAGTAGACTCCAGGGAAGCCGTAGTGTCGTGATTTGGGTGGCCGGAAGGAAGGTGGTTTCAATCAGAATCATGGGGTGGGCCTGGAATTGAGGTACAAAGACTTTTCCTTCACTCCCACCCTGCCCACCTCCCACCCCTTGGGAAGTATATTTGAAGGGAAGTAGATTGAACTAGAAATGGGAATTGAATAGGATCATTAAAATCCTAACCGTGTCCATCTAGGTCAAGCTCAATAAGCCCAGTACATGGAAGTTACCCAATTTGTATCCTCTGATATCACCTCAGTGTTCAGAGTTTAAGCAGTGACCATATATGCTATATTTTAGAGGACATAGGACAGGGGTAAGAAGTCTACAGGAACAAGAATATTTCAGGAGCATGATCTCTGGAGGAGAAATCCTAATTCTTGAAGTAATAATGGCATGAAGTACCTAAAAGTGGACACTCAGAAGATCAGGGCTTCTTCACAGAGGTGTTAAGGGCTATAAACACTATGGGTTCCATTGTTCTGATAACAAGACTGTCAATTCTGACGGAAAAAAAAGCTGAATTTATCTTGTTGAGCAAGGGAGACAGAATATTGGGACATAGTTTATTTAAAGGTTGCTTGAGCAGGACTTGTGGACATTTTTAAGTGAGTACAGAGGGGTTTTGTTTTTGTTTTTGTTTGAGGAAGATTAGCCCTGCGTTAACTACTGCCAATCCTCCCCATTTTGCTGAGGAAGACTGGGCCTGAGCTAACATCCATGTCCATCTGCCTCCACTTTATACGTGGGATGCCTACCACAGCATGGCTTTTGCAAAGCTGTGCCGTGTCCGCACCCGGGATCTGAACCGGCGAACCTGGAGCCCCCGAGAAGCGGAGCGTGCGGACTTAACCACTGCACCGCCGGGCCGGCCCAGTATAAAGGGTTTTGATGAGTTTTAACAGAAGAGAGAAATAATTTTGTTAGCTCTAACAAAATCGGGGGATAATGTTGCTTGGCTCTTGGACCAAAGCTGGGTTGCTTCAACTTACTCAGATTAAAGCTATTTCATTTTGCTCATATATTCCCTGATAGGATTTCAAACATCCGGATTTTTCAAGGTCCACGATTTAAAGAACAACGTTTCTTAGTACTGTGTCCCTCATGCCCACCAGCAGAAGCAGTTTTACAGTTTTAAGCATATTTAGTGGGTCAAACCAAGAAATAATTTGAATATTGTGGTCTAACCATGTTTAATGATCAAATTAACTAGAAAATATTTGAATGTCTTATTCATTTTGTGTTATGAAGACTCAACCTTTAGCAAAACCTAATACTCTTGTGCATTAAGAATGAAGAGTCTCAAGTGGGCTGTGCCTGCTAGAAGTATTAGCCATGAGTTAATGTGTCTAGGCCAGAGGGATTCCAAAATACGTTAGAATAGTCCTTTCCCTTTTGTGGACATTTATTAAGCACATGATGATAGTATCATATCTACTGTTGTTATGTGCCAGTTGCCAGTTGCTTTATGTGATCTCTGATTCTCAACAATCTTGCAGGAAGGTAAGGGTGTTACTATTACCATTTGACAAATGAGAGACCTGGGGCTTAGGTAACCTACCCAAGGTCATCCAACTGGTAAATGACGGAACCAGAAATTTAATAAAGATCTGTCTGACTCTGGATTCTATGATCAAACCTCTGGACCTTGCCCACACCTCTCTCACTCTCCTTGTGAATATATTACAAATTAGTGCCAGGATTGCCATAGGTCTATTTTGAATAGTCATTTTTACACAGGATGAGTAATTCACCAAGAAACTATCACTATCCATTTCAGGCCTCGATTTCCTAATCGAGGATGCATACATACTGTATCTTCAGTATCCTAGTTGTAGCTCATGGGACCAACTCATTTCAAGTAAATCACCAGGCCACTCCATCACCATCTGTCCTTTGGAGTGGGAAGGAACTGGAATGGGAACTCTGTTCAGGATCAACCTGTAGATAGAGTGAAATATTGATAAAAGGTTGCCCGTCATAGCTATTATTCTTTATTCTGACTTTTGTTTCCCTCTCCTCTCCTCACATTTTCAAGTCCATTAGTGTTTCTAACCTGGGCAAGAACCACCAACTGTAATAATTCATACTAAGGTTTTAGTGACTAAGTGCATCACTAAATATTTGTCTTCTTTTCAAAAGAAAAATATAAGAGAAGACAATGGCTAACACAGAGCAAGCAACCATTAGCAGCACAGACCTTCATACACTCATTAGTTATTAGCATCTAACTCTCTAATGTACTCGATAGTGAAGGATGGCAGAATATGCCTCCCCAAAATATGCCACTCAGGCAGATGGATTATTATGAGCTAAAGGCACCAAAAAACGGCATGTGCGAGAAGGGCACTCTGACCTCCCCTTCTCTTCCTGGAAGCAGGAGACAAGACTCTCAAGTGAAAGATGCCCTCCCTGTACCAGAAGAAAAAGAACACTCATCACCAGAGAGGAAAAGTGGAGGCTGAGAGAAATCTGTACAAACAAACCTTGTTAAAATGACTCATTTTCCTTTAGTTGCCCCATATATTTTACTTTTCCACAAGTGACTCTCTTTGTTCAACCTACTTATATATATACACTTAGGTTTTGCCATTTCTTTGGGTCTTCATTTCCTTATGAAGGCTCCTGTGTCCTGTAAAACTTATCTTAAATAAATCTATGCTTTTCTCCTGTTAATCTATCTTATGTCAATTTAATTCTCAGGCCCAACCAGAAACTCTAAGAGGGTAGAGGTAAAATTTTTCTTCCCCTTATGGCACCTACAGTGCTGTGCTCTACCCTGCAAAGTGAGACTGAGGAAAATCCACTTCCTCCCCTCAGAGGTTCTATTCCAACACAGGAGACAGACAAGCCAACACCGTCATGGCAAAGGCATCACTGGAGTCACCCACAGGTGCCCAGAGCACAGAGGGAGGTGGTTGCGGGGGGAGGCAGAGGTGTTATGGGGAAGAGGTAGCTCCCTTTTGCCTAGCCATTACATTCTGTAAGGCTGACATTATTCGAGCCGCGAGATGTGAAGGTCAAATAGCTCTCATAGCTTTCCACCATGTTGGGCAACCTCAGTTCAAGTCGGCTGGTGAATCAGCACATCCGTGTGATCTTTCAGGTGTGTGTGTCCTTGGGTGCAGCCCTCGGGATGAGAGGTGTTCTTCTAAACATCGAGAGAGTCATCAGCCCCACAGTGGACGTTTCCAGAGGTTTCTACTAGTCCCAGAGTATGGATGTAAGAGTAGAGTAGTGATCTCTTTTTAGAGAGATCCATAAAAATTAGGATAAATTAGGATTTCCAATAAATTAGGATTTGAGGTTAAAGTAAACCTGCCTCTGGCTTCTGAAGAATCATGTTAATGACCCCTGTGGAATTTGGGGCAAGTGGAAATGGCTTTTGTTAAGTTGTCAATTCCACTCTTTGTGAGTGGCTCAGGCAATCCACACATTCTGATGGTTTTATTTTTAATTATTTTGATGGTATTTCTCTTGACTATTTAGTGAATGGCTTCTAATTTCTCTAAATATAGTTAGAAAGTCTTGTTAATGATCACGTACTGCATGACAATGTTTCGGTCAATCATGGACCGTGTATATATGACAGTGGTCCTGTAAGATTAGTACCATACAGCCTAGGTGTGTAGTAAGCTATCCCATCTATACCATCTAGGTTTGTGTAAGTAAGCTCTATGATGTTCGCACAGTGATGAAATTGCCTAATGATGCATTTCTCACAACGTATTGCTTTTGTCAAGTGACACATGACTGTATGTAATTCCTTGCATTGTGCATAGTAAATGCAGACATCCTAATGAGTCAGGGCTCAATTCACGTGTAAGATATTGTCATTTTCAGGCCAGAAGCTAATCTGCCCCAAACATCTTACTATTCAAGAGTTACCCCTTTGAATTAAGTCCCTCCCCACCCATTTTTTGGTAAAGATATGTTTGTGTTATTTGGCCATTATAACATTAGCCCATTAAGACCTGTAGCTAAATAATATAGTATTATTATTTTTAAAAAAGTCATAGAGCCAAAGAGAGGAGAAGTCAGAGGGAGCATGTGGTGAAGGGAAAATTGGGAAAAAGAAGTCTACTGAGGGCTTCTAGAAAGCACTGGCCAACTCTTGACAAGAAACTTCATGAAAAATAACCAAGACTGGGGGACAAATTTTGCCGATTTTGTGATTTTGCAAGCCTCATTTTGTGAGCCTTTGAAGTTTCCTAGGGCAGATGATTTTATTTGCCTACGTAGGAAGATGCTAACGTTATAGTAAATAGCCTCAAATTAAATGATTGTATAGTCAGAAAGTTGATTATTTTTGGTATGACATTTAGTTTTAAAACTTTTTAATATTAAAAAACAAAACGTGATAAAACAATGCACTTAGAATGAGCATATTTAGTTTTCTTTTAAAAAATGTGTAGGTCAATTTCTCTTAGGGAAATAAACTATATTAAATTCCAAGTGCAAAAGACTATTCACTCTCACTTTCTATCATTCCTCTAACCAAAAAACTACAAAACAAGTGGTTTCCAAACTTGGCTGATGATCAGAACGCCAGGGAGAATTTAGGACAGATTCCTGGGTACCTACCCTAGATCTATTGTATCAACAGCCAGGAGTGGGGCCCCAGGAATCTGTATTTTCAAAAGCTATCCAGTTGAAACAGATACTCTGGCAGATTGGAGAACCACTGCCATAAAACAAACAGGGGTTTAAAACTCTCAGCCTTATCTCAGCCTCTCACCGAATATGCTCCTGTAAGAGTTTAAGGTAATAATGACCTTGTTGTAGGCGATTTCCTGTTGATTAATGACCAGCTGGAAGAAGTTGTCTCTAGGATCTTTCAGTTCAGACTGCCAATAATTACCCAACCAAAGATACGCCTGCAGCTCCTCTGCAGGGCACCTTGCACTCTCAGGCTGTCTTAATTGCATTCTTTGCTAATTCATCTCTCAAATGGCACAGTTACTCCAAAACAGAAAAAACAAACAAGAGGATCAAAGTGTACGTCTCTGCTGGAACAAACAGAAGCGGAGAGGCAGGGAGAAGACTGAGCTCTTGGCGGATTTTGCTGAAATGTTCTATTTGTGTAGCAGTGATTTGTACCGGGTAAGGTGAACTAGGTTGCCCTCAGTCTCTTTACAGATTACACCCCGTTTCCTTTACCACGCTGCTAAGTAATTCTTAGGGAATTATTCCCCCTCCAAATTCTCTCTGCTAACAGAGTGATCGGCCACATATGCTTCCACTTTACGCACCTCTGGACAGCGGGTGTCTTCATAAAGCTGCCCGCCTCTCAAACGTGCAGGCTGGAGCTGCAATCTTTCCACCCACCCTTTTCCCGTGAGGTAGAGAATGTTCATACCTCAGGTCTTGTTACCAAGCAACAGAGTTCCATTTGCCAATTGCCACCATTTCCTTCTCATAGTATTACAGGCCTTATTATTAACATTTAGTTCAGAGAAATTGCTGTCATTATGTGAAGTAACTTCCTTTAGAGGTTATTCATTAACCTTAGGTATTTTACTGTGTAATTATAATTGCCAAGTGCCCCAGGCTTGGAAAACCTTTGAACTCCTCAAGGTATTAGGGGACGGCAGAGAGGATATTATCTGAGTTTTCTTCCTTTTCCAGTTAAGTTTTAATCTTGAAGGTGCCCCATTTCCCCTCTAGAGGCGTCTGCCTTCCTAAATGGCAAACTCTCCCGTCCCCTCCTTGCAGACTGCTGACTGTCAACTCAGAAGACAGGATGGAGGAACTTGCCTGTTAGGGCCTGATTTCCTCCACATACCGGAGACCGGAATGAAATTGTCCCTCCTTTGTCTTAAGGAAAAATCGTGGGAATGTTCAGAAGACCCACGTGGTTGGCGTGCACACTTGTGCCTGGGCGGGGCTCCCGTGAAGATCACCATACCTGGAATTGTGTATAGTGCACCAGTTTGTTCTGACACAGCGGAAGCCCTTCATCCTTTTGCTCACCCGATGGTTCTATAAAAGCGATTTCTCACTCCCGGGCTTTGCAGGAGCCAGGTGTGCATTCCATAATGCGCCTATTATGCAGCCATTCTCAGTAGCCATTGCTCATACAATGACCCTTCTGATTTTCCCCTTTACAGCGTGGTTGCCAACGACTTCGGTCCCCACCCAGTACAACTTCAGGTATGCATTTCACATATATTTCCAGGCAGAAAAAAGAAAACCCTTTCTCCCTTTGTCTCAAGACAAACAAAAGTAACTGGCATTTTTCTTCTCCCAACCACATGTGCCTGCAGCACGGGTGCCCTAAAAAAGGAAACCTGTTTCCCTCCTCCCAAGTTTCTGGTTTCTCCACCCAGTCTCCCCACAGCCCTCCGCTCCTGCACCCAGGTCTTCCGGCCTCCGCCCAGCCTCGGAGCGGCGCCCGACATTCCAGGTAACCCGACTCCCCAGACGGAGGGGCGGGGGCCGGCTGGGTTGCCGAGGGCCCCACGTGACCTTCCCGGCCCGCCACCGGCCAGGCCTACCTGATTCAGAAACTAGGGGACAGGTGAGCCCAGAGGACTGTTTGGAGTTTGAATTTAAAAACATATAGTTGCTAAAAGCGCGCTTGCTTCTGCATCCCACAGCTTCCACTTTGATCCTTACAAATGAAAAGGCACGGCTGGCCGTGGAGTGTTCGGCCGTGAACGAAGCTGCGGGACAGAGGCAGCGCCATCTCAGTCCGTCTGTCCGTCAGTCCAGGAGGAGCAGGCCGCGCGGGTGCTCCGGGAGCTGCGGCGCCACGCTGCCCGCAGGCTGCACGGGGAGCCCAGTGGCAGGCCTGGGCTGTCACTTCCCGCCTCTGCCCTCCCCAGCTTGCCCTTGACAGCTCTCTTCTTTGATCTGTAAAATGGGAGACAATAGGAGACACTTTGATATTCTTCAAAAGCTGCGGGGATTTGCTGTTTTCTCCCGAAATAAAGGGCTTGTAGAGAGTTTCTTTGAGAACTGGAAGGAACATGCTGTCACATGTAATCTAACGAGCTCGGCCTCCTCTTCCAGTGCCCATTAATCAATCATCCAACACTGGAAACCTGTGGCAAGGCTTCTGTGTGCTGTGGAGAAGCAAGGGCATGGTCTCTGCTTTTAAAGCATTTATGGGCTAGCTGGGGAGATGAACTGTGTATATATGAGCATAAAACATGACAATAGCCAACATTTATGGAGTACGCCCCGTGTGCCAGGCTCAGTGTGGCGCTCTCCTTTACTCCTCTGACACCCCATCAAGTATGTGCTGTGTTATCATCTCCATTTTATAGACTTTTTAGCAGGATCACTTGCCCTCCGGGTCACACAGTGTGCGGGCAAGTCAGACTGTGCATACAGGCCTGGCTGACTGCAGAGGAAGGAGCTGCGTTTGCAAGCTCGAATCTGTGCAGCGTTCAGTGAAGGTGAGTGGTCAGTCGCGTTTGGCCTCATCATCTCCACTCTGGTCCTGAGACTGTTCTCCTTGCCCTCTTTCTGGAAAGTAGGGAAACTGCCTGGGGTCAGCCCCAAGGAACTTTTTTAGCCATCACAGCCTCCTGGGACCCTACACAGGTTCTGTTTCTTCCCTTCCCTTCCTCTGTCTTTGGGCACTCAACAATCACAACCCAGGTCATTTCTCCTTAGACAGCATTAACCTTGTACATACATCTTGTCTTCTGTGATTTTGTTATCCAAGTAGAAGACACCTAATTCGCAATGCGTAGATATACAAAGCAGAACTTCACCCCAGTGAAGTGGGACTTGGTGGTCTCTTAAGTTCCTTCCTCTAGCGTTCAATGGTTCGTTCCCTCTCTGCTTCACATGGAGCAGTGACCTTCCTTAAACACAGGCGGGTAGATTCAGGCTTTCATCAGTACCCCAAAGGCAGGTCTGACAGTCCAGCATCTTCAACTCGATTTGCCACTCGTGATGACTAAAGGACCAAACAGAGAAAAATGTGGTTTTCTCAGGTAAGCCAACGTCTTGATATTTTTTAATAGTGTGAAGCACCAGCCAATAGGATTTTATGAGTATCATGGGAGACACATCCTTTGACCTGGTATATAATCCCACATCTCTGGGTGGGCTAATTATCGCGGCTCCCTTGGGCATGGGTCTGAATGGGAAAATTCTGGTGGTTGGAAAATTCCAGATTGAAGGGAATTAACCTTGAGCCCACTGTTCTTTATGTTGTGTTCCTGATCAACCTAGTTGATGGGGATTGAAAAGGCCTGGAAATTCTTATTTAGTGTAATTCCATCTTCTCTTAACCAGAAATTTGAGTAACTGAAAACTTGCTACACTTAATTTTGCTTTTATTGAGCACCTCTATTTGCATCACTTATTGGTAAAAATAATGGAAAGAACAAAGTAGGTATTGAGAAACCTAGGTTCTAGTTCTGGGCCTGCTACTAGCCAGCCTTGGACCAATTGTACATACCATCAGCCACTCGTATGGGCCTCAGTCTCTTCTCCTTTAAGAAAAATAAAATGAAAACTTGGACCAGGCCAGTGGTTTTCACTGATCATAGTTGTTGTAAATCCACTGCGCCAGAGGCTCGCTTGCATCTTCAGCTCTAACATTCTACAATTCTGTTAAAGCACGTGATGATGGCCATGTTCCCTGAGAGTCACAGGGCTTTAGTTTGGCTGGATTATAAATTGCATGAGGGAAAGGAGTGGAAGACAAGGCTGGAAAGGAAGTTGCAGTCCAGGTTTGGGATTGCCATGGGTGCTGGGCCAAGGAATCTGGACGCTATTTTGTTGGAATTGAGGAGCCATCAACGATTTTTGAAAGCAAAATTTTGTCAGTTACGATTTCCGTGCAACTGTGAATAACAGAGACCTGAAAAATAGTGGCTTAAGCAAAGAAGAATTACTTCCTTATACAAAAGCCTCTGGAGATTAGCACTTCAGAGCAGGAGTGTGAACCCCACACAGTCTTCAGGGATCCAAGCCCCTCCTAGTTTTCTGCTTTTCTGTTCTAGTGAAGCAGGCTTTCATCCTCACAGTTATCTCATGGTCCAAGCTGGCTGCTGGACTCCACCCACCATGCTTGCATTTCAGCCTAAAAGGAGGTAGGGGGAATGGAAAAGGGGTATGCATCCCAGCTGAGTCAGCTCACTTTAAGCAGCCTTCTCAGCAGCCCCTCACAACCCATTGTTTTACATGTCATTGGCCAGAATGTTTCGTTGCCACGCCTAGTTTCAAGGGAGGCTGGGAAGCATACACTTTATTCTGGGCAGCAATGTGACTAGCTAAAAATCAGGGCTTTGTTACTGAGAGAGAAAGGAAAATGGATATTGGGAAGCAGCACATACATATTCTTGGCTACAGAAAATGATCAGAACTCTGCCCTGGCTTCATTTATTTGGTGGCCATAGATGGGAACCTATGGACTAGGCGGAGGGAATGAGGGCTTGAACTGGAGTGACCCCGGGAAGATGGGGAGAGGGAAGGAGGGGGAGCTAATGCAGAGGAGGGCCAACAGGACTCTCCAGGTTTGACGGGATTTTGTCAGCTGGGCGCGAGGGAGTGGGAGGATGCGAAGAACACACCCAGTTGTGGAACGATGTGAAAGGGATGCTGGGGAGGCCCGTGACTAAGATGAGGAAGTTGGAGGAGGAGGCGTTTTAGGAAAGGAGGTCATGAATTAGATTTTGGATGTGTTGAGTCGGTGATGCTGGTGGTACACCAGGACTGGAGCTTGGGGGAATGCGTATTGTACATTTCCAAGTGAATATTAAGTTCACCTAATTTTTTTTAATCCTAATATCTAGGATGTCCTAATTGTTTGGATGCTTTTCTCGGCTTCATAAGTTGTTACTTAGGGACATTCTGTTAATTATGATGGAGTAGGGCAATGAGGTTATCTCTTCTCTGCTGAACCCGAGCTCCATAGAGGTTCTTTCCCACTATTGGGTTTAAAAATCCAGAGAGTTACGACAAGGGTGATGTTCTAGGCCAATGCACATTTCTTGAAAGGGCTTCTGCCCAGAATCCCTGTGTGTTCTTCTACACTGGTGAGCTCAAATATGGACAAAACACAAAACTCTCAATTATAGTCCGGAGGCATTTCTTAGTAGCAGGTTGCCTTATTTCCCTTTTGCTCTGAGCCTCCACCTGGCCCCACTTGATCTTCCCTGTCTTAGGCTCATTGTTAGGGTGGCACAGCCTAAGTGGGCATTGCCCCTATAATTCGGGAGGGTCGAACTTCAAGAGCTATATGCAGCATCCCTGGGTCCAGGAGAAAAACTTACAATGAAAATGTGGAGCTGAGGGCTCAGATTGGATGGGGAGTGGGAAAGGTAATCGTGAAGGTGGCCAAGAGCTTAAGGCAAGGGGGCATGAGCTCAGGCAGCAGAATTTGAATCCACTGAGCATGGGCATTATAGGAAAAGCTTTAATGCATCTTGCCTGGGTAAAAGCAGCTCATTAGAAGAGACAGCCTTGGTCAGATAACCCCAAGTGAGAGCCTTAAAAAAGGCATGCCCAGTGAAAGAAGAGATTAGTCTCCACCCAGCCTGAGTGTCATGTGTATTGTTAGTTACTAGTGTGCCTGGTTATATAAATCTAGATTGGATATCCCTTTCCTTCAGAATTTTAAAGACATTGTTCTATTGTCTTCTGGCTGAAGGTATTGCTGCTGAGGGGTGTGATAGCAATTCTGACAACTGGTGTTTTATTTGTGACCTTTTTTTCTCTTTCTAGAAGCTTTTGGATCTTCTCAATTTGTCTTTGAAGTGCTCTGCGGTAAATCTTTTATTATTCAGTGTCCTGTTCCCTTAATGGGACCTCACTTGTGTCCTTCAGATATGGGGAATTTTCTCATACTATTTCTTTGATAATTTCTTCCATGATCTATTCTCTGTTCTTTCTGGAAATGCTCTTAGTCACATGTTGGGTCTCCTAGACATCTTTTCTCTCCTATTTTCCATGCCTTTGCTTTATATTCTATGGATCTTATTATTGCCTTCTTTATAAGGCAATTAAAAAATCTTTTTCTGTTGTCATCAAAAGGGTGGTCATGGACCAATGAATGGGCGTGGGGATGGGAAAGACCTTTCGGCACGAGGACTTTGTCTGGTGGGGAAGTATTCTGCATTTTCCCTTCACTTGCAGTTAGTTGTCACCCACGTCGCTCCAGTCTTCCACGTCACTTGACGCAACTGAAGTTCATTGGTTCCTTGGATTTCTCACTGGGAATGGAGACCTTCTTTGCAACCTCAGATCTTCTAGCTTTCCATGTCTCTGTGGCTTAGAGCATACGTTCATGCTTTGGGTCAGTAACGTGACTAAGGAATTGAAGAGTGCATGATTACAAACGAATAACCTGCTGTTATTCGTATTCATTGAGTGGTTTTGGTTGTGTGTAGATCCTGATGATTTAGTTGTATGACTCCAGGCAGCCGACTACCTATATTGCTTGAATGGAGCTGCTTTTCTGAAAGAAACTTGGATTAATCTGAGTTTTAGAATATTTTCACTTGAATATCATATTGGCATAATACCAATTTAAGGATGCTTGCTTGTTTGTTGTAGTTTTGAGCATTTAACAGAATAAACCAAAATAATCTTCTACCTCCACCCTCTACGGAACCCATCTTTGTCTTATGGAGACTCAAGGCTTTGCCAGAGTTCTCAATGCCCTTGCCCTCCCAAGCCCCTTAGCAAACTCTCTTCTCCTTAGATTCTGTGCTACTGCTGTACCGTCTTGGTTCTTCCATTCTAGGCTGTGTCTTGCTGCCTTTCTTGCCTCTCTGTTTCACCCTTCCTGATTCTTCTTCCTTCTCTTCCTCTCTAAATTGGTATTTTTCCAAGTGTGGTTTGTGGATGTCCAGCATCAGAATCATGTGGGACCTAAGCAGACCTACTGGATCAGAACCTCTCGGGGCGGGGTAGGGGTGGCTGAGGGGTCTGCCTGTTGGTCAGGCACTCTTGGGGCCTCCCTTGCACACCAGAGTTCAACATATGCTGCCCTAATTCCTGATATCCACTGAGCTCAGTTCCTGCCTCTGTTTCACATCCTTGGCCTTTTCTCTGGGGCAGTTCCTACCCCAGCAGGCTTCGCACTCCTGCAAAGCACCCAAGGCTCTGCTCCAGCTCTGACCCCTTGTCTAGCATCTCATCTTCTATTTCCAGCTATTCACAGGGACTCTCCTCTGTGCTGGGTGTGACTACTCACACTTGCCAGCTATTGACATAACATCTCCAGGACTTAGGTAGTTTTCTCCCAGGTCGTTTTGTAGGTGAGGACACAGAGCTTGAGAGGAATATGTATGGTAAGATTTGCTTTGTTGGAAAGAATCATCATGAATGCATATTGAACACACAGATGAGAGAGCAAGCCACCCTGTGCCTGCTGTCTTTGTAGACTTGATGTGAAGTCTGGGTTTGTTGTTCTTGCATTATTTCTACTACAACCACTGGCGGGTCGGAGAGGGGGAAACATGGTAAATTTCCGTGCAAGAGTTTAGCTTTAACAATGAAAGTGGAAAAGCTCTGGGAACCTGGCTAGAATAAGATGGAGCTAGCCAGGAGTGCCCTAACGCGAGACTTTATCCAGTAGCATTTTTTTGGGGGAATTGTGTGGTGTTCATTGACTGTTGATTACTGCAGAACTGGGTCAGTCGGAGGTCAGGAAGGCAGGCAAGGGGGGAGCTATGGGTTTAGAGATGGAACAAGCAGCTCTACCAATCCGTGTGAACAGAGGGCTTCAAAAAACACATTTGGGAATTTTCTTTATGAAATTATAAGAAGTGTAGATCCCTGCACTGTTCACACTCTGCATATAAAACAGTGCAAATGTTGTAGGAAAAAACCCCCGTTATGAGAAAGCAGTTAGAATCATTGCGCATTAGGAGAGTCGGGTCCCCGCTGGCCAGCTCTGGTGGTGAGTGCCATCGGTTTTCGTACTTGGGAAAGGAATGTTTGATGGAACAGAAAGTGGACGTTGAGTGTGCCCCCCCTTCACAGGTTGCTGATGGATCCCGGGGGGAGGGGGGTTTACTGCTTCCTCCAAGGAGCTCCCCGCTACAGCTGGAATAGAGGCTTGTTTCTCCAGCTGTCTAACCTTTAGTTTTATCTGTCTCTCATTGACCTCTTAGTTTTATAATGAGTCAGTTTATTTGCTTGTGCAAATTGAGTTTTCTTAGAGAGAAATAGAACAGAGCTCGAAAGAGGCCAATGTTTTGATTGTTTCCCCTTAAGAAGGAGAAACAGCCATGGGACCGGGCACTGCAGAGGCTGTTCATGCCATGGCAGTCCCTGTTGTCGGTTTAATACTGTGTAGTGAAGTCTGGTGGGCAGAGGGATATCCTCTCCCTTGTTGGAGGTGGAGATATCTGCAGGGTTTACAAGTCAATTACTTCTGGATTCACTGGGAGTTTAGAGAATTTGCTTAGCAACTGGCCTGACCCGTCCCTCCCCCCGCCGCCCCCCAACGTTACTGCACTTCCCGGTGGGGCTGATGGAGGCGTTTGTGAACTAAACAAGGGCTAGGCATTTTGTGAAAATGGTGCCAGTCTTTTCCTCGATGGGACCTGAGCCTGTAACCCAGTCCAACAAAACGAGGGAGAACAAGCCAAAAAAAACCTTTTTAAGAAACAACACAGGCAGTAGGAAATCATACTGGTCAGGGCTTGTTTTCCTGGCGCAGGGCCTCATTCCAACCTGTTGCAATCAGCTCTGGAGTGTCTATAGGGACACCCTGGTGCAGGGGCCTCTCCAGGAAAGGAGCTTTTACATTTCTGTTGGGCTGGGCTCTTTGCCAGGGGCTAAGTTCAAAGTGCAGTTTCCAGTAATTTGCTGGGACTTCTCTGTGGGTTTGATAGGCCAGGACAGAAGCCTGCAAGCCGAAGTAATATTTCCTGATTTCTGTCATTTCTTAAGAAGAGAAGGAAGGTTGCAGAGGGCCCGGGGGCTGGAGGACTTTCGTTGGCTTTGAAAGCAGATGGGGCCTCCCCTTCCTCCTGTCTGCTCTGGCCCTTTCCCCTCGTCCTATCCCAGGCCATGGGCAGCCTGGCAGTCACGGCGGCTGCCTCCCCGAGCAATGTGAGGTGCCCATGCCGTGCAGCTAGCAAACTCTCCGTTGATTTACTGCGTGCTAGCATTATTTGGAGCTATAAAGTTGTCGAGTAATGGCAGTATGTTCTTGTTTTCTCATATCTGTAGGATGAAAGTGAACATTTTTATAATCCTTCCCTCCTCACCACATTTAGTTCGCTGGTGTTAAACATGTGGGCTCCATTAAAGAGGAAAAAGAGCTACAAAGAGAAGTTAGATTTTATGCTCCTCTCGTTCTCTCAACCGCCCCCTTCCCAGAATGTTGAGGGCACAGCCCATCTTTATGTCATTTCATCTTTGTGTCTCCCCCCTGTGTCTATCAGAGGACTTGACACATAATACTTCTGAATGGATCTTTACTCAGTGAAGGGCTGGGTAGCAGTGGAATCTCGTTTCAAAGAAGCGGTTGCTAGAACGGTGTAATTTCTGTGTCAGGTGGAGGCTCAGAGCCATGGTGCTTTATTGATTTGATTACAACTCATTTTCCACAACAAGGAATTGTCTTCCAAAAATGGATGCTCCCGTGCCTGTATCAGCCCCTCTTTTCTTAGGACCCAGCTGAGCATGGAAGGTATCAGGAGCGAGGAAGAAGTAGTGGGAGCTGGAGTTGAGCTCTTCAAGATTCATTAGCCCCAGCAACAAGTTGCAATCATCTTTTAATCATCCTCCCATGACCTCAAACACCCTTAAATCCACAAAAACAAAACCAGACCCAACCCCAGGATACACACACGGATGAGGGAGGTGGAAGGGTCTGGAAATAGTCTGGGGGGGTTACTTCCTTCTTTCTCTCACCAAGTTCCTTCCCCACTTCCTTGGTTCTCCTGTAACACACATCTTTTCATTTGCTAATTCGCCTCAGAAAGACTGACAATAGGTGCTACTTTTCTTCTAGCCTGGAAACTTGAATTATAGCAATTTAACATTATAACATTATTCCACTGCAATAAAGCAATTTGGGGCTGGCAGTGGCGATGGAGGGGATGTTGGTGGGAGTGGGGAGCAGAGAATTGACTGTGATGGATTTTTTTTCTGCATTCGTTTAAGAAATGCTAGCGTAAAGTCGTGTTAGTATGAAATCTTATTTAAATATTTTTGTTAGAGGATTGGTGCTATTTAAAACCACCTAAATATGTATCTACAGGATGCCGAAAGAACTAGTTAAAAGTTTAAAAGAAGGTGGGAGACAGTCTGGTTGAATGGACTTGTATTACACAAATAATGAATTTGTGTAATTTCCCCCCCTTTACCGAATTGACTGTTTTTAACTTACATGAATGAATTATTTGTTTTTACAAAGTGGAATAAAAAAGAGTCTCAAATACTTCAGTGGTCTTTAGTTACAATTTTTTAAAAAACAACTTGTGGCAAATTGTCTAGAAAACCAGGCACCTAGCTAACTCTGTAGGTCAGTCTCAGGGGAATGGAGAGCAAAGAAGGGGTTGAACTTAAAGATTCTCCTTGCCGAATGACTTCTCACACCATGGTGTCATGAAGTTGGGTGATTTCGATTCTTGAATGAAGTAAAGGCAGCTTTCTCATCGTCAGGCAGCTCTCCTAAGGCAGGGCGTGGATTTCCCAACACAAATCTGCGTATGACACATCTCTGTTCAAAACGAGACAGACACCTGCAGAAGACACTAGCTTTAAAATTGATTTAAAGTGTGAATTGCGTCCTCTCAGTTCCTGTGTGTGTGAGTGACTTGGGCATCTAATGAACTGCACATGCCTCCTCTCTGTGATGTTAGGCCTTTGGCATTTATGGAGATAACGCCGGCAGTTTCACCTACTCATGAGGCACCCTAAAAGCCCCTGATCTCTATAATTTGTAATCTCCATCAGGCCCAAAACTCTGAAATTTCACCTTGTGTGTGAGAACAAGCCCCTCATGCAGTGAATAAACTGCTCAGCTACCGGGGCGCGATTCTGCTGTTCTTCACACATCCCAGTTGATGCAGCCAGGAACTCCTCTCAAGCAATCCACATTTGGTTCTTTGTGAAAAGTGGCCCTCTACACAGAGTCACCGGAGAATTTGATGGAAATGACAAGTGAAGGTCTAGGAAAATGAAAGTTCTTAGCCAGAAAATACTTTTGTACAATTTTTAATCCTGTGTTTTTAACCTCATTAACTTATTAAGAGGCCTAAAGAGTCACTTAAGACTTCTCAAATGTCCGTCTTACGTTTTGGAGGATGTTATATGCTACAGTGATATTTAAGAATTTGAGAATCTGTATGTCAAATAACCCCTTGGGGTTGTAAATTTGGTTTTTTCCTTTTTGCTCTGCTTAGGATATCTTGGAAAATATTTTTTGAGATTGTCATGCTGTTAGAATGAATAAATATTGATTATTTGTTTTGGGACAAGCACTATCATAAACCCATAGCATTTAAACGAACAGTATTGAAATGAAGGAAACAGTATATTTACAGTATTGCTAAACTCCAGGGCAGCTACATGAATGAATGCCTATGCCTTGATTAGAAAAACTTAGAAATTAAAAGCAGCAGGAGGCAATTATTCATATTGCAAAAGCTTTCTTTGCTGCCACTGAGGGTTTGGCTATAGGTTGCGTGTCAGGTATGGGTGGCAGTTTTTGGCTCTTTGAGATTGTTCTGCCGAGCAAGCACACCCCTCCCTGGCAGTTCTTCCTCTTCGTCACTCTGTTTATCTCTTCTATTCTTCTGGACTCCTTTTTTCCAATTCAATTATCCCAAAGCCAGCGTAACAAGTGGGTGGGAAGGAGGAAGGAACTAAAATGTATTAAATGTTTTCTCTGTTTTACGTACATTATCTCATTCAATTCACACAACACCCTCTGAGGTAAGGTACTGAGGACATCCCATTTTGGAGATGAAGCTCAGAAATATGGAGTAACTTGCTCTAAGTCACACAGCAAGAAGGTAGAGGGATTTACATCCGGATTTGTGTGCCTCTGAGGACATATCTCCTGGGTCTCCCCCGTATCCTCCAACCAGGAGGCATTTGGGCTGTTTGTGGTTGGGTGAAAGGCATTTTGTGGCCCTGCCTCTCTTCCCCTCGAGGTCTGCCCACATCCTTTCATTTATAGTGAGTTTCCCTGATACACTGAAAAATATGGTTGAGTTAAGGAGCATATCTATTGCATAAAGCAAGGAACATCTGATTACCTTTTTTCCTGGATCTATGAATGCTAGAGTTTGAGGATCACGCTTGTAGTGAATACACTCCCAGAAAAGCTAGTCTTTAAATGCATGTCGCCTTATTCTTTGTTTTCAAAATAATCCCAGACATCTTAGCCAAAAAGCTTTACATCGAGGCTATAATTTTAAATTTATCACTATGCTATCCTTGTGAAAACTTTCAACTCAATTTTTTTTCCCTCTCAAATATGTCTAATACCACCATTACCTACCGACTGTGGACTGAAATAGCAAGTCATTATGATGTCTGAATTAACATCCAAAACACACTGGTTTTCTTCCAGGGTTCCCATATCTATTATTGTTAAAACATATAACTTTTAAAACTCAAATGGTTTTCCCAAGCCAATTCTCTAATCACAGACATAAATTTCCCTCCATTAAGGAGAGGAAACCAGGCAGTATGACTAAAGTTAGGAATATGATCAAATTTCAAGGGAGGAAAAAAAAGCAGATTAGGCGTAGAATTCTTTCCATCGCTTTTGCTTGTGAAACACGGTCAAAGTAAAACCCTGCTTTGCTGCCCACGTAAAGCGTGTGGCCCTTTAGAGTGAGAGGGTAGATTTGGGATGGAGGCTGCCATCTTCTCACTCGGATTTGGCAGGGCATTTTGCGGATGGAAGATCCTGAGAGTTGCCTGCTTTGGCTTGGAAAGTCTGAAGGGGTCCTGGGACTGGTGAGAGCCGGGAAGACAGACTCTCCTCCTTTCTGTATCTTAGCGTGGTTGGAAGTTATTCACTTGCGTTTTCTCCCATGAAATACCTGTTGCATATTTATGAGTCCTTTAAATGATGACAGTCCCCGAGAACTTGTGATAACCAGGCAGGCCTATAAAGAAGGGAGGGATGTGGTGGGAAAGTCCAGCCCCACAGGCTATGGATGGTAGATTTGGTGGTATTCTTTTGATGGCTACTCCTGAAAATACCTCAGCCCCTCAAGTGTTGCTTTTTAATGTTTATCAAGATTTTTATTTGTAAGAGTCTCTTTTCAGCCTATTAGACTTGCTTCCTTACTATTTTATTAAACTCAGGTGTGTTAAACCATCTTTTAAAAATGTTAACTCTTACTATCTGTGTTAAGAACATAAGGCAGTTCCCCACCCACCCCCTCCCCAATGAGCGCCTGTGTTTCCTTTGAGAGCATTCCGTGAGCTGTGTGTTCTTGATTTCATAGGAATAGCCGTATATATTGCAGTTTTTAAAAGTAAACAAAGTGACGTAAAGTAATTTTTGATGTTTACCTTTTAACTGATGTACATTTATATATGTTGGATTTGAATTGCATAGTTATCAGACAAAGAAAAATCTTTTAAAGTTCTCCTAGTGAGTTAAAAAGGACGACAAGAAAAGTTTATTTTGTAGATCTGTATTTCTATTGTTGGTAGAAATAAATTTATAGGAAATATGCCTTTTAGGAAGCAAAGTAGCAATAATTATTAAAGTTTAAAAAAAAAAGCGTATCTTGGGGCTGGCCTGGTGGTGCAGTGGTTAAGTTTGCATGTTCTGCTTCAGCAGCCAGTTTGGATCCCGGGCGCGGACCTACGCACTGCTTGGCATACCATGCTGTGGCAGGCGTCCCACATATAAAGTAGAGGAAGATGGGCAGATGTTACCTCCGGGCCAGTCTTCCTCAGCAAAAATGAGGAGGATTGGTGGCATATGTTATAGCTCAGGGCTAATTTTCATCAAAAAAAAAAAAAAAAAAGCGTATCTTTCAACCCAGCAGTTCCACACTTGGGGGTTGGATCTGTATCACGTAGATAATATCTGCAGTTACCACCAAGTGGCTCTCTATCACATCACCCTATTTTAATTCTCTGCATTTGACCTAATGGCATCATTTCCTGTTTTTATTGTTGTTCATTCATTCATTCGTTCATTCCTTTGTTCTCTTTTCCCGCCAGTGAGCTCTGTGAAACCAAGGACTGCACCTGTCTCCCTAATCACGGAATAGTCCCAGCACAGAGTTGGCCCTCATTAAATATTTGTTGAATGGGAGAAATCAAACACCCATAGACCAGGATGTATGTCCAAGGATAGTTATGAAGTGTTATTGTAGTGGCAAAAAACTGGAATCAAGAGAATGCCCAGTAGTGATGGGCTGGTTGGGAGCTCCACCACGCCTGGCTAAGCCCATGGCGCAGGGGTAAAAGGCATGGCTCTAGCATCAGGCTGCCTGGTCTTTACTCTCTATATTCATCTTAAATGTGTAATGAATGGCATCAGGAAAGGTGTTAAGCTTCTATGTCTCAGATTTCTCATTCTTAAAATGAGGACAACAGCAATTCCAATCTCATAAGGTTTTTGAGAGAATTAAATAATATAGGCAACATATATGAGAACAGTCCTAGTAAGTACTCAATAAATATTATTCTTATTTCATGAAATATTAAAAAGAATGAATTAAGTATCACTTAACTTGGAGGAATTTCCATGGTGCATTGTTTAGGGACCAAAATATGATGCAGAGAAGTGTATGTAATGGATACTACTTTTATAAATCTAACGACAATAATAAAAATCCTATATATATGTATATATATATGCTTAATATGTTTATAAGAACATAAAATTGTAGAAGATATATACGAGGTGTATAGAACTAGGTGTGGAAAGAGCAGGATTCAGGAGTGGGAGGGAGGAGAAGGGAAAGTTGAAACACAACGGAATGACTAAATAATAAAATATTTGTATTACCAAAATATTACCAATATCATGATTAAAACTACAAAATATAGGGGCCAGCCTGGTGGCACAGTGGTTAAGTTTGCATGCTCTCCTTTAGGGGCCTGTGGTTCACAGGTTCGGATCCTAGGCGTGGACCTAGCACCACTGGTCAAGCCACACTGTGGTGGCACCCCACATAAAATAGAAGAAGACTGGCACAGATGTTAGCTCAGTGACAATATTCCTCAAGCAAAAAGAGGAAGATTGGCAACAGATGTTAGCTCAGGGCCAATCTTCCTCACCAAAAAAAAAAAAAAAAAAAAAAAAATTACAAAATATACATGTATGTGTATATGCATGATGAGGTGATTAAAATATGAGCCTCTAAATATTAATGGTGTTTGTCTCAGGGGGGTTGGGACTCCAGGTGATTTCTTCCTTATACTTATGAGGTATTTGAATTTTTGACAGTAAGTATGTATTGTTCATGTAATCAGGAAAAACAAGAAAATATTTTTACTATAAGGGAAAAAGAAAAAAGCAATACTTTTCTATTTCCATAACTCTTTGCTAAAGGGAGAGGGGCTTCATTTGGTTAGATGTGTCTCTCTCCTAGAGGTTTCGGAGCCTGAGAGTTGTCAATACCCTATTTGTACCCAATTCGTATGGTACCAATCTGTACCGTCATTACCCAATTTGGAGGGGGAGCTTGGCCACGCGATCTGAGAACAAGATGGATTTAGTTTTCGGCAAATCACATGCCCGCTACTGCAATCCTCTCCTGTTTTCGAAAGGTGAACTCAAATCTGGGGGATTATGTGAACCAAAGGTGTTGTAAACACAGGCAAGTGGACCACAAAATTCTCGAAAACAGGAGAGAAGGGAATCACAAATGTCTGTATCTGCAAATAATTCAGTCACAGGAGGCTCTGTGGAGCCCAAATCTAGAAATTTTCTTAAAATGCCACTTGACATGTCAAAGCTTTGTTCAAAAACCCCTATGACCCTGTATCTCTTCTAAGATAAGGTTGACATTCTGTAGGCCGGTCAGCATGGGTCTGGATACTTCTGCTAATGTCCTCTCCTCTATTTCTTTTCACTGGCTCTCTGCTTTCGTCCGTGTGCTCTTCCAGTGTCCACTCAGGATCTCTCCTTCTCCCTCCTTTTCCCTTTTCTGAATCTTACTCATCCCTTAAGCCTTGGCTCAAGCCCATCTTCCCTGAAAGGACTGTGCGTTGTCCTGGTCCCCAGGGATTTCTCTGCCTTCTCACTGCCTCTGTTCTTCCCCATGGAGATCATTACCTTACTGCCGCAGTCACTTAGACTCACCCGTGCTCCCTTCAACCGTCCTCCAGCCTCGTGTGCATCTCCTCCTCTCCTTTCTTCACCTGGAAAGCTCCTTGACGATGAGGCAGTGCCTTTTCCTTCCTTGAATTTCCACAGTTCTTAGCACGTTAACTTGGGTGTAAGTGGCATGCAGTAAATATTTGTGGATTGATGGGTTTTGATAGATATTCTCTGAAAACCAACAGTATGTAGTCATCCCATAATTAATGTAGGTGTTGGAGACTGTAAGTAGAAATCAATTTATTTGCATATAAGCTTATCTATCTAGATAAGAATGCCTGCCTAAATATACAGAAAAAAACCTTTGAACCTTTCAAATCCTCAGAAATGTGTGTGCTCTCAGTGACAGGAATCTACAGTTGCCAGAAGCAGGATGAATGAAAAATAAGACAATGAGAGACATTTCATTTTTGAGCACTGGGCACAGTGAAATATTAATAAGGATAATAGTAGCCAGCACTTACATGGTTTTTATTATGAGCTAGTTTGTCTAAATACTTTGCATCTATTTACTCATTTAATCCTGAAAACAACCCAGTGAGGTAGGGACACTTTTTTAATTTTATGATAGTTTACAACCTTGTGAAATTTCAGTTGTGCATTATTATTTGTCAGCCATGTTGTAGGTGCACCCCTTCACCCTTTGTGCCCACCCCCCTCCCCGCCTCCACCCGGTAACCACTAATCTGTTCTCTTTGTCCCTGTGTTTGTTTATCTTCCACATATGAGTGGAGGCATACAGTGTTTGTCTTTCTCTATCTGGCTTGTTTCGCTTAACATCATACCCTCAAGGTTAGGGACACTTTTATTAGCCCCATTTTGCAGAGGATGAAACAGAACCGACCTAGCTCCTACTTGTACTGAGTTTCTTTAAGCTGTTTAATTGAGATATGAATAATTCTGTGATTTTTGACTTGTAAATTTGCCTGTATGGCTACAGCTGCATAAAGCACAGAGCCCACACGCTGAAATACTTTGTAGATGGCATGACTGTGATTCTGCTTAAGGTGAGATTTAAAAGTAATAAATGGTTTAAAGAAAAATTAGCAAACACACCTCAAGGAAAATTTTCAAAGGCAGAAATCTTCCGAAGAAGCTCTTTATGTTTAATCTGAGAATTCTGTCACTGCTTTTCTTTTGGAATGTTTTTAAAATTCAGTATATGCTTCCTAAAAGAAATTTGATCTCCCTTAATAGTTACATCTGGTTTTAAACCAAAGACAGCTTTATTATCTACCTCATTCAATTCATCTTGGCTGTGTGAGATTATGATTTTACCCCCAAAGGCTGAAGATTTACTATTAGCTAAGGGTACTCTAAAGAATTTTCTAATAGTCTCCGAAGGGAATTTCAAGACAAGAGTTCCAAAAATGTTGGCAACATCTTGTTATCCAAATTCTGGGAAGAACCAGCATTATCCACTGTTGTACAGCTCTTCAGGGACCAAAGCAAGATGAGGACCCAGGGCTTTTGACTCCAGTCCACTGGGTTTTCTCCTGAACTACAGTACCGAAGGAGGTCTCAGGGGCAGACTTGTAGGCAGCCCTGGAGGTGGTGTTGGGAGAGAAAGAAAGCAGTCCCTTGGGCAGTAGAGATAAGGATGTAGCATTGACTTGAAGCTTCTACTTCTTTGGGAGCAGAAAATAGTGTCAAAATGGTGAAAAGTGAAAGACTGGTCAATCTTTGTAGTCTGTTTAGCTCTTCTGTGGGGCCAAGGAGATTGCTGGATTTATGTTATGCTCCTCACTAAGAGGAAGGAAGAACAATTTTTCATGAGCCAATCTTAAGGGTGTGAAGGCATAGAAATTCTAAGCTGGGGCTTCATCCAATTTTGTGGCGAGATGCTAGCTTCACAGCCACCTTCCTTGTTTTTTTTCACCAGTTCAGAGAGTTGGTTTCTTAACATCAGCCAAAGTTGATCACTTAGCTTGTTTAAAGAATCATAATGAACATGTGGCTATTTAAACATATTTGATGCATTTTTCTTATCAATGCTCAAATTGCCCCATTTTGGCCAGTGGAAGCCTCTTCAAGTTAGGCTTCTGAGTCTTTCAATGATCCTCAACAGCTGCCTTATTTTCTGGTATGACAAGATTTTCTAGGCTCATCTGGTATGTTTGTTGCCCTAAGCCTGGAATTAGGCATTTTTTCAAGGAGCTGGCATTCATTTATGGGAAACGGTATTATTTAGAGACCACGACCTGGGTATGCGGAGTGCTTATTGCTACCAGACTGCTTATTGTTCCTTCCTTCCTTCCATCCTTCCTCTCTCCTCTTTCCACCTTTCCTCCTTTTCTTTGTTTTTAAAGAGAAACTAAACAATGAGTTCTTACTGATAATTACTTGTTTTACCTTTCTATGTAAATATATATAAAACTAATAATAATATAAAATATTATTAAAGTATGATTATCAAAAATAGTTTGAATTTCTTTTGCAGTTCTTTTCATTTTTAGAGTGGGTACCACTAGGATATACGGTCAAAGTATTTTCTTCTAAAGTCACTTGAAATGAATTCTTCTCCGTAAAGTCTACCAACTTGCTAGGCAGTTAAATTTACTTGTTTCACTTTGCTTTAGAGTTGTAGTTATCTTAAATTTTATTTAATTTTGTTTTGAGGTATCTTAATACAAGATGTATTAAGAGGAGTCTGGCTTCCATTTCTGTCTCCTTTCTCTTCCAAAAGTAATTTTGTGTAAACTTCATTTTTTATCTTTCTATTTTTTTATAGGAATAAGTATATATAGATATTAGTATCTCCCTCACCTCTACTTTCTTAGATAAATGTTAGCTTAATATACACGTTTTCCTCCGCCTTTTTTTAATGCCATTTGTCTTAGCAGTCACTCCTTAGCTGCATGCACAGATATTTCTCATCCCCTTGAGAGCCGCACAGTTTGTTTAATCAGTCCCCAAGTGATGGACATTTCAGTTGTTCCCAGTCTCACTTAAAGGTCTGTCCATATGTTGATCAAAGTTTAAAGTTTATGTGGAGGAAAAGGTCCCATTCCGGCAAAGGGGCAAAATGAGATAAAATGTGTTCTACAATTTGAGTCAGTCTCCTATTCATTATGGTATGTATAAGGTAAGGGAATCTCCCTTTCTATAATATTAGGCTTAGGGAAATAATCGTAGAAGAATCAGGGTCATGTGGTTTCTTAACTACCCAGGGGGTTCCCAGTCTGGAGATCCAAGTTGGTGGGGTTCTCCCACCTTAACTTTTCACATGTAGATGGCAGTGTGCTAGGAGCGGCCACTGACTTGCGGGAGATCATACACTCATATGACACAGACATTACTAATGTTCTGTTCGTGGCCTCCTCTGGTTTTCTGTCTTTACCTGTTTATCTATTATCTTTTAAAGAATCACTCTACCCTTGCATATTCAGATATCACTTCTATGCAAACGTCCGTCTTCAGCTCAGGTGTCTCTCCATACACCTCCGACCTAGGGCATCTAAAATTAAATGTATCGTCTTGGATATCTTGCATACAATGTGAAAACCTCTGCCTTGCTGTCTGTCCCTATTTTCAATGATGCACTATTCTCCCAGACTTAAAGCTGTTGGTGGTGTATGTCTATGTATTTATTTAACTTTGTACTGCCTGATTTGACCAAGTCTCTTGGATTAGATATTGATTTACCTGGAGTCACATGACAACTTGGACATGACAATCTTATCCAAAAGAGACTCCTTAAGAGGAGTTGGTAACAGCAGCAATTTTTTCTTGGCCCCTTCCCATGGATCAGTGGGTTAGACAAAGATAGGAAAGCATACTGGTCAAATATAACTATTTGGAAGAAACACTGAATGTGTGGAATAAACCACTAGGAAAAATGATGCGAAGAGTTGGAATAAATGAGCTCCAATTAAACAAAAGAAGCTGATTAAATGCCCTGGGTGGTCTTAGGAGAGAGAGTGATGCACTGTGAGAGGAGTTGAAAACACATCCCAGCGGCAATACTGAAGTGCTGGGTGTGACAGCCAGAGGAATGAGGTCGCTGGTGAGAATCATGGTCACCCTCCATCGTCGACAGGCTCTCCTGGAGAAGGATTAGAACTGTTCATCTTGGGAGGCTCCGGGAAGCAGAACTGGATCCAGTAGACGATAGAGGTGTATCATCCAGGGTTCTGCAGGAAAGCAGTGCCACACCCAGAGTGGGCTGAGGTATTTATTATACGAATTAAACCTTACACAATTGTGGGAGGATCAGGGGAAAGGAAGGTCCAGAAAGGGGAGGTGGAGGATCAGAGAAGGAGTCATTCCCTTAGAAATGAGTGAAGCCCCGGCCTAGGGGGGCGAGTCAGAGCTTGCAGGGAGATCTGAGGAGACGAGCCTGTGCGGCTGCAGAAGTGGGCCTGTGAAGGGGGAGACAGGGCAGTGTTTTGGGAAGCTCTTGCCTCCAGATAGCTCCAGAAGGTCGGCGACCAAGTCATTGGGAGTGGGCTGCTGTTGGTCAGCAGGGCTCATAATTGGGACGAAAACCTAAATGTGGAGCAGAGGGCCTTGAGGATGATGGAGATCTGCCGGGCTGCTCTGCATCTTTCTGTCCCCACGTCTGACTGAAGGCTTCGCTCTGCCTCGCAAAGTCCTCTTTTGGCAACTCTAACCCAGAACCCAGAAGGAAGGGAATTCCAGGAAGTGTAGTTGCCAGACCAATCACGTTGACTACTGCGTACCCAGCGCAAAAGAGGTGGGCTTTTGCTCCAAAAAAGGAAAAATTAAAGGGCTAATTTTAAGTCTGTGCAAGTGCGAGATGTCTCGAGAGATAGTGAGGGAATGCCCACACGGCAGGGGTATTGTAGGTAGATCCAAGCGCTGGGCATTCAGTTGGTCTAGAGATTAAAAACAGCTTCCACATGCTGCCGCCATCAGTCTACCACCTGACCTACGTCTGGACCCGTGCACTCTGCTTTTTGTTCCTCTAACCCTCTCCATTTTCTGTGAACTGGTAGTTAGATTTAGAGATTGATCTCATTTAGGTAGATTATATATTTTTTAGCAAGAATAATTCCAAAGATGTGCCTAGTAACGGTTGTCTCTCTTTTTGTGATGTTAGTGGCCGCTGATGACCATTCTTTCATTTGGGGAAAGCCAGGCCTCCTTAGCTTCTTTGCTCTTTCCTTTTCAGTGAAGAGTAACCAAACTTTCATCATCCTGGCCGGAACAGGCGTGGCCTAGAGAAGAAGGATTGGGCACACGTTCTTCTGAGCATATATGTCTCTATATGCATGCATCCCCACATACGTAACCTTACCAAGATGAGTGATTTCTGTGCGATTGCAAGGCAAGGCCTAGGCGAGCTTCTCCCTTGGCAACATTGGAGGCCAGCCCGAAGAGAGCGGGTAGGAGGGAGAGCAGGATTGCAGTGAGCGTGTGTGTTGTAAACATTTACACCTCCAGAGAGTAAGCATCTTGTCCTATATACTTTATTTTTATACGGTGCCTCCGGGGGGATAAAACCAAATCCCTCCATTTACACTTCCCGGGGAGGTGGGGAGGGACCGCAGAGAGCTGGACTGGGGAGCCGCGCGCCCAGCGAATGATGGGATCAGGCGTTTGCTTTCATTGACCCCGATGCCAGGCCGGCCTGGGGACCTGGGTGAAGCGGCTTTGATGCTTTCACTTTATGGAAGTCCATAAATACACTTTGGTGGAGCTCATACAGGACCCAACTAGTTAGGGAGCTAAATCACCTGTGATGTCTTGGGGGAGATTTTCCTCAGCAGAGATGGAACAAACTCCTTTGCTGAGGTAGAAGAGCCAGGTATTATAACGTCTTAAACTGTTTACACGTTGGAACGCGTTGTTATTGCCTTCACAAGTTAAAGGGTCCTATTTTTTTTCTCATTATTTCCTATGGTTTTGGAATTATCCCTTGAAAGAAGGCTGGATTTTTCTGCTTTATAGTTTCTCCAAAACAAAACTTCCCGAGGCTGTCAGAGGATGGACATGCGACACAGAGCTGTGGGGTTGGAAGGCACCTGGACGTCTTTCAAGGAAACATTGAAAATCCCCCAGAGGAAGAAAGGTCCTGCTTAAGGACATCTTAGCACAGCAGAAACTCTTGGGATTTTTCATTCCATTTTGTTTGTACATATGAAATTGCTATTTTTGTATTTAAAAATGGTTAACTATTGGCTATTTCGTAGGGTTCAACCTCCAAAATTTAAAGATATGTTCAGGAATCATCCTTGGCATAATGGATCCAAGCTTTTAATGAATATAAAATTAAGAGGGAATGCAGTTAAGTAAAATTATTACAAATAGATGAGGAAATGCCCTTTATTGGAAAAGAAAATTAGAATATCCTGATTTAAATTACAACCCTATGGTCTCTGACTGTCTGTTCCCTCACCGAGGGTGGTGTAAGGCAAACCCATTCCTCGAGGTTCTTAGGATGTTGATTGAGAGCTGATTTTGTCCCTTTGTGCATGAACGTGTCCCTGCAATCAGGTGGAGGATTAGATTCCACAGGTCTCTTGACAATGCTGAGGGAAGCAGGAAAGTCAAGGCTGGTCCTCTGTCTAGTGGTGGCACTTCGAGTTCTAAGCCTTGGTCAGGGTCACCGCTGAGCAGATTCAGATATTTGATTTTATTATTTCTTCTAGAGATAAGGGGGTAGGGTAATATGAATCTCACTTGTGTAATTTTTAAGGAACTAGGTATTACTTTTTAAAAGGCCAATTTACGAATTTACTATCCCAAATTCTAACTTCTTGATGAATTGGATGTTTGGGTCAGCTGGCTGGTGTATTTGTGTTTGAGCATCTGACTTAGAACAGAAATATCGTAAATATGATTTGGATAAGTTTTGTTGGATGGCTTTAAAAGTATGTTTTCTTCCAGCTATGCTATTCTCTGGAATCATTTTTCTCCACTAAAAAGACGTACTTGCCAAGCAGGCAATCTATTTTAATTAGCTCTGAGCGAGGTTCAAGAGGGCCATTCTTTCACAGACAGTGTCAGCAAAACTCCACTAAATTTTTTTCTTTTCTCTTTTTCTTGCTGTTTTTATATTTAAGGTACTGCTCCTCTGCTTATATCATTAAACCATCGAACTATTTCATTCCAACACTCTTTACATGTCATGATTCTCAAAGGTTCCCGATTTACCAGATGGTAAACTCCTTGAGGGCAAGAGTTGTGCTTCAGGGAAGCAGGTGTGTCCTGGAAGAGGCATGTGCCTTGAGGTAGAGAGGCCTGGGTTCGAATTTTGGCTGCTTTTGACCACAATTTGTGCATCTGTGACCTGGGAGAGTTGCTTAATTGCTCTGACCCTCAGTTTCTTAATCTGTAAAAATCCTCATGCTAATACCAAACTCAGGGGTTTCATAGGGGTTCAGTGAGGTAGATGTGAAGCCCTTGGAATGGCATACCTGGTAGCAGGTGCTGAAGAAAGGTTGACTTCTTTGCCTCGTTTTGCTTTCATCTTCCTTCTAAGGGATCGTCCATCATAGGCACTCAGTAGACATGCTGACTAGTTGATTTCGCGTGAAGTGGCCTTTTCCTTGACGATGTAGAGCAAGACCCCTTCATGTCGGTGGCATATAATCTCCAAATCACATTGTGAGGTGAGTTGCTTTGGGGAAATCATCTTGTGAATAGCATCTGTCAATATTTTGTCTGTAATAGCTACCACAAGAGGAAATAAAAGGCTCATTTATTTTTCTGAGAAGGGCCGTGGTTGTTATATTGTCATTGTTGGCAAGTTTTATGGACGTAAAAATCATAGTAGTCCTTGCTGGGACTCCCTTTGCCTCCTCAGTGGTTGAGTGGCTCGGCAGCGGATCACCAATTCCAGCCATCTTCTGTGGACTTTGGTTAGTTACCCTGGGAGGATGGCCTTTCTTCCTGCAGCCTCCGTCTGAGGGTTCCTTTATGGCCTTGTAGCTCTGTATGCACTGAGTTCATCACTTGCCGCTAGCATACTTTTAAATGGTTGGAGCCAATGAAAGCTTTGGGAAATAAATCTGTCTTGGGCAGTATACGGCAACTTCTCTTTGAGTAATAGATGGTTTAAAATCTAATCTAACTTTATTTTTTCTTGCCTATAGATTCTTTGCCCAAACTTTATAAAGCTAAGAGGTTTTTAATTATTTTTAAAGCCCCTGTGAAGACAAAAAATACAAGACAATATGTGCTTGAGTTGTTTTACCAAGGTTTCAGAAGAAAGAAAAACAACACAAAACAACTAAGAAGTTTCTTTGTCAAAGGTCTGGAAAATACAACTTTTGGAGAGATTTTTGGGAGACCTGTTTTGCATTAAAATACCAAATAAAACAAAATGATGGATTGTTCTGGCACATTTACGTTGAGCTTATGTGATGAGAACTGTACGTAGAAGACAGCCAGTTATTGTCACAGTTGACAGATTTTTGGGTACCGTCTACTTGTTCGGTATAGTAAAGTTCCAGGGGTGAGGAGCTTTTCCAAAATTCTCATGCCAGCAACGATGCAAACTCTTGCTGTAACAGAGGCTGACTTTATCTTTCCAGTTCTGTAGCTATCTGTAAGTGGTGGTCTTGCCTGGCACACCAAACTAGTTCCTGTGACTTTCGGGGCAATGCATTGTCATTATTGGCACGGCTTCATTTCAGTTTTCGCATGTTAGAAAGTTGCCTTAAAGTATTGGTTGGATTGGTGCAGAAGTTTTCAAGTGGAAGATTGCTCAGGCAAGGAGAAAAGGTCCTAGGAACAGCAAGATGACTCCTTTCATTGGACTATAGGGTATTTCTAGGGGTTTTCTGAGAAATAATACTGGAAAGGTATTTTGGGGACATATTTGGAAGGCTCTGAGCGCCAGAATAAGGAACTGGTACTTAATTTTTTGGCAATGTGGACCAATTGTAATCTGATGAAACACATGTTGGAGAAACTCCGAAGGAGGCCAGTGGTCTAGAGAGAGGTGATGGTGCTTGCTCTGGGTGGAGGTGATGACAGGAAGCACACTGAGACAGATTGCGTGTATTCTGCCACATTACACTTAATACACTTGTAATATAATGTGACACACATCACTGATGGATCTGATTTTAAACCTATTAATGGAAATCACAGGGGCCTGACATTAAGTCCAAGGTTAAATGAGGAATAAATGTGTTCAACACATATTCATGTTTGTTAGTCGCTGTGAGGGGAGGTGGCCACCACAAATTCACATGCCTGGGTGGAGATTTAACTGAAAGATGGTTATGGAAGTGAATCAAAGTCTTAGGACACTTTATCTCTATTTAGTGCTTCAAGGTTTTTAACATTTATTCCCTTTTTTACTTCATTTCATCTTTATGACAGTTCTGTACGGTAGTTCCTTGTGTCCTCATTTGGTAGAAACTGAGGCATAAAGAGGTTAAGTACCTTGCTAAACCAGATGCTGAATCCATGTGTTCAGGGCCCATGTCCATCTCCTGCCATTTTTTCTCCTGCCTCATCTGTGTGCAATGACCCATTTGTTTATAATTTAGTCAATTTGTTTGCTATTGTGGCCTGTTCAACATTTTCATCAAGGGAATGTTAAAAATCCCCTAGACCTCTTTGTTTTCTTCTTAAGCTTCTAAGGGCAGCAGGAGAATTGCACCATAAATTGCGTGCTCGTTGTCATTGGCACTGGGTGAAGGAGAGAAGGTGGGTGTGTTTGGATTAAACGTATTTGGGTGAACCCCTATGGCACTTGAATGACAGGTCAGGACCTTGAAGTACTGAAGAAATGTTAGCTGATGAGCAATGTTCCTGGGAATAAGAAAGAAGCTCAGGAATGTGCCTTATATGGAACATTAAATGGTCTCATGGTGGCTTGAGATTCACTGCACTTTGTCTAAGTCCCTCATTTATGATAAGGCCCTGGGGTAGACCTTAGCTCCTTGAGGTTTATTATTTGTATTATTTGATACGTTATTTGAAGTAAATTGAAAGCGTTCCTTGAAATGCTTCTTTCTAGTCTCTCCTATCTTTTCACTCAAAATATAATTCTCCGTTTAACTTACAGATTAGTTCCTGATGTTTAACTGAGCTCACAGAAACAAGATGGAAGGTTTATCAATGAGTTGCCTCTAGGAAACACCTGATAAGGACCTGATTTTGATGATCGGATCCTGTACTTCCAGCCTGAGCCTAAGCCAGAGCCTGACGCCATAGTGGACAGTCTGGGGAAGGAATGAGTATATTTTTCATGTGAGAGGCGTGGTAGCATTTGTGGCCAGAGGGATAGCTGTGGCAGTTTTAAAACACAGCTGCAAATTCATTGAGACATGGGGTCGTGTCCACTTTCCTTGAATCTGGGTGGACTTACGGCTGCTTTGAAAAATAGAGTATGACAGAAATGATGCTGTGTGACTTCCAAGGCTAGGTGATATAAGACCTGGCAGTTTCTTCTTGGTTCACTGCAATACTTGCTCTGGAACCCTGAACTGCCAAGCCTTGAAGTGTCCACTGTGGCCACTTCGCATTGCCAAGCAAGAGGTGACCACTCAGAGACCATCGTCCTGGAGAGTCCTCTCATAAGGGTTCTGGTCAACAACTCCTGCTGAGTCCACCCTTCCGGTCATCCCTGCCAAGGTGTAAGACTTGGTAGTGAAGCAGTTGTGGACCCTTCAGACAAGCCCAGCTGCTCGTTAAATACCCTTGGATTACTTACCTTAACACCACGTGGAACAGACGAATCACCCAGCTGAGCCCTGCCCAAATTACAGACCCAAACTGTGAGAGATGATGAAATGGTTGTTCTAAGCCACTGAGTTTTGAGGCAGTTTGTTATGCAGAAATGGGTAAGTGGAACAGAATTTGGTAGCAGAAGTGGAAAGACTTGAAGGAATGCCTACCTGCCTGAAGAAGTCTTTAAGAATTAGCTGGTTAAGTAGTTACACGTATCATGTCGAGGTGCAAAGGGAAATTCCTCTGCTGATCTGAAAACACCTGACAGTGTGTATGTCTGTGTATGTATATGTGTGTACAGCCATGTAGTACTTGAAGACTGGCCCTAGAGTGAGTCCTTATTCAGATGATTTATCTTCCTTATTCCTTGCCTCACAGAGGGTGGTATTCTAACTTCTTGCTACTCATAGTGTGGTCTGAGGACCAGCAGCGTTGGTATGGCTTGGGAGCTTGTTAGAAAAGCAGGATCTCAGGCTCTGCCCCAGACTGAATCAGAACCTGCGTTTAACAAGATCCCAGGAGATTCCAGTGCACATTAAAGTTGGAGGAAGTCTGCTCTAAGCTTTACTGCTCACTATTGTTACTGCTTCTGTTGCTGTCACTATTACTAAAAACCAAAGGACAGCGCCCACTTTTGGTGCCATGTGCTAGTGATTTATGTACATTGTTGCACGTAATTTCATTCTCAGAATAACATTGCAATATAGGTATTATCATCCCTATTATATACATGAAGAAGTGGAGGCTTAGAGCCTTTGGAGAATTTGCCCAAAGCTGCACAGCTAGTGAGCGCCAGTGACAGGCGTGGAACCCAGGCCTGTCTGTTTCCAAAGGCTGGACACAGTCAAGCCCAAGAATTCAAGTATAGTTTATTTGGAAGGTGATCTCAGGAGACCCCTGTAGGGGAGTGGGGAAATGGAACGGAAGGGCAGGAGAAATAGGGGGGCATTATGGAGACAGTTACCATTCTGGACAACTGGAATCTAATCCCCGGGGAACTCTGGGAAATAATTTAGAACATGTGTCTCAGGGTTATTCCACCTGAGTGAGGAATGAGCTGCGGTATCTATGCAGTCGTCTGCAGAGGGCTACTCCGGGGTACTAATTCCCGGGTATTTCTGGGCAGCGAAACATGTGAACAAAGTGGGCTCAGGTGGAGACAGACAGCTCTTAGGCAAAGAAGTGAGGTACTGGCAGCTGGAAGTCCAGCCAGGATTAGGGCGAGAGGATAAGGCTGGGGTACCAACAGTATCTGCTGTACTACGCTTGCCTGTATCTTACAGAACGATCCCTCAGAAATGCATTTTCCTCTCCCTTTTTATTTATTGGACCAACTATTGTTATAAAATTAAAAGAAATCTACCCAAAGTCCTTATTCTTAGGCTACTGACCTGTTTTTCAGACCTTAAAAGAAAATCTGAATAATGAAAAAGATCACATCAAATCACTTACCTTTTCAGCTCACCGTGTCCTCCAGCTGTGCTCATTCTCTAGCTGTGCTCATCTACTTACACACATATTGCTATCTTCTGTTTTTTAAACAATGTATCATTACCACTTTCTATGTTGCTGTCTAGTCTTTAAAAGGATAGTTATGCACAGCTGGGAAACATCCCACTGTGTGGCTACCACAGTGCGTCGAACAGGTCCTCTATTGCTGCGTATTTAGGCTGAGAAACATATCTTAAGTGGCCCAAATACAGGAATAGGTGCTTTTTCCGGCATGTGCATGCAAATCAGTTTATTCCATGGTGATTGAGGTACTTCCACAGGCTTTATTTCATTCAAGAAATATGTATTGAGTAACTTCTACATGCCCAGCTCTGTGCTGGGTATAATGCTAGGATACAAAGATACAGACAGTCTTTGTCCTCCAGGAGACAAACTTATTTGTGAGGCAGTTGGTGAAAAGTTAAATAGCAAACAAGAAGTTAAATACCATTAGAAGAAATGCAATGTGCTAATGAGTTGTAAACCTGGGCCATGTTTTAATGAGCTTAGAAGAATGGGTTATACCAAAGGTCGCTGAGTTTATTCCTTATTATCTTGTAATTCTATAACTCACAGGCAGAAAAGCCATATTGGTTCTAATGAGATGTATGAGTGGAAAGACTCTTGGACCCTTGAATACGTATTCAACAAGCACGTATGTAATGGGAATGAGAGAGGAAGTGTGAAAGCGTATGTTGTGGTCATACAGATTGCCAAGGGCCCCAGATTTCCTATAGGTTTGCTTTTCCATGGAGCTGGGGTTTGAGTCCAGGGCCATCAGACTCCAGAGCCATGCCCTTGACTCCTATGCTATGCTACCTGTTAAGAAAAATCAGGATAGGATACTAATTGATACTTTCTGCAGGGATGTGAGGATGGATAAAGAGGTTCTTCTATTGTAATGCCCATTATTACTCTAAGTATCAGAAACTGATTTTAGCTGATTTAAGCAGAAAATAAACATTAAAAAGTTATTAGATGGCTCATAGAATTTCCAGAAAGATTCTGGGCTCAGGGACCATGTATTCAGGAATGGTTTCCCAAATCACACTATGAATGACCCCAGTGAAGATAATTCTGTGCTGCTGACAATACCACTGGCCCCACTGACATGGGTCCTGCTACTCGAGCCCCTGCTTTGGCTGCCTCTAGGATAAGGATGCAGCCACACACGGTCCACACACATGCTGTGTGCTCCCTGCTTCTTCCTGACACAGCAGTGGATGGTGAGTCCAAGCCTGGGGCGAGTGGTTTCAGTTGGCAGAGCCTATGCCGCGTGCTAGCCAGGGAGACTCGGAAAGCAAATACCTGGCACTGTTAGCTTCTGTGGTGGGCAGAGGCGTCAGGTGCTGCGAGACCAAGGAATGACAAATTCCACAACTTCCCTTTTAGTTCTTTTGGTTCCTTCATATTGTTCTCTCTCTTCTGTTGAGCAGAATCCACCCATGCTTCAGGGTTCAGTTTATATTCCCCCTTCCCTGTGAAATTTCTCTGACTCCCTTAGACTTTGGTTTTAGCTTTCTTCTGAATCACTGCATTACTTACAACCAGAAAGAGTTGTAAAACATAATATTTAGAAGTTGACTTCATATCATTAAACCTGAATCTCATGGCACCGACCAACTGTTGTAACTAGAATAATATTTGGTGGCACTTTTGAATAGTTAATAGAGAAATAGCTAGTTTGCAAGGTGGAAATAAGTCTGTATTGATAGCTTCCTCTTCTTCCCCCAGTCTACTCCCCTTGTTCTCTCTTTGGTCTTTACCTAATAGTCAACTGTTTTGTGTTGTTGCTAATATTTTGTGTTATTTTCTTGTCTCCTTAACTAGAAGGAATTCCCATTGAGGGTAGCAGCCCCATGTAGTAGTTCTTCTGTGATGTCCATACTGTGGTGCAAACAGTACATCCTTATTGATTGCTTGAGAAGAAATATGCCTGAAAAATGCAACATTTTATGGCATATTGGGGTCCTGTCATCCAAGTAGGTATTCACTCAATGTCAGAATACTTCATTTGCAGAAACAGTAATGAAACTTCCTCCTCTTCCTGTAAAACCACCCCTTCCAGTAGGGTTTGACAACGGAACACTTTCTTATAGGACTGAAGATCCTCTTAGGAATGTCAGGTCCACAGCCCTCATGGTAAAGGATCCTCTATCCTTGTCCACACACAAAGGTTGACTGCATAATCCTTTAATATGCTTTTCAACAGACTGATTTCAATGGGAGTCAGGAGCCAGTGTTTAGTTCTGAACAGTTTACCCATTAGCCTTGTCTTGGTACAGATACATACCTAGTCTAATAGTTGATATCTATGATAGAAGTTATTTGAAAGACTAATATCTGATTGCTCAGTAAAAATGTATGTAATATTTTCTATTATGGTTTTCTTTCAAAGAAAGAGAAGTACTTAAATGATAAATCTTTTTTTTTTCAGCGATTTGGGGATGTGCATATATATTCCTCCGGTCAAATCTCCCTGTGTGTTGCACTTAATAATTTACAGGTAGAAATTTAGATTTGCTACTATCAACGTTTTTACTACATTGTTCTGAGCATATTGTTGACTTATGGAAGAGGTAAAAGTATATAGAGTGGCATCGTTTGTGGATTTAAAGTCTCATAAACCTTTTTCAAAGGAACTGTTTTTTTTTTTCTGTATGAGATTTCAATTCATTTAAAAATATTTATTAAGCAGATTGGGGGAAAATAATTGCAATTCACATATCTGATAAGAGACTCATATCTAGACTATTAAAAGTACTCTCAAAACTCAATAATAAGACAACCCTCCAAAAATGAACAAAATATTTGCATAGACATTTCACCAAAGATGCACGGATATCAAATAAACACATTAAAAGATGTTCAACATTATTAGTCTCTGGGGAAATGCAAATTAAAACCACAGTGAGACGCTGCTACGCATCTATTAGAAGGGCTAAAATAAAAAGAAACTGACCACGTCAAGTGTTGGTGAGGATGTGGAGAAACTGGAATTCATGTTTGGCTGGTAGGAATATGAAATGAAACAGCCACTTTGGCAAACAGTCAGGCGGTTTCTTATAAAGTTAAACAGACACTATCTGATTTAGCAATCCCATTGCTAGTCATTTATTCAAACAAAATAAAAACTTATGTTTACACAAAAGCCTGACTGTGAATGTTTATAGCTGCTGTATTCACAACTGTCCCAAACTAGAAACAACTCAGATGTCCCTCAAGTGGTGAATGGGTAAAAAGACTGTGGTATATTCGTAAATATGTGGTATGTTCATAACTCCTCAGCAATAAAAAGGAACGCACTGCCACAGTACTAACACAGAAGAGACTCAAATGCGTGATGCTAAGGGAAAGAAGCCTTACTCAAGAGGCTGCAAACTGTAGGATTTCGTTTCTATGACATGCGGAACCTCTGTGTAAGAAAACAGTGGTTTCCAGGGCTGGGCGTGAGGGGAGGGGTTGACTCCGTGGGGATTGGAGGAGTCTGTGGGGCAGCGCAGTTGCTCTGTACCGTGATCGTGGGGGTGGTGGTCCCATGACTGTGTGCCTTTGTCAGAACTCGCAGAACCGTCCACTAAAAAGAGTGAAGTTTATGCATGTAAATTACACCTTAATACAAAACTAAAAAAATTATTTAAGTTCATCCTAGGACTGAGATAACTGCTAAGCACTGAGAATACAGAGATTAGTAAAGTCAGTCTGGCTGAAGAAGCAGATTGAAGGGACACAGCTAAATATAAGACGAGTTAGGCCATGCTATTTTCTGGTAGGGATGTAACAAAGTGCTAGGGTGGCATCCAGAAGGTTGCAATAAACTCTCATTGCGTCTGTGTGTGTGTGCTCGTGTTTGGGGCTGGGAAGGTATGTAAGCAGGGAGGGCCTCACAAAGGAAGTGACATTTGATGGGTGAAAAAAACCTTCCTAGTAAGGTAAGCTGGGTGAGGGAGGGGAGCAGGTACATTCAAGTCACATGACTAATGTAAACAGAGTAAATGAGGACTTACCCAAAAAATATAGGGAAAAGGCAAGTGTGAGTTTTTAATAAAGAAACCAGTTAAGATTTGTTTATCCAAAGGAGAAGAAAAACAGACATTCCTGGAAACATGCAAGCTGTGCTTTTTCTCTGCTGCAGCTGCTAGCCATAGAGGCCTCCTGGCAGAGCGCAGGTTATCTGTCCTGTGACTGTGAGGGCACACCCTGTGCGAGCCCCGAGGTGGAGAGATAATAACAGTATGCAGGGCTGGCAGCCTACACTCTGGACGGCTTGATGAGGAGGAAGTCCGCAATTACATATTTCTGGGCAAACATTAACCAAGATTGAAACCCAGATTTGAAGAAAAATAACAGGCTGGAATCTTCAGACATATTCTGTAGCTGTTCTGTGGATTGAAAACAGTAGTCAGACACTCTGCTGATGCTAAAAGTGAAGGTAAAATATTGAGAAGGCGGTACACAAAACTTGGTAAGAAAGTTTTATCACACCTGCGCCCTGCTTGGGTTCCATAACACATAGAGCATTGTCCACATCTGAATGCTGAGAAACTATTTACATTCACTACAACAAGGCCAAAGCCACAACACAAGGTCTATTGTTCACCTCATAGCGATGACCGAATCTATTTATCCATGTGGTTTGGGAGCTCACCACGGTGCCTTGAGAGGCCTCCTCTTGGCAACACCACCAAGAGCATCTCAATCACGGTTACTACCATCGGAACAATTTTGGTTCCGCACTGTGGTTTTGTAATTTCCATTTTTAAAACTTCTTAGACTGAACCATGATGTGCCCAGTCTGGGTTGGGCATACTTAAAATGAAACTGTTTAGCTAAAATTAGCTTGACATCAAGATGGCGCATGTGCATTTTTCTTGTATTTATAGCTGGCCACAATCATTATACAGAAGGCATCTAGTCTTTACTGTGCACTCTAGGGAACAGGAAGGGCAGTGGCAGTAACCAAAAAAAGAACTAAAAGTTTTTCCAAAGGCAGATGGTCGTAACTACTGCCGGAGCGGTGCCCGCATCTTGGTGAGGTCAGCCCGCGTGGGGGAAAGGACTTTTTATTATGCAGCTGTTACTCTTCAGTTCCTCTGCAGTTGATCAAGAGCGATGGGACCTTTTCTAAAAGTTTTGCTTGGGGGCCTGGAATTTGACTTGCATCACCACAAAGGAAGTATATGGAACAAAACTTCCTCTTCATCAAGTAACTTATCTGCTGACCTACCCAAGAGGTGAAGAGAAACTTATCCACCATGACACAGAGAAAAGAATTTTTGACTAGAGTCAGAAGATCTGAATTTTAGTTCAGTTTCTGTCTCTAGCTAGATGTGTAGTTTGGGCCTCAATTTCATTGGATACATTCAGAGGATGGATGAAGATTCTTCCAGGTCAAAATTCTGATCTTTCCCAACTCTTCTGAGAGAAGAAAGATAATTTTTGTTGTTCTCGTTGTGTGTTAAATTTAACAGCAATTGCAAAGGAAAGAAGAAAATCTTCCATTAACCCTATAAAATCAGTATTTAGATTTTATTTTCCAATTCCAGAATATCATGTGGAAAATTAGTATGCTTCAGGGATAAGATTTCTCGTGAGATGAAGTACATTATCCTTGACCTTGTCTAGCATTTGACTTTGAAATTCTAAGCAATATATTTTTGACTGGGATGTCTTGGTTAAAGCAGAGGTGCAAGCTTTTTTGATCACAGATTGTCCTGTATATCATATTTCTTTTTTGATTTTGCTAGTTCCATTTTCAAAGTAACATCCTTTAGGTATGTCACAGAGGGATGCTTAATGGGTTATGTCAAGTATCCCATCTAAAATGAGAATAGAGCCAGCCCTGATAGCCAAGTGGTTAAAGTTTGACTCTCTCACCACTTTGGCTGCCTGGCTTCGTTTCCTGGTCGTGGAACCACACCACTCGTCTGTCAGTTGCTATGCTGTGGTGGTGGCTCACATAGAAGAACTTACAACTAGGATATACAAACACATACTGGGGCTTTGGGGAAGAAAAAAAAAAAGAGGAAGATTGGCAACAGATGTTAGCTCAGGGTGAATCTTTCCCTGCAAAAAACTAAACTAAAATAAAATGAGAATGAAAGGTTACTTGCAATCCCGACTGATTGCATCTAATGCATTATAAGAATCTTTTTACCATTATCTTTCCCTGAATATTCATTATGTTGTGGTTACTGAGGAGGAGATCTATGGTGGCATGTGTCCCTGTTGAATAATCACAGGTGTGGCAAGGGGGCAAATAAGAGAGGCATCAGGGCCTTAGACACGGGGAGGTTGAAGATGAGACTGGTGAATTGATAAGAAGACTCCAAATTCTGAAGAACATTTTTATGTTGTGACTTGCTATACACAAAAACACTTTGCCACAATTACCACTTATTTAATCATTCCTAAGGGAACTTTTAGATCAAGAGTTGTTGAACTTTTTCTGTAAAGGGCCAGATAGAAAATATGTTATGCCTTGTGGGCCCTGAGGTTTCTGTCCCAGCTCCTCGACTCTGCTTTCGTAGCATGAAAGCAACTGTCAACAATGTGTGAATGAATGAGTGTACTGTGCTCCAATAAAATTTTATTTACAAAAACAGGCAGTGGGCTAGATTTGGGGCCATAGTTTTCTGAACCCTGGTCTAAATTATTGTAATCAACCACATCATTATCAACATCAATGACAAACATTTATTGCACCTCTATTATGCAATTTATGGTAGAGTTAGGGTCAGTGTTAAAGTTAAGAGAAGAAAGCTTGAGCACCAGTGGCCCACGACTCAGTGTCAACTCACCCATCATTAAATGACCAGTTTTTAAAACAAAAAACTAATAATATATAGTAATGAAGGTCAAGACAGATTCTCTTTTGATTCTGTGGGTGTATTCATCACTCTTTTTAATTATTATGCACCTTTCCTTTTGTACTACTCTACGTCAAAAAAAATTCTGAAATTAAAATGAGACTCTGAATATTCAAGCTCTCTGTTGGAGACATTCAGTTGGTCCTATCGAATGTTTTAGAAATTCCAGGATGTCCAGTGACAAACACATTCTAAGCTAAGCCATGACTTTATCTTATGGTTTCTGTGTGTTTAAACAACCAAATGTCTGTGAAAGCAAGGGTATGTATATTAACCTTTTTTCTCTAGCGTCAGAGGATTGACCCAACCTAAGATGAGGTAAGACTAATTCTATCAGATCCATTTTCCCTGGTTCTACTTTCAAGTCTGAACATCCAGGTTTCCCTGGTGAGCACAGATGAAATAAAACTGTCATTGTTTCAGAAAATTCAGGACATGGGTGGACCTGTAGTCCTATTATAACTGCGTATTTTTATCTTTGTTTCTGATTCCAATTATCCTTCATAATAGAAGGCTAAAAAGAAGTGTGGTTCAACTGCATTTGGTTTTGTTCAACCTTGTAGCTTGTCCCGAGGCTCTGATTTTAGGTGTAACAGAGAGACCCGCACACGGTGGGATTCTAATGGTGCTGAATGAACCTGTTGTGCAATATTATCTTTTTTCTTTAGTGTTTGAAAAAGTGGCTTCTTTGGCTTTGGACATATTAAAATATATGTATTTTATATGGCAGAGAGGTATTATTGGCCATTAAAGTCTCTCACAGATTTGCTTGTATCATGGCTAACGGAGATAAAGTTCTGAGGGAATGAAGCCCCAAACAGATGCTTTTAAAAAGAAGGAGAGTGGTAATTTACTGTCTCTTTGGCTATATTATTTTCTCACTCTATTTCGGTAACACTGACACTCCTTTTCTGGAGTCTGCAGCAAATTCGCTGTGTGCTCTCTAGAATGTACTGATCAATAAAAAATAATCATCAACTGCCTCATTTTCTCAAATTTTGTGTGTAGGACGTGTAATCTTGATGACGAAGAAACTTCAGCAATGAGAATGGTTGATTTTATTTGAACTCATTGGATAAAACCTCTTTTCTGATGGCCAATCAGAACATATCAAAAAGTAGAAATGGGGGCCTGCCTGGTGGTGTAGGGGTTAAGTTTGTGCACTCCACTTTGGTGGCCTGGGGTTTGCAGGTTCTGATCCTGGGCGTGGACCTGCACACCTCGCATCAGGCCATGCTGTGATGGCATCCCACATACAAATTGGAGGAGGATTGGCACAAATGTTACCTCAGTGACACTCTTCCTCACCAAAAGAAAAAAAAAAGTAGAATGAATGGAAAGGTTATGTGAACTATGAACTTTTGATGTAGTGCATTTAAAGATAAAACAGTTTTACAGTAGGAGACCACGTCAGTAGTTTCTAAGTCTGATTCACTTTTTTTCTCAGTTCTTATGCTTTTCTGTCCTGAGGAAATTGGTGTGACAAGTGAGAGGTAGATATGGGGATGATTTTACTGGCAAACCTTGGGACATGTGTGAACTGATATGTCCTCAAGGGAGAGTTCCCTCTATAAAGAGTCTTTGCCAGACCGCACTGGCTTTCCCCAGAGGTCAAGGAGAATGTCCCCTGGCCAACTGAGAATGGTCAGCCAGATGAAGGGGTGATTCTTCAAAGAGAAGAGCCCAAGAATTTGCCTCATATCAATTCTGTGGAAAAAGTCCTTTGCAGATTTGAGGTGAGAGACTCTAGGAGGTATCACCTACTTTGCAGGAAGCATTTTTTTTGTTTTAATTTCAGAAAATTCTTTAGAATAAGGTAATGTGGATAAAGCTTCTCAAAGAAAGAGATTCAGAGTTGCTTTTCTGTCGTCAGGGAGGGCTCTCCCTGGAGCAAAGGTGGGAAACTACCAATATGCTGTGCACATTATTAGGAAGTCGTAATGCAGACATAGCAAAGTGGTTGCATGGAAACTGTGTTGAAAAGGATTTGGGGAATGTTTAGCCTCAGCAGGAAACAGTACTTTGATGATTGGGTGATGTCTGCTATAGGGGTGTGAGGAGGCAGTATGTGCGTATACAGCAAATTTGCTTGAGGTACAATGTTGCACTGAGTGTTTTTAAATTTTTTTCTTTTTGCTGAGGAAGATTTGCCCTGAGCTAACATCTGTGCCAGTCTTCCTCTATTTTGTATGTGAGTTGCCGCCACAGCATGGCTGATGAATGATATATGTACACGCCTGGGATCTGAACGTGTGAACCCAGGCCGAGGAAGTGGAGTATGCCAAACTTAACCGCTTGCCATGGGGCTGGCCCCTGTTGCAAGGTTTTTGGTCTCATAGGGAATGAAAAAAACTTTTCCTCTATCCTTTTAAGTTTAGTGACTGAGGCCTGTGAATTAAACTGACAGAAGACAGGTTAATAGGAGAAACGGTTTATTTTGCATGCACATGGCAGCTTCACAGAAAAAGAAGTGAAAACCCAAAAAAGTGGTTAGACTTGAGGGCTTATATACCATTTAACAAAGGGTAATAAACTGTGGAGAAGTAGTAAGACGAAGGAAAAGGGATTTGGGCTTCTTGGGGTGGTAAATTGTGGGAAGGTAAATGTATGGGGGACACTAATGGAAGAGAAGGGTTATTTTAATGAGGTTTGTTATTCAGGCTCAAGGATGCTTGAGTGACGAAAGCCATGGGTGGTGATTGAGTCGTCCTCCTCTTCCCTGGATGGGAGAGGGGAAGGAGGACACCTTCACAAGGGCAAACTTAACTGCTTTTAGGAAGAGAGGAGGGTGGAGAGTTTCTCCTGTGTCTGCTCTTTCTTAATTGTGTGCAGCTCAAAATAATCCTTATGCCAAAGCGGCATGTTTTGCGGTAGCATTTTCTGATCCTCTTCAATCACTAATCTTCAGTTTCTTTATTGGTCATGGGGAGAATGTTACCTTAAGAATTCTTGTGAGAATGAAATGAAACGGTGTCCATAAAAGCGTCTTGAGAACCACAAAGCCTTCTACAAATGTAAGGGTTTATTCTTATATTTTAGGTTGCATATTCTTTCCTCAGATTGAAATCTCAGTTTCTTATAAATTCACAATAAAATTGACCCGGTTGAAAAAAATGGAATGGAGAGGAGAAAAACAAAAACATCCTTATGTATCTTTCCAAAAATGCACCCATCCTTCCACTGTCAGTAAACAGCCCAGGAAGATATAGGCATGGAACGAATTATCTGCAAATGTCCCTTGACTCCTTGACTTCCCATCTGAATTTAATTCTAAAAAAGAGACCTTGATGGAGTCCTGCTTTCGGGTGTAATTACCTCAAAATTGACTGACTTTTAAAGCACACACGACACTTTTTAGCTTTAATTAGAGTAAATTGGTGGAATTTATTTGACCAGTAGTTTTGGGGATGGTTGGAGGCATGAGAATATACTTAACATATCATTTCCTGCTGATGCTAAGATTTCACCCCTGTCAGAGAATTCTATATTTAGGTTAAAATCGCTTAAGATGTGTAGCCCAATGATTGTTATGACCATGAAGTAATCAGTCCAGTCAGTGAGAGATGCTCTGAGAAAAAAAAATTGCCACTGACGGAAACCAAGAATCCACAGAAGTATTATTTAAACAATTTTGAAGGTTTTCTTGATTTAAGAATGTTAAAATTGCTTTGCTATAACATTTTTTGATGTTGATAGTATGAACACGAAAAAGAAATACAATATATAAGAAGTGTTTTTGACCAGCTCCAAGAAGTATGGCTAAAAACATATTCCTCTGTCTCCCATAATTGCTTTAAATTCCTCTGTATTCGTGGCTATTTCTCTTTCCTTCTAATTGTGTTAACTTTCTTTTTTTTCTGAGTTAGGCCAGCTAATGGTTTGTTATTTCAAAGAATCAATTCTTGGGTTTATTTATCACTAATACTCTTATTTTTTTGAATTCTAATATTAACAAATTTTATTTTTCTAATTCATATTGTTTCTTTTTATACTTTGAAAATTTTATTTTGTTGTTATTTTTCTTATATGTTGACCTGAATGCTCAATTTATTTTCATGCTTTCTTACTTAATAATGTGTTTATGATTGTGGACTTAACTCTAAGTTTTAGCTTGTTGCGTATTTTTTTAATATGTAATGTATTTCCTTATTACTTTGTCAATGTTTTGCAATTTTAGTTTTGATCTTTTCTTTGACTCAAGTGTTGGTTCAAAGTAAATTTCTTAATTTTCATAAGATTGATTTCCTTCTTCTTCTGGTCCTTCTCTTCCTCTTCTTTATTTATAGTTTAATATCCCTGGAGGTCACAGTCTGATAATGTGTTCTGTGCTACTTCTAGTTTTCTTTTTGATTTTATTTATGGTCAGAATTTTATAAATGTCTCATGAATTCTTGAAAAGCAGGTGTATTTTTTAAAATTCGGATAGCAAGTTCTACGTATTTGTTATGTTCATCAATTATGTAATTGACACCTAACATTCTTATTTTTTTGTCCAATTGATTTTTCATGGGCTAAAATTGTGATTTAAAGTCTCCTAATCTTATGTTTTAGTCTATTTCCCTTTGCATTTCCTATAGTCCATGTATTATGAATTTAATATAAGTATTTTGTGCATCAAGACTGCTATAATCTCATTGTGGATTGTATTCTTTATCATAAAGTTTTCTGTTTTATTTGACACTTTTTGCTTGAATTTGATCTTGTCTGACTTGACAACACTTATGATAGCATTACAAATGTAATAATTATCAATTAGATGAAAAAGAAAACTGTAGCTTCTTTATTTTTCACATCTGAGCTAATTTTCTTCATAAGCCTTTCACCCTGCTAGGAAGGAAGAAGACTGGGACTTTGCCCGTTAAAGGGATTCCAGTCCCCTTTGGGCTCCTCATGCTCTTTTGGGTAAATGCTCAGGTCTTTTGGATGCCCCTTTCCTGTTCCTGCATCTCCTCCAGATGGCATCTTGGTGTAAGAGGTTGTTTTACATAACATGGCAGGATCTGTCGCCATTCTTTGAATCTCTATTGGTCTCTGTTACAAGGCTTTGTTGGGTAGGACCATTCCTATGTGGGCTTTTGGGGGTGCTGGCATTGGGTTGAGAAATAGTCATATTCTGTGGCTTCTCCTTTTACTGCTACTCCATTTCTGTTGCTCCGTCCACTTGTCTACCTCTTCCGGGCTCCCCACTACGGAACATAGGAACTTCTGGGTCCTTGCACGCCACACACAGACTTTGAGGAGCCACCTACTATCCCAGGTTCATGGGCCCGGCCTCCTCCCTCTGTTGGTCCCTGTTGGCTATTGTTCCACGTCACGTTGGCGAGGCGCCAAGCAGGGAGAAGGGTTTCCCTGGGACTCGAAGCCTTCTGTAGTCATGCTGGGGGAAGAGGGCTACCAGCTCTGATGTCTTCAGCTTCCCTTCATACTTATTGGAGTGTTTTTATAGCGTTATCCCTCTTTATGTCCATTTTAGAACTTTTGACTTTTCTGAGTTGCTTTGTGCGTTAAATGAGAGATAAATCTAAAGCACAGTTTAAAAAGAGAACAATGTAATCTGAACATCTTTTCCTTTAATAAGTAGATTTGCCTCGGTGACCTATAGTGTTGCTCCATCAGCACATCCTGTTGACTTTGTCTTCAGAACCTGTCCCAGCTCCATTTACTTTTGGTCTCCACCTCCACCATCCTAATGTAACCTACCTTCGTTTCCTTTGTTTTGTTTGCGTCTGGATTACCGCAAGAGCCTCCAAATTTATCTCCCTGATTCCAATCTACATAGCAGCCAGAGTGATCATTTAAAACATAAATGAGATCATCTGAGTTTGCAAGACTCAACAAAGGCATCTTTTCGGGCTGGAAATAAAACTCAAATTCTCTACCCGATGCTACATGGGCTGTGTGCTCTAACCGAAGCCTACCCCTGGAGCATCATTTCCTACCCTTTTCTTCCTTGCTGACTACACTCCAGCCAAACCACACTGACGTTCTTTCTGTTCTGGAACTAGACAAGCTCCTTCCTGCCTAAGGCTTGGGGGCTAAGGCTTTGGGGCTAGTTTTCCTTGTCTGTGAAACACTCTTTCTCCATGACTTCTTAAGGCTGGCTCTTTCCTGATCTTAATTTCAGTTGTCACAACCTTAGAGAGGCCTTCTCTGACTGTCCAATCTAAGTTGTCTTCCAGTTGCATTTTATCACCTTCCTCCTTTTCATATTCATCACAGCACATGTTACTACCCAATTAATGTTTTTTTTTACACTCCCCCTTTTTTATGAGGAAGTTTGGCCCTGAGCTAACATCTATTGCCAATCTTCCTCTTTTTGCTTGAGGAAGATTTGCCCTAAGCTGACATCTGTGCCAATCTTCCTCTATTTTGTATGTGGGTCACCACCACAGCCTGGCCACTGATGAGTGGTGTAGGTCCACACCTGGGAACCAAACCTGGGCCTCTGAAGCAGAGTTTGCTGACCTTAACCACTAGGCCACGGGGCCTGCCCCACTACTGAATTAATCTTACTGATTTATTTGTTTGTTTATGTGTCTCAAGCAGAGTTATGCAAGCTTCATGAGAGTAGAAACATGTCTGTCAGTTATCGCTAATAATAATAATAATAATAAGAGCAAAATAAAATAGTATCTACTACGATTCCTCAGTCTGGTCCTGTTCTAAGCTCTTTGCATGCGTTAGGTCTTTACTCTTCATTGCAACCTCAGGAGGTTGGTACTGTTATTATCCTCATTTTATAGTTGAAAGAACTGAAGAACAGGGAATTTCAGTGACTTATCAAAGGTCCCACTGCTATTCGATGGTAAAAATTGGAACTTGAACCCAGGCAGGGTGGCTTCAGACACTACACTGCTCTGTACCAATCGCAGGAGTTACAGATGCGGATAAGGCAGAGACACTCCTCTTGAATACTCAGGATTGGGAGGATGGGCAAGAAAGAAAATTCACAACAAAGCCTGGTAAGTTTTGTGTTTCAGGCATCCAAGAGGGGCTAGGAAAGCATGTAAGTGAGGCATCTGATTTATATGTAAAAATCTTTCTGTATTAGAATATATCAGAAAAACCTGATTTGTCTTCCTTAGTATATTTGTTGGGCTGTCAACATTTGCCGATTTAGGTATCTAGCATCATTATTGTAGAAACATGGAGTGAGATGAAACTTTTCCAATGGAAAACACACTGAGAAACTGAGGTCTGAGACTGGATTCTTCTTCTGAAATGAGTTCGATATTTGTTTCCTGTTCCTTTACCCTGGCTAGGATAGAAATGATTTCGCAGATCAAAGGTGACGTGAGGGGCCTGGAGGAAGGTGAACCCAACCATCAGGAGAAAACCATTATCTGCCTGCTTTGAAGAAATCATTTTGAAATAATGAGGCATAATTAATGTCAGTGCTTAGGACTATGTGAAAGTTTGCCAAGATAGCCAGTGCAATTCTGAAGGCCAGAAATGGCAGTCTGGTTACAGGTATGCCAAGTGACCATCGCATGCTTCACAGAATTTAGCAGCCAAATGAGATTAACTGTATGCATCAAGTAAGGAATTAGACTGCAATTACAACCAATAATGGTCAGTCTTCATTTTGAGCCAGGAGCCCGTCTAAGGGCCCTGCAGCTTATGAAATCCTCACAGCAAACGTGGTGAGGTAGGTATTATTATTATACTCCATTTACTGAGAGGGAAATTGAGGTCCAGAAAGGTTAAGTAATTTGACTAATATCACACAGGTACAAAGTGTGAATTTGAACCCAACCATAGGGTTATGTAAATAAAACAAGCAAATAGTTAACACCATTGAGTGGCTATGATTTGCACGGCGCTGTGCTAGGCACTTGAATGTGTGTCTCATTTACTCTTCATAACCCATATGAAGTGAGTGTTATATTACAGGTAGAGAAACTGAGACTCAAATAGGATACAAACTTGCAATTCATTGAACTCCTTTAAACTAGCCAGTGGGGCACTGGTCTTTCTTCTCCATAATTGCCTTTATTGCCCCACATTCTTCCCCTCTGGTACTTTTGGCTCATTCTTTGTGCTTTTATGATACACAGCTCAATAATATGCATAGTATAAAACCTGCTAACATTTTCTGAGCCCAGACTATGTGCTGGGCATTGTGCTAAACTGTTTTCCATTAATTACCTCATTTAATCTTTGCAGCAACCAAATGTCACAGATACTATTGTTAGTACCGTTTTATATATGAAGGAACTGAAGTTCAGAGAGATGCTCCTGGCGGCAGTTTGCAGCAGTGTCTGGGGATGCAATTTTCCTACGAGAAAATGGAGCATTTTAAAGCTTCGCTGCATTGCCCTGCATCAAGAATAAGTGAACCAGATTCAGAATTCTTTTAATTTTTGAACATTAAAAAACTTGCAATCCTGTTTTAAAATGTGTGTGTGTTTGTTTTTTTCTGGAATCAGGGTGGTTTGGAATTATATTCTTTGTGGTATGTTTCTTGAAAAGTGAAAAGTTCTCTTGGGCCCTGGTTAATTCTGGATGCTTCCTCTTCCCCTGTCTTTCTGTGGCTCTCTGTTCTGTTCTCAGGACAGTCACCATTAGCTTGCGTCTCCTGAAGGAACAAGTGGAGCGGGGGCAGGGTGTTGGGTCTCTGGGAAACTCATTTGCATACTTCTTGTTACAAAGGCCGACCACATCCCGGGTAAGACAATGTGCTGTCTGATAAACAGCCTGCGTCCCCCAGTGTCTGCCTGGAGCTCAGCCAGCGTGTGGTCCGCCTTTGTCACAAGGTGCTGTTTATTCTGCCTGGAAGTCCAAGGACAGGACAAACCAGCTAAATGAACCTTTTATTTCCTCTATTCTCTGGCAGAAATTCCTTGGGTCAAAAACATTTATTAATATTAGATTCAGGGGGAGGCAATCAGAATTCTCCAAAGAAGCTTCTCTAACACTATGGAAAACCTCTAAGAGGTTTTTATCTTCCTTTCTAGCTCTGAATTCTATGGGGATTGGGCAAACTAAGAAACTTAGAAAATAGAGTGCGAGGGTGATATAAAGATCAAAGTTTGCCAAGATGTTGTGTTGAAAAATATTTCTTTCCACATCTGTTTCTACGTGTTCTCTTTCTCTTTTCCTTCTCTCTCCCTACCCAACACACAGACAAAAGGAAATGAAGGCTTAGACAATTAATTAGAGACTGCTGGACGTGTTGTTTAAGAATCTGGATAATTGAGTTCTAATTTCTCCGTTCTCCCTACAATTTGGTAAATTAAAAAAAAAGATTTTGAGATGCAGTCTCATTTATGGCCGTTAAGGTAAGAAATCTCTCTTTATGCTACCCTTTCATTGTTTTTTCTTTTTAACTCCCTTCAAAACAATTCAAGATTTCCTGCTCTGCTTAAGGTATTTTCAAATCTAGATGTGGGACATATTTTAAGATATATTTTAATCACAAATTTTATTGGGGAACGTAGTCACTCGAGGAAGGTGCTCTGTGATACAGAAGTTGTCTTAATATTTTTTATCAGTAATTTCTGTAAGCAGACTTTGTCTTGAGGGAATAGAATATGCAGCTATTTCCTTTCTGCATTTCTAGTGATCTCTTAAATATATCACAGCCGCTCATCTGTGGCTAGTCCCACATGTGTAGGGAAGAGTTTTAGTAAAGTATTGGCTGGAATCCTCCTGGAGGTACTCGTGGAGGATGATGCTCGAGATGCTATTACAGAACCGTTTGAAAAAGACACCAGTCGGCGTTTTGAAGGATTACCGACATTTCTAATAAAGCCTCTGAAGGGATTTCTGGCAGCTGAAGAACAATAATATGATAGAGATTGATTATTTTGAGGTTTAGAAGCTAAATACTTGCACGTGGTGAATATTGAGGTTTGTTGTGAAAATGAAAGTTAGAATTGTATAGAAAACTTTGTGAAGGAGTAGCCTGCGAGCGAGACAATATCAGCTTTGTCTGAGCGATATCACCTTTTGTGGATTAGGAAAGGTCACTAAACCTTAGTGAACGGTTTTTCCTCTGTTTTCATCATACCAGTCCTCAAGATTCATGGTCAGTAGCAATTGGAAGCTGACAAGGACCATAAGCTGACTTCTCTATAGAGGCAGTTGTAAAAAGAGCAACCTCCATAAACACTGTGAGGTACTGAATGAACTCGCTTTTCTGCTTCTTAGCTGTGTGGCTTTGGGCAAGTTACTTAACCTGAGCCTCAACTTCCTCCTCTGTAAAATAGGGTGATAATATCTACCTTGCTGTATTTTGTTGTGAGCATTAGATGTTTATAGTGTAACCATGTCTGGCAAAATAGCCCTCAGCAAATGCTGTTTGTTTCCCTTCCTGTCTTTGCCTCTCTCCTTATTTTGTGCTTGGTGTCTTAATAGGTACTTGAGGTTGGGCATGCCGCTTTACTTCTCTGAGCCTCATTTCTGAAATGAGGAGTTAATGTTCGAGGTTCCTCCTGGTTCTGAAGTTGTGTAGTATCGTGACTTCTGAAAGGAAATATTTGTAGTCAACTATCAGGAGTGTTAATGAACTAAGACATGGTTTTTGAATGCTAAGATGTGCAAATGTAAGATGGTGCGATGATGGTGCCTCCTTTGTCCTGTTTAGTAGCATCTTCATATTGAATTTCACAAAATCTTGGAGTTTGGCCGTTTTCATGCTCTCTTTAGAATTGTTGAGGACTCAAGCCATGGGACGATGAGTTCTCTGTGGTAGAACAGCTGCATATGGTACAGCTGTTTTCCAGTTTCCGGTTTGCTCTGAGGGACCTTCATCATCATGAGGCTAAGGAGATCCTGCAAGGCAGCCAATAGGTTTTTCAGTCTCTGTAATGCTGGTGTCCAGCAGACTGCCTGGCAGATAGTAGGTAGGTTCTCCATCAGCGTTGTCGAATGAATGAATCAAGTTGATATCATTTATTGACCACCTACACAAGCCAGGGGCTGTGCTAGAGTTTTATTACATTACTGTATTTATTGTGATACAAATCAAGTAGTAATTTTCTTCTTACACTTTGGGAAAGTGGATGCAAGAAGGCTGTCCACTGTCACATTTCTTCACTCTGCTTCTCTAGCCCTCCACTTTCCTGTCTCCTCTGGCCCTGGGTACTTTGATGAAATGGATCACGCCATGGCTGCTTCACAATCTCATATTTGAAAGGACTACAGGCGTTTAGAATGCACGTATTTTGCTGTTCAGTGCTACGACCCGATTCTCCTCCGCAGGGAAGTCTGCATCCTGCCGTAGCTATAGCTCAGCTGTTCCTGTAGGATCCTCTGTGTTTTACGTTCACAGCTTCCTCCAGGCGCTGGTGCCGACTCTTGATTATCTAAGGGAGATCACTGAGCATGGTGGTTATTATCTGGCTCCCTGCCTCGGGAGATTTTACCGCTCATTAGCATCTCTACCAGAGGGTGGGCGAGGGAAAGCAAAAAAAGCTGAAACTCAAACCAGTGCATTTTGCTATTTGGTTACAGTTCTGGTAAGTGACTGGACCAGAGGAGAAGGAAATTGAAGTTGTAGGGTTTCCATAACCATTTGGCCTGTTTCCCAAAGGTTTCGCTGGCCAGCGTGTTTGAGGATAGGAAGTGGCTAGGGTGTGGTTTCAGACCTGGATCTTGTCTCTCTCATCAGAAAAGATGGGATGAAATCTATAGGTCATTCCTATGTTGAAAAAGTGGTTGACCGGACTTATACATATGATTAGTGCTGGAGCACTACGTGTAGGGTTTGTAGGCCAATAATGTGGTTGTGTACGGTGGAAGTTGGCTTGTTTGTTGTGGTTGTTTTTATCTTAAGTTCTTTGACATTCAGGGCATGGGACAAAAGTGTATAGTTTTGGTTTGGCATTCTATAACTATCCAGCTGAATTAATTTTTTCTCTACTGTTCTTTTATGGGGTAGCTTAAGGTTTAGAGTTTTTTCTTTGTAACAGAATCTAATTCAATTGTGGCATTTTTAAAATTATTTTTTTATATTTGTGCCCAGAGCCTTCTGGGTTATTGGTAAACTTTAAAAAATGCCATAGTGCATGTAAATATATAATTTAAGAACCAGTCATGACTGAGGCCTGTGATATCCTTTGGAAAATTCTTCCTTGGAAGGAATTCTAATGAACAAGATATTTTCTGGTTTCCTTCTTGCTTGCTTTATTAATAATAATGCTGTTAGTTAGATAGAATCTTTTTTCCTTCTACGATTAAACTTTTCCCTATTCTCTTTATCAGTAATCAATTCTATTGCAGTTATTAATAAAAAAAAAGTGTTAAACTTGTGATAACAAACAACTAACATATAGAGATGCGAACAGTGGGATTCTTAAAAGTTGGAATTTTGCGGATGTTCTTTCATAATAAACTCGATGAAAATGAATTACAGGGCAACTTCATTAAACCACAGTTGATTTCTTCAAAAGAATCTTACATTTTAAAGAACATGTTCTTTCACCAGTTAACTAGATTCCTTATTTCCTTATTTTTTTAATAAGGATATTGGATAACTTGCTTGGCTATTCAGAACTATTTTGTTTTTCCTGTCGTTTGAATTCCAGATTAAGACGGTTTAATTCTTTTAAGTAGTCGAAGAGACTAACGTCTGAATGAAACACTCATAGAATTTACTGAATATTTGTAACTGTGCTTTGGACCACGGTGAGCAAGAGTGGTTAGGCTCTGAAATTTTGCTATTCAGAAGATACGGTGATCTGAATCTTCATTCTTGACTATGTCAAGGTCTGGTAGGAAAAAGCTGTTGTGTTTAGGAAAAATGAGCTTGGAGCTCAGTTCTAATATGTAAGATGCATGTCTTACATATACGAACTCTGAGTACATGCACCATAACAGTTGGTTGTCTTTTTTCACTTCTGGCATGGGAATTTATTTGAGAAATTTATTTAATTTATCTGGTGTGGGAATTTATGTTAATAAAATGATACTTACTTACTAAATTATTTACCTTGCTATCCACTGGTGGCTCAAAAATGAACTAAGCTTGTAATATTTCTTGGAGCTATTTTATGCGGTAGCCCTAGAAGCTGAGACCTTCTCAAGTCTTTAAGAAAGTTATAGTTGATACAACAAAGCAACATACAGTGCCAGCATCATCATAATTTCTGGAATTTCTTCCTACAATGCCAAAGAATTTTTTAAAAAGTTTATCTTGTAAAGAATAAAAGTAGTGTCTAAAACATGTATAACAACTATTTATTGATGTTATTGTGAGAAATAATAAAATGCACAGGAACACAAAATATTGACAATGTATGTTTTCTTAGTATTTAGTACATTTGAGCCTGAACTCAGTCTTTAGCACGTGAGCTTTAGTATCTGCCAGGATGAGTATGTTTCTCCTATCAAAAGATTGTCTTCCCCAGGCACCACTTCCTTGGAAAGAGGCTTTGTTGGTGATTGTATATGGCTATTGGTTCAGAGTGTGAGCCACGTTTGATACGCTGTGACGACCATTCTTTTTTTTTTTTTTTGAGGAAGATTGGCCCTGAGCTAACATCTGTTGCCAATCCTCCTCTTTTTGCTTGAAGAAGCTTGCCCCTGAGCTAACACCTGTGCCAATCTTCCTCTGTTTTATATGTGGGAACCCACCATAGCATAACTTGATGAGTGATGTGTATGGCTGTGGCAAGGATCCAAACCCCCGAACTCTGGGCTGCTGAAGTTGAGTGCACAAACTTAACTACTACGCCACTGGGTTGGCCCCTCCAACCCCATTCTTTTAAATGTTTCACTGCCCAACTTTATGTGTATCAGGGTTGGGGAAGGAGGTAGCAGGAACTATCTTCCACAGTGGAGTACTGTTAGTCTTGAGTGAGGAGCTGAAGGAAGTTGTGGAACTCCTAACCTCTTCTCCTGCATCTTCATTCTGCTCATAATGGTTAATATTTGTTTGCTATGGAATATCTTTATAATGACCTTTCATGGCTCTTAATTCAGCTTTTTCCATGTCACCAAGTTCCCAAGGAACAACTTTACTCTGTTGTCTAAAATTTTTAATTTTTAAAGTATATGTAGTAATACTAAGTTAATAGTAAGTGATTTCAGAAAAAATAGGTTAACAGAAATCAGCAGAGATGTTTGCAAAGTATTTTATCTAATTCTAGATTTATAAATCCACACTGTGGGTTCTCAAAGAATATTAAACAACATTGCATAATAATATGTACCTCCATCTAGTTTGGAATGCTAATGGAAGAAACTGATATTTATTGGGTACTTGCTGTGAATTAGATACCTTGCAAAGTCCTTATACACACTAGTGTATTTAATCCCTTTAGGTGGTATTACTAATTTTAAAGATTTTAAAAGGTGTGACCAAGTTTCCCAAGGTCACACAGCTAGGAAGTGGCAAGTCAATGTTTTATGAAAAGGCAAGTTCTTCGGACTACATTGCTTCAGTCTGTTTTTCTAGAATTCCTAGGTCTTAGCTGCTAGTGAAACAGATAATATTTGCCAAATATATAGCATCACATATTTGAGCAAATTCTCCATGGGTGCAATGATAAAGCAGTATTCTACCTAACACAGATGTTTACAGACCCGTTACCATCTGCCTGTCCTCCATCAATGGGCTAATCTGGTCCAGGGATTCTTCCTTCAGGAGACATGCAGTCATGCGCCACATAATGACATTTGAGTCAATGGCAGACCGCATATATGACAGTGCTCCCATAAGATCAGTACCATATAGCCTAGGGGTGTAGTAGGCTACACCATCTAGGTTTGTGTAAGTGCATTCTATGATGTTCGCACAGCAATGAAATTGCTTAATGATTAATTTTTCAGAACTATCCCCATCATTAAGCAACACATGACTGTAAATGTTTTACTGAGTAGATGGTTAGGGTCTGCTCCAAGTGGCTTTTCCCTTGATGCTAGGCAGCAACTTAGGTTTTAAGTCCCAGGATTTGCTTTGTATTAAGGAAGGTCTTAGGTAGAATTTACGTAACACAAAACCAAGGTGAGGTCTCTGAAAGGACTTTACCACCTCCTGCTATCTTTTAACTTGAGCCCATATGGAAAAGTAAACTGTCGACTTGGTGGCATTAAGAAAACTCCTCCTTAAAAGCTTCACCCTTCCTCTTCTAAAGGATTATAGTCAAAGGCTGGTATTAATTTCTGATTAGTCTTAAGCAATAATATATTAAATGGATAAGGAAGAGGTGGGTATATCATGTTAGAACTTGGGCTTGGTCAGCCTCGGGAGCATACCTGAAATCAACTTATCCAGATCTGCAGGAAGGGCTAGAAAAGATCTTTGGTGTTGAGAGAGGAAATTTTCAGTTGAAATTACCTCCTGGAGAGTCTGAAGTCACATTATCAGCGTCTTATTTGCTTTTTCTTTTCTAGTTATGTAAGACATTTATATTTGTTATAAGAAAGTTAGCAAATATAGATGGACAAAAAGAAAAAAAACACCATAAAAGGGAAAATTACCCCAAAGAAAAACATCTTATTTCTCATCTTGAGTTAATATCTTTTAAACAAAACATTATATACTCTTTCATTGCTGTAGTGAATGTTTCTTACAACACTGATCAATTAACATACTGTGTTATAGTTTCTGTCACTACACTGTAAATTTACAGACAGTAAATTTACATCATAAGCTTGGCCTGATGTTTTCAAAGAAATTCCTTTTTATTAAACAAATTTTAAACAATACATAACAACTGTCTTTCTCTGACTTAGAATTACAAATCCCAGATGCAAGCATAGCTTTTTAAAAGTCACAAAAACAATCTTTAAGTAAACAAAATGAAGTGGGTCACAAGTAAGCGGTTCCATGAGTCTATGGCTTGATGTGCAACAGGGATGAGAGAGACATTGCTAAAAATCAAGATGCTCTGAAAGAAATGGGCAAAAGGGAGTCTTCTCTACTGTTGGGGCCCTTGACAGAGTGCCAGTGTTGGAAAATGAGTTAACTTTTGCTGCCGTCAGAACCATTCCAGGAGCCTGAGAAACTGGAGTCCGTGTTCCAGGCAACCACCTTCGATGCATTTGATCAGGAAGCTGAAACAGTAAGTCGGAGAGCTGGCTGGCCACGGGAGGAAGAAGCTGCCAGCAGGCATTTCCTCTGGTCTAAACCATCACCCTTTCCTCCTCTTGGCCACATTTGGATGAGGATGTTAGTGGGTAAATGGCATGATCTCTTTTGGGGACTGACTCAATCTGGAGAGAGGCCTGCTCTCTCAGGGCCTCTTCCCTCCTACTAGCCAGTGGGGGAAATTTACTGGCCTCAACTCCTCAATTGATCTCTTACAAAGGACAGGGCCGTGGGCTGGATTGGGGATATCTAATCTCACCAAATAGACATCACAATTTGAGACTGAGTAAATGCACATGAAATGGTATATTAACTAAAATTAAAATGCAGACTGAGGGACCTGGGTAACATGACAACTTATATTCGTTTAATGCATTATAAGTTAGTATCATTATTACTATTATTATCTCCATTTTACAGCCAAGGAAATTGAGGCAAGCAGAGAATGAATCTTTCCCCAAATCACATGAAAATGATGTCTAAGTTTCCTTGTAGCTCAATATTAAATGTTGAATGATCTACATCTTCTTTCCTATAAATCCAAATAATGCTATTTCCTGCCTTTCTCTCTTCCAAGCGCTGTTTCTACTTCCACACTCTCTGTCTCTCCATAGTCCTCTGAAGAAGCCGTGGATGTTAGGATCTGGGCCCCTTTGGTTATGCCTTCTCCCTTCTCAATCTCTCTCCTCTCTATTTGCTTAAATTCTATCTGTTTTCTCAGGATGACCTCAGGTCCCACTCTTTTGCCAAGCCTTCCCTGGTCTGTCCAGCCCACAGAGATCTCTGTTTCCCAAAAAGCTCCTCTGGCATTTCTTAGCTATAATACTTCTTTAGGGCTTACCGAATGCCTAGCAGTGGTTCTTAAACCCCAGTCTAGACTGTAAGTTCCTACAGGGCAGAACAGCCTTGCATATAGCAAATTTCAGTGAGCACTGGTACTTTATCTCATGCTTCATTATGTACTTTTCTTCCTGTATAAATATACTTAGAGAACTATAATCTGTAACCTCTAAAAGGAATGGCCATACAATCAACATCATTATTCATATTGACATAGTCCATGCGAGAAGCAATCAGAGGACATGCTAAATTGAGAACTTGAAGCCTAAGAAATATTTATCCCAGCTTAATTTTATTTAGTATTTCTATAATAACTGAAAAGGATTTATGAATTCAATGTCATATACCAAGCTTTCTAACTCCTGTACACTTTATTTTGTGCCATGTGCTTAAGTGCTGGTAAACTGAAATCACAGACCAGAAAACTAAGGAGATACACTGTTCTATTTCCTCAAAGTCAGGCTTCTCCCCTGCAGTTGAGCTCCTATTGAATGCTAACTCACGTCCGTTTCATCAAAGCCTTCTTCAATCCTTTTTTAGAGTCAAAATAAAGATCTGGATAAAACCCAACTATCTGCAACTTAATCCTGTTGATTTCAAAACCCTTAGCACAAAAGGAAAATAAGGCCCAGTAACTTTAAGGCACATGCATTCTGCCTAAGTTTTCTCCAAAGATACAGGGTCCCAGGTCTTAAAGGACTTAAGCCTGAAGTTTGCAACTTTGATAATAAAGGATGTTTTGTGTTTCAACAGCATCTGATGTTTAAAGATTAATCTGTCTCTAAATCCATCTTGAAGAGAGCCCAGATGTGGTAAACAGACATGATTAGACCCACTTTAGGGGAAGGACTGGAATTTTGCCTTAAATGGTACCCTTCAGAGACCAGAATCTCCAGTTTGACAATGTACATGGATAAAAATAAATGAATAATTTCTGACTCTCCATTTCCCTTTGGTCTGTGAAGACAGCCAATATTAGCTAATTGCCAGCAGGCAAATGATTAACGGATGCTGTGAAGATTTGAATGAACTGATGGAGGGCAGCAAGAGGGAGGAACGAAACCGGAAGAGACAGGACAGATAGAGGATATTTTTCTGAAGAATACATCGTTGATTATTTTTTTTGGCTTTCCTCCTTCAAACATTCCAGTTCACAGGGTGATCATAATCCCAGCCGTTTATATTTACATAATGCTTTACCACTTGCTTTCACAGATTTTATTCCCACTTGATCAGAGGATGTCTGCTTTGTGCTGCATACCTAATCTCGAAATAAATCATTTTATATATGAGGATTTAAACAAGTCTTTTGGATAAAAATTCATTACATATTTATGAGCACTGTTTTCAAGAATTGCTTTGAAAGAACTATTGACGTTGCTTTGTATTAGAGAGCTGAGCTTAATCTCATCTGATTCATCCTTGGTTTTATTTTCCAGAGGTTCCAAATCATGTTTGTAAATCCCCGAGGGCCCATTTCCTCCTTGTAAAAGGGAAAACGTTTAGGTACGAGTCAGGAACTCACACACATTCTCCCACTAGTCTCAGGATATTGGGAAAACCAATTTTCTGAAATTAAAATGGCAGTCCCTTTTGTGAAGCAATAATATTAATGATGGTAATGATAACAATAAAATGTTGGGGCTCTAATTCAGTACAGCAGGAGAGAGGAGATTGTAGTCTGTTAAAAGAAAGTCCTTTGATGTCTGCTGTGGGGAGGGATCCCAGAAATGGTTATTATTCACTTTTAAAATGCATAAAAACGGCTGTGTCCCTGATTTATTTTATTTATTTATAGGTTGTTTATAAAGCTTGTTACCATTAAACCAGTTGCTTCCTGCATAATCAAATCCTGTACAAACTAGGAGAAAACAAAAGACAATTGCATGTAACTGAAATTATCTTTTGAGCTCCTGGGAAGAGAAAGGAAAAATAGAATAAACATTGTTTAGTGATTGCTACAGTTTAACTCCCATCAAAGATTATGCTTTTTTGAATTAAAAATAAAATTACTAGGGGAAGACATTCTTTTCCTTTTTAAAAAAACAAGTGGGAAAAAAAAATGAAAGCAAGGGCAGCTTTGCAAGGCTACTGGTGCCTGAGTAGAATTGCTAACTGGTTCCTTCTCTCGGTGCTGGGCTGTCTGTATTCACTGTATCACAAGCTTGAAGCCAGACCTCATTTGACTGAGCCAAAAAATGGTCCTTTTGTTGCTGTTTTTTTCCCTAGTGTCATCTCTCATGGTTGCCTGGGCAACCAGTGTGTATCCTTTCAGCATAGGTTACTGGGCCCCAGGAAGGAAGTGCTCCAGCACTGGCCTGCTATTTTTATAGAACCGTTACATAATACAATCTATTAAAGCTTCCTCTTGGTGTTTTATTGCACAAAGGGGAAATTAAGTTTGATGACTCCTAAATGTTGGATGGAGGATGTCAGGTGACTCGGATTGTTTGGCTCAGGCCACAGAGCAACAATATTCCTATATGCGATTCAAGGAGAACTGATATATAATCACATCCTTGGCAGTGTTCGCCGGCCTGCGGATCGTTGGAGGAAACTGAGCTCTCAGCTGCTCAAGGGTGCAAGTTTTGTCGAACTGCACAATGCTCCCTCTCTGGTAGGATGGCAGCAGACAATGAAACACTATTCACAGTTAAGGGCAAAGAGACTTTTAAAGGTGTAGCACATATGCTTTTAATAGGCGGGATGATTGCTGGAGAAGAGGATTGGATTGAAAGGCAGAGGACCAGGATGCTCTTCCCAGGACCGCCACTGAAGCATTGCATGAATGCTGTGCAGACTGCTCTCCCACCGTCGTCAGCTTTGCCTCTGGGTAACTGAAGTGGTCCCAGACTGGGGGGCATGAGGAAAGGGAGGACAGAACAGCTAAACGTCTTTTTAGTGGCAACCCAAGGCCACAGAATCTATTTGTACTTGCAGCACGACTTCGGGGATTCTCCACTTGTCACAGGAACCAATAGGGAATGCCGGATCTTAGCTCCTTTTAGTCCTGCCTTACTTACTGGTTGCAGTTTGCCACCAGTCTGAGTTAAAGAAGTGGGATCAGAAGCTCTGTGCTGGAGCAGAAATGAACCCTTTACCTCCAGGGGAGATTTATGGGCACGAGTGACCTGAGATTGGAGTTCCCTGGCCTAGGGAGGATCTGAGCTGGCCACTCTCTCCTGTCTCTTCACACTCTCCCTCTGCTATTTTATTCACTCCCATCTCTTCAAGTAACCCTTGAGGCCTCCGACTCTCAAATCTGTGTCTCCAGCTTGCTTTTCTTCTAGACTCGTCCATCCTGTATTCCCAGCTGCTTGCTGGAGAACTTTTTCAAGATGTCTCACTTTATCTTAAGCTCAACATATCCAATACGAAACACAATTCTTTTGTTTCTGTGACTATGACTCTTGCTGACTCTCTGGTTTCTATGAATAGCCGAATTTAGAGAACGCCAAATGCTGCTGATCATCTGGGCCAGTCTTTCCATTTTATAGGTGAAGAAGATGAGGCTGAAGCTTGAGAGCAGAGGGAAGAACTGTTTGTAATGGAGCTCTACTCCGTTCCACCCAGCTTGATGTCTCTAGGAATTTTGAGCCCTTCCTCACCCAGTCTTATCAGTCCTTCTTTCATGAACTCATAATCAAGCCTTTCTTTCCCATTGCCACTCATACCACAATCACTGAGGTCCCTATTTATGTCAAACCTAGAGTATTTTCGTTTCCTAATTGGTTGCTGCCTTCAGCCTCTACCCCTTGAATCAATTTTACCTCTGGAATAATCTTACAACTTTGTCATGTTACTTTATTACGCAAACATTTTTGATTGTTTATAATATATTCAAGTCTGAATTTAACTTTCCATAATCTGACCCTCCCACCCCCAGCTTGTCTTCTAGCTTTATCATCCATTCCACTCAGCGGCCCTCTGTTTGGCAAGGTTTGTTTTATCTGTCGTTCCCTTTTCACAGGTCAGGGATTCATTGACTGTTTTCCTTTTTGAATCCTATTGCTTCAGACAGGATGATTTCTGATGAAATGTTTCCAATCTTTACTCTCTAGGATTTTCAGAAAGTGGTATGGAGCTGATAGAACAGCAATGAACATTTCATGCAAATCTTTAGTCACTCTTTCAGAACGTTTCATTGAGTATTTACATTATGCTCTAGCAGTAACCAAGAAAGATGTGGCCGCTGCTGTGTTGGAGCTTATTAAGTGCAGAAGGCATGACATAAAAATTACATAGCCATTAATATATGGTTACACAAAGAACTAATTTTAAGGGCTATGAAACACAAGTGAGAGTACATGAGAGCAAATAATGGTGGGGAGTGGAGGTGAGGGTGGGGGTAGGATGGGATAAACAGGGACTGGGAATTCAGAGAAGAATTTCCTGAGGAAGTGACATTTACACCCAAACAAGAAAAACCAGATAGGCTGGAGAAGCAAAGGGAATGAGTAAGACAGGTCTGTCTAGGCTGAGGGAACAGGGTGGTGAAACCCGGAGAAGGCAAGGATCTGGAATTTTTGCAGCAGCGGAGAGAAGGCTGGCGTGCTGGTTGTATATACCGGGTTTGTATAGCAAAAGTTGAAAGAGTCCCCCCAAAGCACACCATCTCCATGTTGGCTTTACCGTCTATAATAAGTCAGATTCTTTTGTTTTTAAGGGAACACTTCTATTTGGTAAAATTCCTACTCAGAGAAGTATACAAATAATTATGTATCACTAACAGTGTTTACTTTCTTTGTTTTAAAGATAGAATGATTTAGAGGACTGGGGATTGGTTTTGACCTTTCCTCAAACCACTGACTTCGGCAGTAAAGTTGAATTTATTATGATTTCTTATCCTAGGAATTTGACCTTATTTTCCCTGTGGGAAGATGTTTTCTTAAAAGTGTAAACTCAATCTCAGTAAATGGCTGGTTCACTCTGGAGTGGTAGACTAAGGGAGCTTCTAATTGTTTAACTTATATTCATTAAAACGAGAAAACATGGCCTCTTAGATAAGGGATTAAAGTAGTCTTTTATTTCCATAAATTCAATTGAGTAATGGAAGAAAGTGTAAGATATGTGAAAGATATGGGCTTAAAACTTGGAGATATAGTTTAAATTCTTTTTCTTAAAAACTTTGACCTAAAAAAGCTACTCTATGTAGAAGGGGAAAATATTAGAGCTAGAATGATGTACGTGACTTGGTTCTGTTAATGTCAACAGGAAGGATGGAGAACATTTTTATTTTCTCTTTCCCTTTGGCAAGCTCTCAGCCCAGCTTCCTATGGGTGGAAATGGGCAATAAATAGCAGGGTATCCAGTGACCTCTTTCTAGGCCTCCTGGTTACTAGCATTGGCAAGAACATCACTCCCCTTTTCTTTCTTCTTATTTTTAGAGTGTTGATTTTTTTCTTTCTTAGGGTTGAGGGTAAGGCAAGGGCCTGTCATTATCAGGGAGTGAGGTGAACCACAGAGACTGGTTTCCCAAGAATCTGCACCCCCCTGCCAACCTGGTGGGTCAGAGTCATCATCCTTCGTACCGCGGGTGGTTTTCCTGTGAAAGTGAGACTTCCTTTAAATTAACATGAACACACACGCAGGAGCGGTGGGCGTGCCGCCTCCCCCCACCTCGTCTGATAACTTGAGAAAATATACCTCTAGTCCTTATTCTCTTCTACGAATGGTTCCCTCTGAGTTGAACTGCAAGTAAAGTGCTAAGTAATTTCTGAAGATGAGAAGTCATTACATTTTTTTTGTCATATTTTGTGGCAAGCCACCAAATACTTCTCTGTGGCTTTGACTAAGGGCAGGATTTCCCCTTCTATTAGTGAGCAGAAAAAGTAATCCATAGTTTTAGAAAGGATTTGGAATTCCTGAAAGAGAAATTGTTGCAACATTGGAGGTTTGGGCCAGACTAAGTTATTTGGGGGGCAAACAGGGGAGAAACAACAAGGACAGCAATAGTTTTCTAGTTGATGCCAATCTACCTTCATATGCTTTAGGTGTAATCAGTGTATCAGTGAGCTGCTATAAGGAAATAACAATATGGTAGAGTTAAAATTCTTTGTTCTCATTGGGAGAAAAGAGAACTTTACCTTTGGGGGGACCACTTCTGCATTGGGGGAAGCCACTTTTTCCTTGGGCAAACTAAATAGAATCCACTCATCCATTTCTTTTCAAATTAAAACGCAAAGGTCCTTTTTCAATGACCTTGGATTCTGTAACTAAGTGTGCAGCTATTGGGTCTGGGCACTTGAGCTCGATTATTCCAGTCTCCTGGTTGGAGGGCCATTGCTCCCTCAATTGTGTCTTCTAGCTGTTGTTTCAGTCTTATGAGCTGTTTGAGCATCATTTGAGGAACTGTAGTAGAGAGCTGTGTCTGGCATTACCTTTTAAAATACCATTATCATTTGAGTCCTCGTGCTTTAAAAATGTTTGCTTTCTCATAAAAGCAATTGTAAAGTTGCACCACTGAATTCATATGGTTGTTTGGGACAGGGCACTCGTCCTTCCTAACAAAGTCCCGGTTTTATTTCATTTGTGGTTGCCTCACTCCTGACGTTACGTACGTCCTCTCTGGCTGCTGCTTTGTAGGTTGCTTGTTAAGACAAATGAGAATAATAAAATTTTGTAGAATTTTTGCTTTATTGTCTGTTGGTGACATTAATACTTATCTGATCTTAATAACAAATTCTAAGACAAGCAACTAACTTTCCAAAGCCTCACACTTTTACCAACCCCTTTCAGTTTTACAAACATGATTCTCAGTGCCTTTGGGCATCAGCCAATCAAGATGATGCAAGAATTTTAACTACTTTTAATTCCATTATGGGGAATAGGTTTAAAGTTGCAGAAGTTCAGACCTGGAAGCTACTTTGAAGATCTTGTCCAATTTCTTCTTACACAGATAAGGAAATAGAAAGTGCCTCGGATGAAGCCACACAGTCATTATGAACGTCAAGCTGCAGGCTGGCTGTCATGTTGGGGCCCATGTTGTACTACAGTGACTGCTTCATGTACCATCTCACGGAAACCTGGCGCTTGGCCAGGTGTTCTGTGTACCTTCTGGCTTTGAGAGAGCCCCAGTTGGAATCCTTGTACTACCACTAACCTCTTACCGCCTCATTTTTTCTCAGCTGTAAAGTGGTGATAATAATCGTTTCTACCTTTTAGGGTTATTATGGAGATTAAATCAGATAGTCTATGTAAAAATTTAGCCCATAGTAAGTACTCTATAAATGTTAGTTGTTATTATTATTATTAGATTTAGTTTCATTAATGTAAAATATTTTTAAACCATTCTGTTGTAAATTCTAACTATCAAAACTAGTAACCTGTTATCAGTTCGCCCCATTCATCGAATATGTTTATTAAATGTCCACTATGTGCAAGACTCTGTTCTGGGTCTTTTGCAAAATAGAATTATGAATAAGAATTCCTGCCCTCTAAGGGTCTATGTGTGGCAGAATGTAAGTAACATGAAATGGGGACAAAAAAATGATAGAAGTAAAGTTTGGTGATATGATATATTATCTTGCTCTGTGTCCATCCTTCCCGTTACTAGCATGTCATTTACCATTTTTCCTTTATGAGTTTCTCTCCCAGCAACTTCACTGAATTTTTACAACTTCCAGTGACTTAAACTCTTGATCTTTCCCTAATGGAGACTAATCCCACTATGTTCAGGAAGACTGTTAAGACCATCAACTTCTTCCTGCCTCACCCCGGTACCGCCTTTTAACAGTCTGCAGCTTTCCACGTGTACATAGGAGCAAGATTACCTAATGGACGTTAGCATTTACAATCATTTCTGAGAGCATGATCGTCTGAGGATAAAGGCAGATTTTTCTTACTGAAAACTGGTATCAACATTTTTTCTTAAAGCTTCTGTACCATGAAGTTATAAAGAGCAGAAATATTCCTCCTTCTGTGGAACCTCCAGTCTTTTACCAATATTTCCATCCATTCTAGGGCCGTGATTCCTCCTTAGGCCTCATGTAAATTCATATTGTGTTCTTAACCTTTTCTCTTGGCTACTGTCTGCTGTTTTACCATCTACATTTTCTTTTTCTTTTTTTTTTGAGGAAGATTAGCCCTGAGTTAACATCTGCTACCAATCCTCCTCTTTTTGCTGAGGAAGACTGGCCCTGAGCTAACATCCGTGCCCGTCTTCCTCTACTTTTTTATATGTGGGATGCCTGCCACAGCATGGCTTGACAAGCAGTGCGTAGGTCTGCACGGGGGATCTGAACTGGCAAACCCCGGGCCGCCGAAGTGGAACTTGTGAACCCAACCAGGCTGGCCCCTACATTTTCTTTTTTTTGCTATTAAAAATGCCTGGATCTTTTGTCTTCAAGAAACTACCAAGTGGTCTCCACTCCTTTTTATTTGTAATAACATCTCATTAAGAAAGAGAAAATCGTGTTTACCTGCCTCTCAAGAGTAAGCTCATGGAATGTGTGTAAACATTTTATACCCATATTTCCTCACTGTCTGCCCTGCACCCTACCTGCCCCCCAGCCCCTGCAATCTACCATTCGACGGAAATCACTATACCATGGTCATCTTTTGTCTCTACCGAAAGTTTTTGCTTCTGATTTTGCCTTCCAAAATATTAATCATTTCTGGTCTGACATTAGTGGTCGCAGAGTTTCATATTTATCCTCACACACCCATAATTTTTTCTCTCTTCTAACTGAGTACTCCCAGCAATCCCTTCTTTTTTACCCTTGGAAATGCAACCTCTGACATAATTTCAAGTTATCGGCCATGTCTTGATGACTCATAAATCCATATATGTAGTTCTTGCTGGATTGGCCACATGTCCAATGTAACACACTGGTATCAGAAGCCTCTCCACTTGAAAATGCCAACACCTTAGGTTGCACCATATGAAGTTACCAATTTAGTAGGTTAAAAAATGGTCAAATAGCTACTTTCTATGATTCACCCAAAGTTATTGCTTTCTCCAAACCTTCATTTTCTTTAACTAGCCTCTTACTCTCATTGACAGTGCTGGACACTTGGTTGGCAGGTGTGTTATACTGGAGACATCTGCAGTGGCACCCTCCTCCATCCACCCCTCCATTTCCCCTCAGGAGAGACAGCTTCTAGCTAATCTCTGCTTTTTTCTTCTTCCTAACCATGTTATCCCTGGCCTGCCGTAATGAAGCTTACACGCCTCTTTTTATAATCTGATTTATGCCCAGGAGCACTGATTCTTAGGTAACATGCGTTTGTTTATTGTCCCTTCTTTGGAGGGTCCTTTGTATCTCTTGCCTGAAGTTGAAAATGCTTGTGCTTAGGGGCTGGCCCTGTGGCTGAGTGGTTAAGTTTGTGTGCTCTGCTTTGGCAGCCTGGAGTTCGTCTGTTCGGATCCTGGCCATGGACCTACACACCACTCACCAAGCCGTGCTGAGGCGGCATCCATACAGAAGAACTAGAAGGCTTACAACTAGGATATACAACGATCTACGGGGGCTTTGAGGAGAAAAAAATAAAAAGAGGAGAGATTAGCAGCAGTTGTTAGCTCAGGGCCAATCTCCCTCACCAAAAAAAGCATACCTTTAAAAAAAAAATGCTTGCGATTAGACACAAGGTTCTTTCTTTCTCACTTTTTCAGTGTATATCTCCTATTCAACCCTGGGTCTATTATTCTAGTTTAATAAACCACAGCTTAATTTCAGTAAGCTTCAGTTTTCTAATCTATAAATTGGGACTAATAATATTAACAGTCTCGTAAGGTTGTGGTTGGAATTAATTTAATATATACAAATCATTTAGAACAGCACTAGGGACATAGTAAGCCCTTATTAAATGTCAATTATGCTCAAAAAAATCGGAAGATTTATTATGTTGTGATGAGGTCAAATTTCTTTTGTTGTTTTCTATATTATTGCAAAAACAAAACAAAGCAAAACCACACTCAAAATCCACAGCTTTTAGAGGATTCAGGTTTAATTCTGGGTCTGTAAACAGCTTTTGGTTAATTCTTACTTGTCTTAATTCAATTTCATCCTCCTTAATTATAGTACTCTTTAATGATGATTTAAAAAAAAAAAACTAAGAAAACAGGTACTCTTTAGGAGGTATTTAATATCAAGTATTCTAATAAAGGGTTGCTATGAAGAAAATCTTTTGGTAAAGGTGATTCTCAAACTTTAGTTTGCTGAAATGGCCCGAGAAACATAGTAAGGGATTTGCACTGCAGCAATGTCTTTGAAGTCTGGTCGCCTGCCTTTAATTTTGCAGTAACCGCCTAATCTCATTAGATTTCATACACTCAGTGTTTGCACTTGCACAAAAGCTGTCCAAACAAAGCCAAAATGTTGACACCACCGTCCTGTGATGGCATTTAGAATGAATATATTAAACACACTTGCACTAGCGTTGCATTAAGCTAAGAAATAAATTTTGAACTTTGAACTCAGCAGGATAAAAAAGCTTTACTTGATAGCTGAGCAATTGTGCTGTGGTGTGGTGTAGGGAATTCATTGTGTTGTGAAAGAATCCAAACTTGCAGACTTTCTCTGCATACAGTAGGCTCAAGTAAAGACGGAAAGGAAGGAACAGTCCTCAACTCCTGTTGTTAGGGACCTAAATGGAAGGTAAAGTGGGCTGGTGGATTTGCTTTGAAATTCAGTGAATAAACTTTGATTAAATTCACTTCAGAGAAGGGCTCATAATGAAAAAATATCTCCTAGTTAGCGTGTGAATTAGAGTATGTCTTTATTCAATTCCCTTTGCTAATTTACAAATTGAGAAATTTTCTTAAAAACTCTGGCAATCTTATCTTTTTTATTGAAGGTTTGGAAGCTGAAGATTATAAAGAGAGTTCAAATAAGACTTCTTTGTCCCTTCTCATAAAATGAAGATAGCAGCAAGGCTGGAACTGAGAACCAACTAAATCTAATGGCTAGGGGCTTGTAGTGGTTTCTAAATGGATAGTACCCAAAAGAGATAGATTTCCCCATAAAATATGTACAAATGTTTATAAACCTACATATCTGGAACAGGGCCATCGATTAGGAAGTATGTGCCAGCAGCTTTCAATCAAGGAAAATAGTCATCACAGAGTTCATATACTAAAGTTTGTACACGTTGCTCACTGAGTCTCAGAGTTCCTCAGTCCAATTGCTTTCACTCTTACTTTACATGTTTTTTTCCTTGAGTCTTTGCTTTTGGCTTATATTAAGGTCTGTGAAAAGAAACACTATTTGAAATATATTACACTAGCTATTGTCAGAGTGCCAGTGAAGACGTTGTCTATTCTGTCTTATATCATCCTTTTTATGAAGGCCATGAAAAAAGCCCACTTAGGTCTTCACGTCAAGAGTGGTAGTAGCCTTTCTGAAGAGCCATCTTGTTTTTATTTCCTGAGCCTTGTGAAGCTGGAACTAATTGGTCACTTTTCCATCTTTGCTCTGACTTCCAGGAAGCTTAGAGCTCTGTGTGCTACTTAGTGCTGGCGATTAGGGAGGGCTCCGGGGGGTTCAGTCTGTGTGCTGTTCACTCTTGGCTTTATTACTTACCCATTCTTGTTTTCCTCTTGTTCAAATTCCCTCAAAAATCATTTTCTTTTTAATTGCATAATTTTAAAAAACTGTCACGAATCCTTTGTGGAAAGGGATATGTATGTCTACACACATTCATAAATTCATACATTAATACATTCATAGATCCATACTTGCAGCCTGAATGATTATATGACTTCTAAAACCACAACAGATTAGGAGAGGAATGATTGCTAGAAAAGCGACGGGAAGAATGTCAACTCATATGACAACTGACAAGCCATTGAGAATCCCAGAAAGCTATCAAAAGAGACAGGTGTGGGAACTCAAAAAGCACAGCTGCCTGAGAGCGTGCAGTGTGGGGCTGAGAAACCCTACATGTCTGTCTAGTCCAAGGATGGGTGATATACTGAAATTCTGCATCTGCTGTGATAAAATGGCCTCACCAGGAAGACACGATTGTAATATATTCCATATACTTTATCACACAAGGCAGTGTGCTGCTTACTATTGGTTAGAAAGATGCTCCTAAAAAAATTGGGTCTCTTTAAAAAACTAAACTTCAGTTATTGAGAAAATTAACTTTGCAGGAAAAACCCTTACTTCTCAGTGAGGCTGAATTAAGATGTTCTTACAAAAGCATCACATGTAAAACGTCTATTGCATGACCAGGTTTAAAATTATTATTTGCTTCTGAACAAACCACAGCAATAAGCGCATTCTAGAAGATGGTCTGCTCTTTTGCATGACCTGAGCTGACCTGCCATCAATGACAACTTTAGCTCATTGAGGGTGAGACTGTGAGGATGATTCAGCATCCATGAAGGGGAGGTTTAGTTACCAAGGGCTGAGTGGGAGGTTAGTTCAAATGTAGGTTGGATAAGAGCAAACCATGGTCCCTCTCTTTGTCTCAACTACTTATTCTTTTCATAAGATGCTACAAGGTCCTTACCTTTCTGGTCTGCAGAAAGAGGAATGCATGTTGCAATGAGAGACAAAGGTACTTGTTTCTCACTTGCGAATGAACAAAGACAATAGAGACAGTACCTGAGCTCACGTGGCATAGTGCTTAAAAGGATGGACTCTGGAGCAGAATTCCTGGGTTTAAATCTTGGCTCCACTACTTCCTAGCTGTGTGGTCTTAGACAAGTTACTTGACTTCTCTGTGTCTTAGTTTCACCAGCTTCAAAACGGGACAGTGATCTCCCATACCACAAAGGGTGGTTGTGAGAACTGCTATAAGTAAAGTGCTTGAAACAGTGCCTGACTATATTAAATATATTGTATATTATATAAATGGCAAATATTGAATAGTACCACTAATTAGTTAATTATTAAATAATGTTAAATATTACCATTGACATCAGAAGAAGGGAGAAATTTATTCAGCTTCTAAGGTAATGTAAATTACCCCTTTCTCTTCACATTACATTAAATTTTCTCTTCACATTACATTACATTTGCAAATATGTTTGTGAATATCCTTATTCTATTCTATTTGCGTGCTTCTGAAAACAGTTAAAAGGCAGTAGAGTGTGGAGAAATAGATTTGTGTTTTGGCAGTAGAAGTTGTTAGGGTCTATTAAGAATAATTCCATATACCAAACCATAGATCTCACTTTTTTAAGTGTGGCTTTAATCTTATTTTAAAAGTAACATAACCACATTAAGAAAATTTGTCGATTCTTTATTTAGTTCAACCGCATGAACGAAGCCACTATTCTGGAATAAGCTACATGTTGGGTTTCCATCCAGTCTCTTTTTTGTATATGGGCATGTATGGGTATGTCTATGTGTTGATAACAGTGATTCTCAAACCCTTTCTTTCCTGCCATACTTAATGAATGATTGCTTAAACATACTTAAAATATTCCTATAAGCATTTCCTAGCACATTGACTCTATTCTACCAACTTCATTGAAATGCAAGTACAATCCTTTACAGATTTGAACATCTCAATAGATTACCTGCAAGTGAATGTCAAGACGTTAGCTCATTGCTAGTTAAATGGTTATAGTAGTGCTGATCAGGCACATTTCTTTTCTCCTTTTTCACTTAGTATTGTTGATAAGCATTTGCTGTGTAATTATGAGTTTTAGAAATTATTATGAAAATCTCTCAAGTGTACACACACACAGAAAAGGGCACGATAATGAACCCTATGGACCCCTCACCTGGATGAAACAATTATCCACATTTTGTCACACTTGCTTCATCTTTCTTCTCTCTTTGATGGAAGCATTTTAAAGAAATCCCAGGCATTGTGACATTTTGGCATTTCACCCCTAAACATTTCAGCATGGGTCTCTAAAATAAGTAATTTTTCATGTAACCACAACAACTTTATCACAATTAACAAAATTACACCTAACTGAGGCCATATTCATGTTTCCCCAAAAGACTCGGGCCGGATGTTCTAAATTGGTTTGTTTGGTTCAGAATCCAACAAGATCCACACATTGCATATGGTTGTGTGTCTCTTAAATCTTTTTAATCTAAAATCATGTCATCCAACCTGGTAAACACCGGCCGCGAGTGACTTCTTGAATTGAAATTAATTGAAATTAAATGAGATTAAGAAGTTCAGATCATAAGTCACACTAGCCACATTTCAAGTGCTCTGTAGTCATGCATGTGTAGTGATTAGCATATCGGATAGTGCAGATACAGAACATTTCCATCATTGCAGAAAGTTCTATCGGACAACAGACTCTAGAAGATTACCCTCTCCCCCACTTACCCCCAGATCGCTGAATTATTAAAGACACTAGGTCAATTGTCTGTAATTCTGGATTACTTACTTACTTATGGACCATTTAACTTGTTCTTCTCAACCTGGTATTTTCTGTAAATTGGAAGTTTTATCTAAAAGTTTGAGTAGATTCAAGTTCAAATATTTTATTTTTATTTTTTTGACAGGAACACTTCATAGGTGCTACTGTGCTAGTCATGATTTTTATGATCACTCGTTTTCACTGAGTGTATACACAATAATATAATACTTGTTGCATTTTATTATTGGGTATTTAGTTTGTTTCCTTTTTTTTAACTTTATATATAGTATTGTCCCAAATATTTCTGTGAATAGAGATTTTTCTATATTTTCTATATTTAATTTCTATATCCTGAGGTATTTCTTTAGGATAAATGACCAAAAAAAGAAATTTTATGTTAAAGCTGATAGTAGTTTTATGGCTCTTGATACATATTTTTAGTTACTTTTTGAAAAGCTTGTGCTAACTGATGCTGTCCCCAGTAATACATGGGTGCTAACTTTACCACATCTTCTCCAGCATTGAGTATTCTCATGGAAATGGTCACAGTTTTTTTCATTTTAATAGTGCCTTACAATTTGAACCCGTTTTCCTCTGGGCCTTTCTTACTGCCTCCTGTCTGGGGCAGGCTCACCCCAGGGAGGCCCTTCTTCCCACAGTGTACAGTTTCCAACGTCTTAGGCTTGGAGGCAGGATGCACCAGGCGGCTTTGCCCTGGGCCCTTCCTGCCCAGATCCTTTGGGCTAATTATCCCCTTTCTCTCTTTATGATTCATTCTGAGCAGGCTTAGTGGTTAATCTTCCATTTCCAGTTTTATACTCTGTTCCTCCCCCTTGCCTAGATTTGAAACATCCTTTCCTTCAACAATTCAAATGTCTTGACTATTCATTTTCCCCTTTAGTTGTCAATTCTATTCCCTTGTCAGCAACAATTTTTATTCTTACTGGCTTAGTCAGGCTGTCTGCCCTGGCTTTCTTTATAAGTGTTTTTGTGTAGAATTTTTGCCTCCTAGGAAGCCCACTGTAGCATAACGTAATTAAGTGACAATATATGAGGTGCCAGGGCTTTACAAGCAGTTAATGACTGGTCTGAAGATTTATAAGCAAGAGGTGAAATCAAAGAGAGCCAAACACTCAAGTTCTATATAAATTAAAAAAAAACAACACATTAATGTGGTTCAAATTGTTGTTTAACAGATGTTTGAAAAGAAGTACATGAAAACATGCATATTAAGAAATCTTGAAATGCAGTTGCATATTCACTAACACAACTCCGTCTGTGCCTTGTGTTTCCTTTTCCAGTCTCCCCCATTTGTGTGCCTCCCATAACTTTCTTCAGCAATTCTTTTCCAGCCTACTGACCTCTGACCCCACTTTGATTCTTCATTGCTCCCTCTTACATTTTCAGTAAAAATAAAACGAATGTGGCTGAGGTCAGAATCTGACTCTTTATCCAAAGCTACACATGCAAGATGCTAACTAGTCCAGAAAATGTGTATCATGGGAAAGTTAAAATTACAGTGAGGAACTTAACTTTGGAATTTCCTGCCTGATCTGTCTCTTAAGTTAATGTTTTAATTTGGTGTCCTTCTTTGGCTTTACATGAAAAGTTGGAGCTGGGGTGGAAAAGAACAAATCAACAAACAAAAAACATACCTACATGGAACTTATTATGGCTGCGATGAATTAAGACCACACAACAGCGTGTAGCTCTCAGGTGGTTGTCCTGAGTGTTTACAAAATCTTAGAACATCGACCAGACTATATGACCAGATAGTTAGAAGGATTGCACTGCATATGTAGAGAGTGGTTTTGGATTCCTGATAGCTGTATCATAGCTTCAAATCTTATTTTCCATTTTCTCTGGAGCTCAGAAATAGGCATGTAGAAAGTGCTACTTTTTAAAAAATGTTCAGCCAAATTGGTACTCCATACACAGAACTCTCTGAAATGAATTTCCAATCCAAGAAACTTATCCCCACTCATCCCAAATAAATTTAAAGTGTTTGATCATCTCATACCAGGGTGGAAAAAAAGTTTATGGATTATATAATGAACTGTTTCCTTCTAAAGGCATCATCTGGCAGAAATTTATTAATTATAAATATGTAATAGGTGAAAATCCAATCAGGGTTATCAGAAGATGTGCAATTCACCTAGACTGTTTTAGCATTCAGCCTGTTCTATTTTTGATGTTGGAATTTTAGAGCAATCAACTCAGAAATGAAACTAAGATTTTGAGAACTTATCATGTTTTCTTTTAGGAGGTTATGAGAGCCAAGTCTTGGACTGCTGAGTGAGGGAATTGGGGTCTGTGGCTTTCGAACTCGTAACTGTGTTTAGTATTTAGTCCTGTTATTGGCTTAACTTTCAGGGCTTTTATTGCTATAGGGCCATTTTCAAAATGATGTTCCAGCAGGCTCCATTTACCTTTCCTTTCCAGAAACTTTTAAGGAAAAAGGATCTATTGTGAAGTACCAGTAAGCCTGAGTCCTGAGGCAGATGTGGATCATTCTGGTTCAGGTTTGTGGATGTTTCTGGCTCTGGGGAATTTGTTCATAGTGACTAACTTTACCAGGAATTTACTGAAAAATCAAAAATCCCACTTCTCTAATGTATGTAGAGACACATCTGACCCTGGGTCAAGGTCTTGCCTCATCTTAGGTAGGTTAGGATTGAGTTAGAGCCAAAATGTTTGGTGGTCTTTCGGGGGAATTTCTATTAATCTATAACATCCTAAAGGTTATTCTTCTCACCATGGATATTATATAGAAAGAAGTGAAAAATCCTCTAGAAGCAGAAGCATCTTTTAGTTAGTGTTAACGTTGTTGACACTTTCTTACTATGAATTAGTCTATTTTTTTTCACATATTGAGTCATGAAAAATTCCCTCCTATTAAAACATTGCCTCATCAGTAACACGTGGACAATTGAGCAGTGACGCTGCCCCAATGAGAGTGGACTGGACAGGTTAAGGGCAGGGAGTCAATGGGGCAGTGTGGTCAGGGCAACAACCAGGGCAGAAGGCTGCAGAGCCAACAGTGCCATAGTGCCAGCTCCTTGGGAAGTCCCAAAGACTCAGATGTGGTGGGCTCAAATTTTACCACTTGAAAGTACAACTATTGATCCAGAAGAGTTAGGGGGTAATTGTTTGTTTATTTAATTAATTAATTTATTCGGCCTTTTTCCCACCTCCAGTTTTATCGAGGTATAATTGACAAATAACATTGTAAGATATTTAAAGTGTACAACGTGAGGATTCAATGTACATACACATTGTGAAAAGATTCCCCCCACCAAGTTACATATCCATCACCTCACCTCTTTTTGGTAAGAACATTTAAGTTCTACTCTCTTAGCAAATTTCAATTATATGACACAGTGTTATCAACTATAGTTACCATGTAATACATTAGATTCTTAGATCTTATTCATCTTATAACTGAAAGTTTGTGCCCTTTTACCAACCTCTCCCTTTTTCCCCACCTCTAGTCTCTGGAAACCACTTTTCTACTCTCTGTTTCTATGAGGTTTTTTTTTTTTGTTGTTGTTAGATTTCACATATAAGTGATACCATGCAATATTTGTCTTTCTCTGTCTGGCTTATTTCATTTAACATAATGCCCTCCAGATTCCTCCATGTTATAAAAAATGACAGGATTTCTTTCTTTTTAAAGACTGAATAATATTCCATTGTGTATCTGTGCTGCATTTTCTCAGTCCATTCGCCTGTTGGTGGACACTAAGGCTGTTTTCATACCTTGGCTATTGTGAACAATGCTGCAGTGAACACAGGAGTACAGATACTTCTTCCAGATAATGCTTTCGTTTCCTTTGGATGTATACCCAGAAGTGGGATTGCTGGGTCATATAGCAACTCTATTTTCAATTTCTTGAGGAACTTTCATAATGTTTTCCATAGTGGCTGCACCAGTTTACATTCCCACTGACAATGTACAAGGGTTCCCTTTTCTCAGCATTCTCACCAGCATCTGCTAAGTCTTGTCTTAGTGAGTAATTGTTAAACAGGTCCTTCCTGGGACCCATAAGCTGGAGCACCTAGAGGGTATTTGAATTCCATATCTTGGATGTGGATTTCTTAGCCTCAAACTCAGGCATATAAAAAGTAAAAAAGAAAAAAAAGGAAGGAAAGAAGGAAAAAAAGAAAGAAGGAAGGAAGGGAGAGAAAGGAGTAATATTAATTTTCTGTAACTCAACCTGGACTCCTGTGGGCCTTTATTCTGAACGGCAGATCTGGTTTATTTCTGGTAAACTGTCAGTTCAGTGACATCCAAGCATTCCAGGGGGGAGCGCAGCTCAGGTTCCTCCTCTCTGTCTTTGTTCTTGTGTTGACTACTGCGAGTGGGGGAAGGGCTTACCGCTGTACCATGAAACCAGGGGGGAGCAGACTTCCAGTCCACGCCTTCCTCTGTCCTCTGTTGGCACCTGCTGACTCTAACATGCTTCTTTCTATTGTTGTCCATGACCCTCCTGCCATGATGCCCAGTCATAATTGCTCATCAGTGAGTTTGTTTCCCCCTTTTCTGTTCCACTAGACTCCTCAGGGTACCCTGCTCTTTCTCAAACACTCATCGCTGGTGCCACACAGACTTTAGGATGCTCTTGGAGTAGATGACTCTACTCCCATCCTCCCACTCCGCCTAGACGGGCCCAGCTGCCCTTCTCTATGGTGACTGCTTTGTGCGTGCAGGACTCTTCGTGAAACTTTTTCCCCTAACTTCCCTGGGGAGTTAGGCACCTATTTCCTCTTTCTTTAGACACTCTCAAACTTGTCTGGGTTTTTCATTACCCCTCTTCACCTGAGGACACAGCACAGGGTGGGACAAAGTGATATTTTCTGTCTGAGAGATTCACCAGAGCTGTTCACTCAGTTGCTCAGGCCAAAATCTTCAGATTCATCTCTAATCCTCTCTCACATCCCATATCAATTAAATCAACTGCTCGTGTTGTCTTTATAAACTATGTAATTTTTAAATTATGTCTGTTTCCCTCACTTGAATGTAAACTCCATGAAAGCAATGAACTCTTTTTATTTACTGCTGTATTCCCAGAAGAGTGGGATATGTGAAAAACAAATTGTCTAATGAATGCTTGAACAAATCTCCTATTATTGAACTTATAAGCTGTTTCCTTTTGTTATTATAAACTATATGTATGGACATCTTTTCAGCTATTTCTTAGTACTCAACTTTTCTAAGTGCAAGTTCCTAGAAATAGAATTTCTAGATTGAACTATGTGCATCAAAAAAAATTGATGTATATTGACAAATTTTCCTCCAAAAAGTTGACATCACATTACACTTCTAGTAATAATACATGAAAATGCTCATCTTTCCGACTCCTCAGCAATACTGGGCATGATCCTTCAAAATCTTTACCAAGTTTTTAGTTGAAAAAAATCTAGGGCTGGCCAGGTGGCATAGTGGTTGGGTTCCCACACTCTGCTTCGGTGGCACGGGGTTCGCCGGTTTAGATCCTGGGTGCAGACCTGCACACTGCTCGTCAAGCCACACTGTGGCAGGCATCCCACATAGAAGAGCTAGAAGGATTTACAACTAGGATATTCAACTATGTATTAGGTCTTTGGGAGAAAAAAAAAGAGGAAGACTGGCAACAGATTTTAGCTCAGGACCAGTCTTCCTCAGGAAAAAAAAATCTGACTATTTTAATTTTCTTGTACACATTTTTGATATTCTTAATTCAGAGTAAAATGTCCTGATTTTGTTGTCAGATTTTGGATGGATTGAGATCACACCACTTACTACAGACTATAGGGAAGACTTCATTATTGCATAGTACTTAAAAATAAAATAAAAATAAAACGATTACTCCTCTCAAAATAGAACTTCGTCACATCAGCTCTGGAGACTGCCTCCAAATGGACCCATACTTGTGTGCATTTATTAGTTTTGGAAAAGATTTTATAGAGGTATCTGAGTTTTACTCACTCAATTCTTCGTGCTTTTTTTTAATACCAATTAATGACAAAGATATACGTGTTTTGCTTAAGAAAACTCCATATATGAGAGTCTAAATGGTTAAATTTTGGGGAAAGGGAATACTTATTTTATTAAGAACTCCTGCACATAGTAACATGCCTCTTAAGGGAAAAAATAAGTTTACAAACAATGTTTTAGCTGTAATGGGTATAATGGGATGAACCTGGCCTTTGTGCTGTGTGTGGGAGTTCCCCTCCCAGGATACTGAAAACAGAATGGGACAGAAGCATTCCAAGCCACCCACCTGTGTCTGGCTCAGCAGATTTATGTACTTTTGGCTAATAAATTTGTCCATATAAACCAATGGACCCTTTCCATTCTCTGTGCCTCGTGGATCCTGAAGAAATGACCTCTGTCTCTAGCCCTCTGAGCCCTGAAACCTTTGAAGAAAACATTAATTTACCAGTTTCCTCTTTGTGCTTTACTCTTCTGTCAGAGAAGTGTGGAAAGTAGGAAGTTCAGCTAGAAGAGTATGTGTGTATGTATGTGTTTGTAAACTCTAGGTTGGAGAGGCTGAAGGTTTCAAGCAAAAAATACAGCACTTCAGTCATATATGGATTATGTGGCTTCTATTATTTAGAACACTGGAAATACCTAAAAATTGTCATCTTGTTTGCCTACGAGCATCCACACAGTTTCCTGGTTATATTTGACCAAGGAAGATTTCAGCATTAGACTAATTTGCACCAGCATCTGTTCGTATATTGTCAAATTAATAGTTCTTGAAAGAAAGAACAGTCATGTAGCTCTCATTTGCCTTTTTTGGCTTGTACGTGGATTTTCGTAGACTGCAATGGAAATACTGTGAACAAGGATTATCTCTTCAGGCTTAGGTGTAAACACTAGAGCTTACTGTAATAACTTGGATCATGCACCATCCTAGGAACTAGGGTTATTTCCTCAAGACACTTGAGTGGATGGATCAGTTGCCAAGCAACTTGCATTCTTATGGGGCCAAGCTGAGGAACAAAAAGGCACCAGGTGGTAAGACAGAGAAGGAAAATGACAAAGACACATGGAAAAATAAAGCCTCCATCTGGGAGCTATAGTGCATAACCGTTTAGAAATTTGGAATATGTTCCTCCTTAATAATTCATTTCAACAGCTGTCGATCAATGGTTATCTCTTCTATGTCTATGAATATCTCTCCACTCATCCATCCATTCATCCAGCCTGGAAGACTGATTCTGAGATTAGAAACTACAAGTAGTAGGCCAGAACTGTCCATCTTATATTAACTGCTTTGCCAATAATTATTGTTCACTAATTTATTATCTATTCACATAATTTCCTCTGTTCCTTTTCCCTCCCTCTGTGTCTTACACATTTTCCCTCTTCATCTCCTCATCACCTGCTTTCTCTTTCTGTTTCTCTCAGGACTCATTTGATAGATGGGACTATTGCTTCCTTGCTAGTTGGTGCTTAGATGCTCAACTTAGGTGGAGATATAGATTCCTGTAGAACATTGTCAGAGCAGGCCTCATGTCCCCACACTCTGTGAGACCTTTCTCCTCGACACCTATGTGCTGAAACTTAATATCCTGATGTTCAAGAGGAAAACAATGGTGACAGTCTGAAATGTCAGAGGTTATGATATATAATCACACATGAAATCGACTTCGTATATTTTAAAACATAAATCCGTTCTATTTGTTCAAATACACTATAAAAATAATCTTTTTCTCACTATAGAAACTAAAACTAGAGAAAAATGATGAGATCCTTCTTTTTGAGAGATCTTTCAGCATTACATCAGCTTGCACTCTTCAGGCTTTGGGCTTTTTAATAGGCTGCCCCAGGACCACGTCAGAACAGGAATCCAGTTGTTTTCAAGAATTTCAAGGAAAAAATGTACAGTCTCGTTCCGGACCATGTCTAAAGAAATAAAGAAACTGTTATTTAGTGCCTACTGTATGTCTGGCATTGTGCTAGTCGTTTCTTGATAGATTTTAAAACTTAATCAGCAAAAATCCTTGTGTTGTGGGTATTATTGTCCTCATTTTAAAATATGAAACTAAGGATTGAAGAGGCTAAGTAACTTGTACAAGGCCCCTTAGCTCCCCCAAACCAGAGTTTCTGCCCTCTGTATGTTTAATTGTACTAAGCTACACTACTGAGGCAATATTTCCTCTTAAGATGCAAGTAAACCAATAAAACAAGTTTAATGGGATGTACAGTGTGGGTGCTTGTTTGGTTGGTAATGGTTCTGAGGGATGTGGTGGGGATGGGGAGTATGTCAGTAGCTGTTGGAGAAATGGGTGGGGAGAGGTGAATGTTTGTATTATGGGAACCTTTCCCACTTCGCCTTTGGTCTTGGACCATCCATTCACACTAACGTTAGCTCTCCATATTTAACTATTCCTTCCCCAGCTTTTTGTCCCTTTTAATTGTTTCTAGTTTTATCACCCTTGGGCCCTTGTCTGCCATTTAACTACTGCAGTGGATGCAGTTGCTGCTTCACCAGGACCCTTGGGACCCCGTTTACCTTTGTTTGCGTACCCCTCTCCCCGACCTTCATGTGCTTCTGCTGCTAACGAGCCATACCTGCACCTCTCTTCAGAAGACTGTCTGTCACTGGGGCCCCCACGTCAAGAAAGCCAGAAGTGCCTAGAAGTTTACATTGATTCTCTTCCTTGTGTCTTGGTGGCACTTAAGCAATGACTGACTGATATAGGAGTATGAAAAACCAATTCCCTTGCCTCCCATCTGGATAACTTACTCTTGGTTATAATTTTCAACTTGGAAGCTCGTCTGTCAGATTCGTTCAAGGCTGGAACTTTTCCTGAAATTACACTCTTCCTCCACTTCTCCCCCTGCTCCGTTCTGCTTCTCCCAGTCCCTTTGCAGTTCTGTCTGAGAGAACTTTCCTAATAGATCATTTGCACAGGAGTTTTTGTCTCAGATTCTGGGGAACACTCAGATTTTAAAGGGCTGATGGGTAGAGGATCTGAGATGATACTGTTACTTGGGAACCCAAAACACTCTCCTGGCTTCTCTGTTAGAGTGAGGGAGAATGCAGGTCAGGTGATAAATGAAGTTCTGGCCTAGGCCCGTCTCAAATTGGGTCCAGTGGATCTCTGGACCCATCTGGTAGTCATTTTCCAATTTCCTGACTGAATAATCAGGGTGGACATATTTAGCATCTGGTAAAACGCGCACATTGGCTCCCTAACCTGTGGAGTAAGAGCTATTTTAACAGAAAAGACCAAGTAGAAGTCACCCCAGGTCAAGATAGTAAATCAGAAATAATTCTGTCCCTCAATCCCTGTGTGAATGGCAGAGATTAGCACCATCCTCAAAGACTTAAAACCAACATAGATGGTCAACCTATTTATATTTCCATTTATACATCATTCTACTTCCTGCAGAAATCAGATGAATCCCAGCAGGTGACAGTGGACTACCAGAAACTTAACCAAGTGGTAGCCTCAATCCAGCTGCTGTGCTGCATGTGATATCTTTACTAGAACAGATTTACACTGCTTCTCATTGGTAATATATGGTTATTGAGTTGGCAAACGTGTTCTTTTCAATACCTGTTTGAACAAGGATCAGAAGCAGTTCACCAGGATGGAAAACAGTACATTCACAGACTTTCTCTAGGCCTAAATTAACTCTTCTGCTTTCTGTCATAATATAGTTTGAAGGGACATTGATCATCTAGACATTCTGCAGAACGTCAATTTGATTCATTATATTGGTGGCAGCATGTTAATCATACATGAACAGGAAATGACAAGTGCTTTGGATGCCCTGGTAAGACACACATACTATAGAGATTGAGAGAAAGTTCAAAGATTTAGGAGTCTGCCATATCAGTAAAGCTGTTAGGGCTCCAATAGTCTGGGGCATGCTAGGATTTCACTTCACAGCAAAAGAAGTGCAGAAATGGGTCCATGTTCATGGAATTCACTGGTCTACCATGTTCCCCAGCATCCTGTAGCCGCTGGTTTGATAGAATGGTGAAAAGACCTTTTGAAGACTTGGTTACAGCCCCAGCTAGGTGGCACTACCTTTTAGTGCTGGAGCGAGGTTCTCCAGAAGACCGTATATGCTCTGAATCAGTGTCCAGTATATGGTGCTGTTTCTCCAATAGCCAGGATTCTTGGGTTCAGGAATCAAGGAGTGGAAACAGAGTGGCATCACTTACTATTACTCCTAGTGACCTACTATCAAACTTTTTGCGTCCTGTTTCTGCAACTTTATGTTCTGCTGGCCTAGAGTTCTTAGTTCCAGAGGGAGGTATACTGCCATCAGGAGACACAATACTGATTCCACTGAACTGTAAGACTGCTGCCCTGCCTCTTTGGGTTCTTGATGTCTCTGAATCAGTACGTAGAGCGAGCTACTGTGTTGGCTGGGGTGACTGATTCCAATTACTAAGGGGAAATTGGACTTCTACTTCAGAATGGAGGTAAAGAAGAGTATGTCTGGGATACAGGAGATCCCTTAGGGCCTCTCTTAGTATTAGCATGCCCTGTGATTAACGTCAATGGAAAACTACAACAACCCAATCCAGGCAGGGCTACTAATAGCCCAGACCCTTCAGGAACGAAGGTTTGGGTCACCCCACAATGTCAGGAACCACTAACAGCTGGAGTGCTTCCTGAAGGCAATGGGAATACAGAATGGATAGTGGAAGAAGGTAGTTATAAATACCAGCTACAACCTTTGTTTTCTTTCCTCTCTTATTCCTTTATTGTGTAATATAAAGTGTATTGGTTTTATATTATAGTATTTAGGTATGGTTAATTTTACATCATAGTATTTAAGTTATAGGATATCAAGGGAAGAGTAAACATCACTCGAGGACTTTACCTCCTCTTCTGGGGAAGGGGTGAGTAGGTTTTCGGTTGTATGCAGGAGAGTTTTGCCACCTTAGGCATAATTATGTGCTTGTTATTGTCTTTATTTGGAGATTAAGTATGGGTTTAAGGAGGTGTATATGGGTACTAAGTTGACAAAGGGTGGACTTGTGATGGTTAATTTTATGTGTCAATTTAGCTGGCCACAGTGTTCCCAGAGTAAAGATTATTTCTGGGTGTGTCTGTGAGAGTATTTCCAGAAGAGATCAGCATTTGAATCAGTGGACTCAGTAAAGTAGATGCACTCTCCACCATGCGTGAATGTCATCCAGTCCTTTGAGGGCCTGAGTAGAACAAAAGCTGGAAGAATGAGGAATTTGTTTGTTTCCTGCCTCACTTGCTTGAGCTGGGATGTCTCACCTCATCTCCAGCCCTCCGACTGGCATTTATACCATCAGCTCCCCTGGTTCCAGGCCTTCAGACTAGGACCAAATTACACCACTGGCTCTCTAGCTTGCAGACAGCAGATTACGGGACTTCCTAGCCCCCATAATCATGTGAGCCAATTCTTCACAATAAGTATCCTTTCCATAATAAGTATGTATTTTAGTAAGTATACTTTCAATAAGTATATATATCCTACTATTTCTGTTTCTCTGGAGAACCCTAATACACTCTCTAAATGAAAGAATAAGTTTTAGCACCTTTAAGTTTCTACCACTTAAAAAATAAGCACAACATTTGTTAGGCCTCTTTGTGTTTTGGAAGCAGCATATACCACACTTGGAAATATTGCCCGGATCCACTTATTAGATAATACGGAAGGCTTCCAGTTTTGAGTGGGGCAGAGAAGTAAAGGCTATCAAGTAGGTCTAGGCTATAGTACAAACAGCCCTGCTTCATGGGTCTTTTGATTGAGTAGATTCCATGGTTCTAGAGGAATATGTCATGAAGACGCTACATGCAGTCTCTGGCAAGATCTAATAGGAGAATCACAGTGCAGAACCCAGGTTTCTAGAACAACCATCTGCAACCGGGTACTATACACCATTCACAAAGCAGCTTCTGGTCTACTACTGGCCCTAGTAGAGATTGGCCATATGAGCATGGGACATCAAATGACTACATGACCAGAACTGCCCATCTTGAGTTGGGTGTTTTTAGACCCACTAGTCATAAGGTTGAGTGGCCCCAGCAGTGATCCGTCATACAATGGAAGTACTGTATCCAGAATCAGGCACCAGAAGGTCCACAGGGCACGTGTAATTCTGAGAAATATGTGGGTCAAATCCCCGTGTCACCTATGCTATGGCAATAATGCTTCTCCCATAGTTTACACCTATAGTTTCATGACTAGCTGATAGAGGAGGAAAAAATCTTGAGCTTGGTTCACAGATAGATCAGCTCAGTATGTTGGTTTAGCAAAGTCCATTTATGGATGGCCCAGAAGGATAATGGTAGAAAGTACTTCTTCCAGTGCTCAGAGCTTTGGGCAGTGTACCTGGTTATCCTCTTTGTGTAGAGGGAGAAGTGGCCCTATGTAAGGACTCACACAAACTTCCGGATGGTGGAGAATGGTTTGCCTGTTTGGTCAGGAGTCTGAAAGCAGCAAGATTGGAAGACTGAGGACAAAGAGGTCAGGTTAGAGGCAGTTGGATGGACTTACGAGAGTGGGCACAAAGTGTTGGGATCTTTCTATTGCGTGTAATGCCCACCAGAGACCATCCAGTGGTGGATCAGGTGGATAGGATGACTCACCCAGTGGATGCTAGCCATCCTTAATCTTTGGCTATCACAGTATCTTGTCTTTGGCTACCAAAGTGTGCCCATGAACTGGGTAGATATGGTGGCGGAGACAAAGGCATATGTTCTTCTAGCTACTGCTGCTGAATGTGCAATTTGTCTGCAGCAGAGACTCCTCATATAATACTAACCTTCAAGGACACCAACCAGCCTCTTAATGGCAAGTTATTTATATTGGACACTTTTCATGGAAAAGGTGGTGATTTGTCATGACTAGCATTTACATGTATTTCCAGGTATGAATTTTCTTTCCTGCCTGAAGTTCCTGAACTTCCCTACAATCCAAGGGCTCACAGAGTATCTCATTTATTGACATGAGTTCTGGTAAAACATTTCTTTGAACCAAGAGACCCATCTTACAGCAAAGGAGGTGTAGCAATGGATAAATGACCATGGGACCCCATCTTACCACATGTCACATTGTCCATCATCCAGAAGCAGTGGGCAGATAGGGCTCTGGAATGGTCTCTTGTAGGCATACCTAAGGCATCAGCTTGGAAATGACACCCTGTGAGTCTGGACCACTGTCCTTCAGGATGTAGTATATACCTTGTGGCAGTTATTTTTATGTGTCAATTTTTCTAGGCCACAGTGTCCAGATATTTGGTCAAACATTATTCTGGATGTTTCTGTGAGGGTATTCTTGTGTGGGTGAGATTAAAATCTAAATTGGTAGGTTTTGAGTAAAGCAGATTGCCTCCCATAATGTGGGTGGGCCTCATCCAACTAGTTGAAGGCCTGAATACAACAAGTCAACTCTTTGAAAAATTTCCAGGGCAATGGACTACTTTAGACCCATTTTGTCTGAATGACCATATCCTTTTTTGGGTCACAGAGCCCTTTAAAAAACTAATAAATGTGCTAGATGTTCTCACTAGTGAATTGTATATATCAACCATACATGGTTTACTTTGCATATAAATTCAGAATGGATACTAAGGGAACTCCCTCATGAGTCTGCCAGATTAAAAACCCTTTTCTGGGGGCCAGCCCCGTGGCTGAGTGGTTAAATTCGCACGCTCCACTCCAGTGGCCCAGGGTTTTACCGGTTCACATCCTGGGCGTGGACACGGCACCTCTCATCAAGCCTTCCTGAGGCGGCATCCCACATAGCACAACCAGAAAGACCTACAACTAGAATATACAACTATGTACTGGGGGGCACTGGGGAGAAGAAGAAATTAAAAAAAAAGACTGGCAATGGATGTTAGCTCAGGTGCCAATCTTTAAAAAAAAAATACAACAAAACTCTTTTCTATATCTTCCTTCAGTAAAAGAAGGTCCCGGTTTTGTCGTGGAAGCCAAAATATCCACAGGAAGTCAACAGATGGAATTAGTTAACAATGTAGCATCAAGCTTTGGACTAAGACATATCTCCCCCCAAATTATCTTATCCAATCTTCCAGAAGACTGAGAGATTTAAAATGTGCCAGAAATATTTTATTTGACTTTTTAAGTAGTCACTAAGAGCCCTAAACAGCATTATGTTTACCATCAATGAAATCCTTCCAGTTTGTTTAGTTTCAGAACTGTTTTCTTATCCAGCAAGTCCCTTCTTAAATGTCGTTCAAGGAAGAAGTTCTTAAGTACCCAGTATCTGAAGATATTCCATAATCTCTATCATAATGTCCTCTTGATTTCCTCTTTAGCATATTTAGTACTAGCAATTGTGTTACTGATTGATTTACTTGTATTTGTTGGCTATCTCCAATAGAATTGAAGCTCCATCAAAGGCAAAGACCTTGTTTACCTTGCGTATGGCTGCATCCCTAGTGTACTGTGTCGTGTCAACCATAAGTTAAAGGAAGAAACATTTGTTAAATGAATGAATAATACATTTACAGAGTTCATGGTAAGACTCAAGCTTATGTAATTTTCTTGAAAGAGTGCTTATGAAAGATACCTGGGCCATTAATTGTGTTTGTAATAAATTCTTTCTGCTGATGAAGACTGTTGTCATGATGAAGACGAGAACATTAGCTGCCTTTGCAGCTGCCGTGTGGTAAACTGAAGTGGATTGACCAGAAGACGTAAGAAAGGCACGCTGAAGCACAACTTCAAACGATATCCTTTGGTCTCTGATTGTTGGGAAGACCAGCCACAGATAATCTAGCCTGCTTGCTGGGATCTGAAG